>NC_081407.1:285860003-286228167 GCF_030272615.1 Cryptomeria japonica | reverse complement strand
GCATCATAAAGAAGGATCTAATCATGGGTTTTCTACAATTAAGGCAGCTTAATTTTCAGATTTGCATATGAGTTTCGGATTTTTATGTTGATGCTATCCAAGCCTTGAATTTCATCCTTTGATTAGTTTATTAGATATATATTTATCTTCACAATCTTCGGTATTGAACCTATTTATTTCCCAACATAGGGTATACAAACTATTTAGGGTATAGGTTTAAGTAATAGGCTGGAGCTAGTGAGAGACCTAGGGAAGGATGAGATAGAGAGGTGAGGGAAGAAAATAAGATAATGTGAGAGTTCATAAAGGGAGATGGTAAGAGGGGGAGAAAGACAAATATAGAGGGGACATAAAGAGAGGTGAGAGACCTAGTTGGAGAGGAATAGGGGGTGTCATAGATAGAGGGGGATAAGAGAGGAGAGAGGTGATGACCTAGAGAGGGGGAGAGAGAGGAGGGCTAAGAAGGGAGGGAGGGAGAAGTAGACAGGGGACTGAGTGAGAGACCTAGAGAGGGGAGAGGTAGAGAAGGTGAGGGAGAGAGGAGAGATAGAAAATGAGAGAGATAGAGAAGTTGACAAAGAGAGGGAGTAAGGAGGGTTAGGGAGAGAGGTGGGAGAGGGAAAGCACTAGAGAGGGGGAAATATATAGAGGTGAGAGACTTAGAGCCTAGGGAGAGAGGGGGTGAGAGACCTAAGGAGAGAGATAGAGATGAGAGAGATAGAAAGGTAGAAAGAGGTGGAAAATGAGATAGGGAGGGAGAGGTAGTGAGGGAGGGAGAGACCTAGAGTTGAGGAGAGAGAGGGTGGGAGGGAGAGATAGTGATTGAGAGGATCGGAGAGAGAGAAGAGATAAACCATAAGAGACAGAGAGAGAAGAAGAGAGAGGGAGGGGAGGCAGGGATATAGATGAGGGTAATGGAGGGGAAAGCTAGGTAATAGAGGGTGGGAGAGAGAGGTGAGAGAGAAGAGAGGGGAGAGAGAATAAGAGAGAGTGGCAAAGGCGGAATAGAGAGGGAGAGAGGAAGAAACAGAGTGAGAGACTTAGAGAGGGGAGAGAGAGGTGAGAAAGAGAATAGAGAGATGGAAAGGGAGAGACAAAGGGAAGTATCAATATGGGAAATAACCTAAACCTTATGTACCCTAAACCATCAATATTCTATCCTAAACCCCATACCCTCAACCCTATACCCTAAACCCTTATATCCTAGACCATATTTTATAAACCCTATAGAAGGAGAAGAGAGGAGGGAGAGAGATAAAATATGAGAGATAAGAACAAAGAGAAATAGAAGGCTAGTGAGAGAGGGAGGTAGAGAGGGGAGAGGTATAGTGGTGTAAGGAGTGAGCAAAAATTTTACAAAGAGAGAAAGATGATAAGGAGGAAATGAGAAACGTCAAGGGGGAGGAAAAGAATTAGAGAGGGGAGAGATATAGAGGTTAGAGACCTAGAGATTAGGGAGAGAGGGTGTAAGAGACCTAGGGGAGAGATAAAGATGAGAGAGATAGAGGGGGAGAGAGGTGGGGTAATGTGACAAAGAGGGATAGGTAGTGAGGTAAAGTGGGAGTGAGAGGCCCTAGAAATGGGGAGAGAGGTGAGAGAGAGAGGAGAGGGAGATAGAATAAGAGAGAGTAGGGGAGGGAGAGATAGAGAGGGAGAGAGGAAGAAATGGAGTGAAGAGACCTAGAGAGGGGAGAGAGAGATGAGAAAGAGAACAAATAGATAGGGAGAGGGAGATGGAGATGGAGAGATAAAGGGGAAGTATCAATACGGGCAATACCCTCAACCCTATACCATAAATCTTGTAACCTAGACCCTATACCCTAAACCCTATTTCCTAAACTCTATACAAGGGAGAGAGAGGAGATGACCAAGAGAAGGGGGAGAGAGAGAGAGAGAGAGAGAGGAGAGAGAGATGGAGAGAGAGAGAGGAGAGAGAGAGAGAGGAGAGAGAGAGAGAGAGAGAGAGAGAGAGAGAGAGACCTAAATCTTGGGGAGAGAGGGGTGAGAGATAGGGGTGAGAGATAGATAGAGGGGGAGATAATGGAGGGTAATGAGATAGGGAGGGAGTGAGAGACCTATAAATAGGGAGAGAAAGGGTGGGTGGGAGAGGTACCAATTGAGAAAATGGATGGAGAGGGGAGAGAAATAATAAGGGAGGAAGAGAGAAGAGTGAGGGAGTTAGGGATATAGATGAGGGTAAGGAGGAAAGATGAGGTAGAGAAGGAGAGATGGTGGGAGAGCCCTAGAAAGGGGTGAGAGAGGTGAGAGATGAGAGGGAGAAAGAGAGTGATAGAATCATGATAGAGCATGTTGATTATCGAAAGTTGACTATTTGAAACTTTATAGGATCTTCTAAAACCTAAAATCTATAACTCCTAGAGATTTGAAACCACTCAAAAATATCTTGCCAATATATACATGAAATATAACTTAATTTATAAGAAAGGAAAATGACATATTGAAATGTGACTTAAATGCTATATTTCATGTATATATTATTCTTTATGGACTAAACTTGTGATCAAACTAGAAAATTTTCCAATGAAAAGCATTCGGCTAGCACCAAATTTGGTGCTTGCTAAATGTAAAAAATACATTTTTCTCATAATTTGGTGCTTGCCAAATGGTTTGACTTGGTAAATACCAACCCTTTGGCTTAGGTTTGCCTTGGGCATCCAACCCAAAGGGTTGAATTACCATTTTAGGCCCGAGACATGTGTTTTGGAAAGATGATTTTTTTGCAAATTTTTTGACATGCTCTCTTTCAGGTTTGCATGTGTTTCAATGCAAAAAAAAAATACCACATGAAGTTAAGATCTCTCTTAGCTATCTAATCCTATAATTTTGTTCAAATTTTAACTATGTAACTAAATTTTTCATCTCTAATTTATTTTGTTAGTGTGTTTGTTTTTTGTCAAAAGCCAACATGTGCTATTCTGGGCATAGTTTTTTACTCGTTCATTGTATTTTGAATTTTTTTTCACATTTTTAGAACTAGACTCCATTCTACATGTATTGAATTTTTATTTTATTTTCAATTGGTTTTCAAAAAATTTGAGGGGAGGCACACTCAAATTTTCATTTTTCAGGATGTGTCCACTTTGAAAATTAGTAAAAAAATCATATATTCATTAAAAAATTAGCTAAGAAATTTAGCATAAACTACATGGTGTTAGCTATTTCAGCACTGGAGTGATTGTCAAAATTATGAAAAAAAAAGAGCATTTTAGGGGGGAAACAATATACGCTATGTTATTTTTTACTGATAAAAATAGACCACTTTGTGTGGCCCTCCTTTTTAAAACCCTTAATCTCCACCATTTCAAAACAAATTAGTAGTTTGTAAAGTAGACTCAGAGAACTACAACTCTTGTTCTTGTTGCATCTTCAGATTTTGAGTTTAACTATCTTCAATTTATCGTTGAAGTTTAGGCTTTGCTAATTTTTTTTTTTTAAAAGTGGCATCTTAAGACCCCCCCTTTTGGTCCCCATCTTGGTGTGCATATCATAATATTAATATTAATATATTATGTTTTATATTGTTTTTAATATATTATATTAATTTATTACATTAACATTTAATACATAATTTAATATATGACACTTCAAAGTGTAAAAAATACTAGCTTATCTATCTTAATATATTATTTAATAATACATTATATAGTAAACTTCATATTATAATATTATATTTTCATTCTTAATAATTTAGTTGTACTAATTTAATATATTATGTTTTTATATTATTTTTAATATATAATATAATATATATTAGTTATATTATATTAATATATTAAATTAACATTTAATAAATAATTTGATATATGAGACTTCAAAGTGCAAAAAATACTGGCTTATCTATCTAAACATATCTAGATAAATCATGCCAAGATATATCCCTCTCGAGACACCTATTTTTGCACTTAAAAACACAAAATGGTGTAAAATTTGCCCCTTCGACACTATTTTTTTTAACATCGATTAACAACTTAATTGACCAAGCATCTTCCATCTAATTTAGAAATGATGATTGCAAAACCCTTCCATCTACCATGGTGGTGACAACTCAGTGTCACAATAAATATGCTTACAATTGAAAGTGTTAACCTTCCATATTTAGGGTCATCCATAGACCCAAACATGAGCCTTGACAGTTCATTCATGATGACCCTGCCTACGTATCCCTTCGTTGGAAGCCATAGGCTTCGTAGTTCATTTTCAATGTTAGAGGGAGTGTATTTTATCCTCTTGTATGAGAGATTTGATCTCTCTTTAAACCCCCAACTATTAATTAAGTGAATCTATTAACTTTGTCTCGTTATTATGAAAAGGATAATCATTGCCAACAAGTGTTGATTCCATACTCAACATTACCATTCATTAGTGTCCATTGTACACATATACACAAGGGTCATATGTATCACATATCACCCACCCAGTGCCTGTCTCAAGCATAGGTCTGATATACACAAGGAACTAGCTCATACACATCACAAGTACACAGGGTACACAAGCTAACTAACTCCAACATATGACATTAAATACAAAGTGAGTAGCTCCAACATACATCAAATTGACAATAGTGATTTTCTCATACAAGTATCACGAAGATAACAATGACTAGCTCATATACAGGCATCACAAGGTAATAGTGACTAACTCATATACACGCATCACAAGGTAATAGTGACTAGCTCATATATCTAGGCATCATAAGATAATAGTGGTTGGCTTGTATAAGCGTTCCTGAAACAATGGTGACCGACTTATCTTCAATGGCTAATTATCCTATCCATAGTGCATCCCAAATAGAAAAGGAATTTGATGCATTACACACTACACCATGGGTCCCATTCTTTTCCCTAGTTTTCTGCACCAATGGTAACTGGGAAGACGATTTGGTGTATCCCATGCTACATTGGGGGTCCGTTCTCAACCCAACATGTTCAAGTATACCATATGACAACTAGGAAGAGGATTTTGTGCATCCCAGACTACATCATAGGTCTATCCTCAATCCTAGGGATTTTCAAAAATTGTGTACCAACCTAACTGAGTCGATTTTGACTTTAGTTGCGTAAAGGCCATTGGCAACAAGTCTGTCCAACCAAGAAGATATAGTTTTTGACAAATACCACTTGGAGACCTTAGTGATATTGTCAGCTATCTTCTTCACAATCCTAGGTAACACTTGGCATTGATCACCCCCATCAATCACCCCCATGCTATAGGTGACTGTTGGTGAACCCTATCGGTACAACAATTAGTTACAGTTATTATTACCCACCTGGTAAGGTAACTACCTATGCAATCGTTATCATATCAAATCTTGGATAGCCTCTAACAATCCTTCACCTTCATGTACATAGACATTAGGTTGATCTCTGAATTCCCTTTGTTTGTACAAGCTACACTTGTCACTAGACCAAGACACCATTCCATAATGGAAACACAAACAATAAATTACATTATTGTAACCATAGTTACCACATCAAAAAACATTTATATCATGATGCAAAACATGCAAGGTTTGATCGACTAGGTCACCCGTTAGACACAAAATTATAGAGTTGGAGTCCCTTACTACTCTAATTAAGCATGATTAGTGCTCAAGTCATACTCAAGACATATGACAACACTATATCCTTTATATCATTGTATGGAGATGTACATTCAATATTATGAATAATAAAATTCTTAACCTTCTAATTTTATTAATCTTTTGGTGCAGTTTGTTATTCTTGTAATAGCTTGGTTCTCAAACGAGAAAATAATTGCACTTGACACTCATAAATAAATATGATCTTGATGGTCACTATAAGATATTAGAGGATGCTATTTTGTACTATTGCAATTTATTTATCTCTCAACTCTACAAAATACTTGAATTAATTGATAGTTTTATTCTACTCAACCATGCATACTCTGGTACAAGTCTATTAGTTCAATTAATAGTTCTAACGATACTTAAGAGGTCAATAGAAATCATGTAGTTGCATAGAGCCTATGCATAGGTTCCCCATTATCAAAGTTTCTTTAAATGATTCCCCATAAATAATAGTTCTTATCAACAAGCCAAGAATTTCAACACAATTCCCAACCAATATAATTGACATAGATACTAGGCAACCATTTTGTCACATACATGAGTGCGATATATGCTTTGAGTTTTCCCAACCTTGGAAGATAGTTACCCTTAAGAAAACCAAAGGTGGTCTTAGTGGATGAAGACAGTATAAAGAATACATATATGATGTTACTATAATGAATTAGTTCAATGTGCTAGAATGGGTGTTACTAGGATCAAGGTCTCCAACTTCTTTATATTCAACAATCACAATTATCAACCATCTTATAATTAGCTAAGTATTGAACTATCACCCATCTTTAATGACACATAATGCAACAATTATACAAAGCCCCAAAAGTCCAATTGGGTTATTGGCTACAATAAGCACACACGATAATTTAATACATTTACAAAACCCCAATAGGTAGGGTTTGCTAACCCATTCACTCAAACAAGAAATGGCAACCAACAAAGAAATTAATGTCATATTACTAACGTATTGACTAGATGTTTTTATTAGAATTTGTTCTTTATTTAATTATCATGAATCTTATGTACACATTGTATGCTAGTTTGCCAATGCTTTTAAGTGGTTCAACCATAATGACCATTCAAATATAATTTGTTTATTATCATTATTATGATATACAACCAAATATATGAACTCTTATTGACAATAAAATAAAAGACAAATCTAATTAATTTTCAATAAGTTAATAAGTCACACATACTCCCTCTCACTTTCATTAACCATTTGATGATGATAATATTCTAAATTTCATCATCATTATATGCACAAAATTAGAATAGACTTAAATGCTAAACACACTCTTTAAAATCATCTAAGATTTAGCATAGTCTAGCCCATAAGGAAAATAATTGAATCTCTAGTAAAAGATCATTAGAACAATGAACTACACCTTATCTTTTAAATAATTTTAAATAATGAATCTAACAAGGGTTCATTATTGTAATCAATCATATATACACCTTCAAAATATCACAAACATTGGTAATAATAGTAACAATGAGAAACCATCCACCTAAATTGTTTACCTTTAACAATGAGAAACCATCCACCTAAATTGTTTACCTTTAACAATGAGAAACCATCCATCCCGAAAAAAAAAAATGTGGGAGTATACTCATCTCTAATAGTATCATTGAAATTATTGTTGATGCTTATCTCTCCACCTACCCAAGCATACCTTGTCACAACCTTATCAGTGTCCTTTTTCTCTTCTTTCAAAAGTAAATAGTTTGTTTTATTTTATTTGTATTATTTGATTTTTCCTTGAAAAGAAACTTTCATTTCAATACTTTTAAATCCAAAATAAAGAAAATACCTATTAATTTGTGAGTTAGGGTTTACTTAGAGTAAAACAAAAAAAGCACTAGAACTGCAAATTTAATCTAAGAAAATTGTTATGAATGGTTCCACAATTGTTTATGGTCTTCTTACAACAATCTAATTTTTTTTCTCTACCATGTTGTTGTCTTTGACTTTATTGTATAACATTGGTTCAATGTAGTTTGTTATTTTGTCTATGTTGCTCAACGAAGATCTATTATTTTTATTTGAAGCGTAGTAGCAAGAAAGCAATGACAGCTCTAAGAAGTCTAATCCAATGAGTAGGTTTAGATTTCCATCAAAAGTTACAACTGTTTTTTCATTTGAAATTAAAATATATATAATGATAATAAAAGACTTCTATGATTGAAAAAAATTATAATAATAATTAAAGACGCCTTTGCTGAGTTTAAATATATATTTATATGCTATTAAATAGACATTTACATGCTATCAAAAGTGGAGATTGATATACAAAGGTGCAACTATTAATTTTGCTATCAAAATTAGAGATCAATATACAAAGTTACAACTGTTAAAAAAATAGAAAGTTACAACTATTTAAATTTATTTAATTATCTAAAAAAAAATTACAACTTTTCAACTCAATCATTTATTTTAATTTACAAAAAACATAAAGTTGCAACTATTAAAAAATAGAAAGCCACAACTATTAAAATTATAAAATTTTGAAGGCAAATAAAAAGAAGAGGAAAAAAATTGGTGAAGCCATTTGTCATTTTTCTTAATAGGCAGTTGTTACTTATTTGCAGTCCCTCCTTTTTTTTTCAGCTTATTTTTAATTATTAAGTAGTAACTGTTCATAAAAGTAAAGTAAGAAAAGATTCCAAATTTTTCTTTCCCCATAATTAAAAAGTTGTATGGGAACACTTTCACGACTTAAAAATATACACAAAATAAAAAAATTTAAATAACAATTTAAAAAAATAATAATAAATAATAACAAACATTACAAAACAACCAGAATTGTACCCTTTAATCAATTTACAAAGAAAAATAAAATGTTCAAAAAAACATTCAAAAACATAAGAATCCCTCCCTAAAAACTAAGGTTAATCTTTTGTACGTAGTGTCATTTCTTAGCCAAGTGAAAGGAGGTCCAATCTTTTGTACGTAGAGTCATTTTCTTAGCCAAGTGAAAGGAGGTCCAATCTTGAAGAGCTTCTCTCAAATCTTGAATTTTCGCCTTCAATCCTCTGCAACAGTTTGCATGCATGGTGCATGCCACACTCAAATCTCTACCAGATTGGCAAAATCCACTGAAATACTTGGTATCAAGGAAGCGTGCACTCAAACCTAGTTTAGTAATATTTTCAGACAACTTTATTTCATTCCACACATCCTGATCATGTCTGTGGGGTCTCGTAATTGTAGAATTTTGCCTCTCCATCATCTGAATGGTCCTATTGTTTGAACGGACTAACATGAATTCTGTATTTACACTATTTCTCACATCACGTTGGTTGCCAGAATAGCTATCGTATGATATTTCATAATCTGTATCAGTTGATAACATTTGAAATGGATTTCTAAACCACAGTATATCTGAATCCTGTGCAGAAACAACAGTTCATGTTCAGTTATATTGCTAATGGCCAAATAAATCAGTATATAGAATTGATGCTGAAAAACTTACGGAGAAAAGAAAATTGTAGTCTCTGTGTAGCACATTAGTGAGGAAGAGGATTTTAGAGAGCCTCATCTTCAAGTAATCCTACGACATGAAAAAACTCTGGCCTGAGAAATCAACTCATGGAGTCTTTAATCAATAGCAGTGAGGATGGATTTGTGTGCAGGCAATGAAGGCCTTTAAATCGTGGGCAACCAGCAGCAGATTGTTTAGAAGTGGTCGTGTTCCTTTCCCGATTTCAAAGCTCTTCATAAACAAGTCGAAAATACCGCCAGATTCCATCCATGCTGCGTTCACCATGGTTATTATCATCGTCTTGTTGGTCATGGAAGCGCTGGTAGAGCTAATGTCAACTTGTCCTGTGACTGTTCCTTCACATGAACCACAACATCATTATCATTGTAATTAATTCTTCAAAATATTGGCCGTGTTTAAAACAATGAAATTTGGTATCAGATTATAACATGCTGAGCTTTGGTTCATCAGCTTTCCTTGATATCTGTTGTTGATCACCGATTCAATAAGTGGCCATCAATGCCAACAAAGGGAGAGTTGTTTGGTGCTCCCAATGCAATAAACGTTATTGTATCTGCTGCTGTATAGAAAGATGGTATGTATAGAAAGATGGTATATATGTTCATTATTGCTTTTGAATTTGACTGTAGCCATTTTTTAAAAGAGGCAAATATTTAGAATTTTTATGTTGAACCAAACATAGATAGTTTTCAATTGAAGATCTGCATCAAAATTTGTCTGTTGATATTTCATGATTTGTACAATTCTATAAACTAGTTTGCCTTGTCTCTTTTTTAAAATTACAAACAAGCTCACCTTTCCAGCTGTATTAACAAACTTTATTTAGGAATTATGCTCTATACTTTTACAAAATTGTATTTTTTATAAGTGGACTCTAATTGGCAAAAGGTTCTCCTTTGACTTATCTTCTATTGTTGCATTTAGTCATATGATATAAACTAGATACATTCTGGTACTCAAATCTCTTGAAATGTTTGCACCAAGCAAAAGTATAGGAGCTAATCTTTGTCATTATTAATTTTTTTTATTACCATGATCTGAAAAACTAAATAAAACCATTGCTAAAAATTTGCAACAATATACTTAATTTAATTATGCTGAAAATGTGTAACTATAATGGCAGCAAGGAGTTGTAATGGTGCAAGTGTGTTCCCAAAGCTCTTTTGCTGGTTGACAGACAAAAAAATCTTGGCCCAACATATATTATACACATTTTTAAATATAGAAATACTATCATCAAATTTCCCTTGGAAGAGTACACATTTTTTATATTGATATATAATTATATTATAATACAGTATATTAAAATCAATTATTGTTAACCCACAAATCTGCTAAAAGCAGAGCAGAAACCCAGTATATTAAAATTAATTATTTTTAACCCACAAATCTGCTAAAAGTTGAGCAGAAACCCAAAAATTCACACTTTTTAGCAGCCTGTTGCAGAATTCTATCTGATATTGAAGGGTACAAATGTCTACTGGCAATCTCAAACTTACCATCCTTGTGAGCAACTAGTAATGACATGCCTACCCTGGCAAGATCCTTATAGAAAGCTACCAAATCCTTCCTCTGCTGATATGCCACCAGAATTATGTTTCCAAATCATACACTTCTTCATGTATGCATGGGCTTGAGGGAGACAAATCTTACTCGCAATTGATGACGGAATGGCCACAAAACTCTCCAGGTTTCCTGCTGTATCCGGCAGCTCGATGCCAACCATCCATTTTCTGATTGTTTTCTTCGGCAAATACTCCTGCAATTTTGTAAGGAAGTCCAATGCAATAGATCTGTAGGACCGAAATTTCCCTGTGTCATCACACCATCAGAACCCAACATTGCCTTAATGAAGTTCAGGGTTGCTGTATTAGCACGGCACAAGATCCAATAGAATGCCCTGGTAAATGTATCCCTCTGCTGCCTAAATTCGTCTCCAAGTCATTCAAAATCTGACAGCATGTAACAACAAACTGATCGATATAACAAAAAAACACCATCCTGCAGAGGACAATTCTCAAATTTACCACGAATATTGTAACAATGCCTCCAATCTTCTGTTATAAGGAGTGCTGGGAGATAGCATGCGAGAGGAGATTACCGAGCTACCATACTAAATTGTCTAGCTTCAAACAATGCACCACAACATATAAAAGGCACCCTTCTCACTGAGGTATAAAACAAAATCAAAGGGCCCAATCCAACCCAAGCATCCGAATGATCACTGATTTTTGCAGTCACTAGATCTAATACCATTCCTTTATTGGCCCACAAATATGCAAATTTATTACTCCCAGGAGCAACGTGTGAAAAAATATGATCAAACTGCTTACAGAGCTATAGAGCATCAATCAGAAGGCTTTAAAATTTCCAGCAGTGAGAAAGCATCTTAGCTAGACCAAATATTACCACCACAGAGCCTCCTTCCACTATCAGCTTATTACATCCCATGGAAAAAGCCAATTTTATTACTTCCACCACCTCTAATCATTCAACTTCGATATTAATGTTAGAGCCTAAAAAGAAGGAACCACCCTTCACAAAAAACCATCCGTATTCCTGAGCGAACATCCATCTCCAGCCAAGCCAGTGTTCTCTAATGAAGTGCCATCACAATTTAACTTCAAATGAATTCAAGTTTCCTCCAAAAAGTACCATTGCATCCCATAGTTTTATCAATTACCCTATGAACGAGGTGATTAATATTTATATTTCAATTATAATATTTTTTGATGATTTGTTAATTATACACTAAATTATTAATTTGTGGAGGATTGATTCAATGCAGTCATTACATTGGACTGTTAGATTAAGAAATTCATTATCAATAGTGTTTCATATTATAAATAAAAAATTATTCACTGGCATAAATATCTCAACAAAAATTATTTAGAAGAAGTTAAGAGATATCAAATCTTGAGGTGCTTATATAGTCTAATTTGACAAATTTAATGAATGTGCCTTGAGACTGATATGCATTTGGCGCATCGACACGTGCCAAATTGATACGGGACTCGATATTGTGGCAAGCCATGCCTGCAACAAAGCCTGGATCTGGGTGTGACTTTTCCCTGGTCCAATTGCATTTATTCTCATACCCATTTGGAAATTGCAACTACAAACTATGATTGGAATCAAACCTTAGTGGATGGCATGCGTTATACTTGATGAATTTTTGTGGTGTAAAAAGGCCTTTTCTATCTATTCTTTAAATGCTAATTCATATATTTACTGAGTGTTACAATTGTTGAACTTTATTTTGTATCCCTGTAAAGAGTAATCTTATTAATCTTCTCTTGTTTTGAAAATTTGATCTGATATCTAGGTACCCTGAGCAAACAGAGGAGGAGATTGCTAAGGCTTGTCCATTTTGCCGTGGAAATTGTAACTGCAAAGCATGCCTACGCTGAGGAGGTCGTCTGGAGGTAATTGCAACCACAGAGTATGTTTGCACATATCTGGCACTTAAGATATCTGTTTTTGACATTCGTATTTGTCCTTTATTAGCATGTTATTTTGCTGTTTGGCTGGAAGTGCAAATATCACTTTTAAAAGTTGTGTTTCTATTGTGTTTTCTGTGTAGGTTCAATGAAGGAAATGGCAGATGCTAACAAGATTAGTTATCTACATCACTTGATTTCCACGGACATTCCGGTACTGACTAAAATTAAGGATGAACAGAAGGTGAAACAGGAGATGGAGGCTAGAATTCAAGGTATTTTTTAATAAATTTATATTGATTTATGTTTTATTTTGATGGCGAAAAGGTTGTTATTCTTACGCAAAGTTTTGAACAGGCATTATTGGCAGAAAGCCTGGATAGTCCTTGTGCAGAAATTTGTTCAGATGAGTGCCTTTATTGGTATACATATTTCCATTCTACTTTTTTAGGGTTTTCAAGATGAAAATGCCTGACATCTTTAATAGAAACTTGATACCTTCACATAATGACTCTGGTTCTAATGTTTTGCATCTAATATAACTACTCCGTTACATTGACAACTGCAGTACATCTATTGTAGATTTGCATGGACGCTGTCCAGATTGCTCTTATGATCTTTGACTCAGTTGTTGTTGTGAGTTACGAGAAGGCTGCCAGCCTGGCGGTGATGAAGCTCAGTCATCCCAACAGCAGTCCATGAAGAGAGTGTGTACAGAGAATATGAAAACAGAAACATCAAAAGGAAGAATGGGTTTGACACTGTAGTTACAATCCCCAAATAGTTACTCTGTAAATTTACATCAGCCCTTAGCTGATTGGAAAGCAAGGATGGTTCTATTTCATGCCCTCCTAAAGTGGATGGTGGTTGTGGAAGTAAAGTTTTGAACCTAAAGAGCATCTTTGGCTTATATTGGGTTCCAGATCTCTTGAGAAACGCATAGGAAACTCACATTTGTGGGCTTCCAAAGTCATTAAAAATGTCTCATCCATGTTCTTTGTGCTCTAAGCCTGATTCTCAACACATTAGTAAGTTCACTTTTAAGTTATGGCATGCCTGATGCACAGGGGATGCCAGCAATGACTTTTTGTATTGCCCTACTGCTCAGGAATCCAGGATTTAAAGGAAAAGAGTCTTCAGTATTTTCAGCAACACTGGGCAAAGGGTGAACCTGTGGTTGTTCGGAATGTTCTATAAGATACATCAGGTCTAAGTTGGGAGCCAATGGTTATGTGACAAGCTTTCAGGGAGACTACCTGTTGATGTGTGTTTTATGCACATAACATTTCAGAATAAAATACCAAAATAATTTACCCTCTCTTGAACAAAATCACCTCAGATGCTAAGGGTAAGATCAACTAAAAAGATTCCAAGGTTTCTACATGTCAGGTCTTGACGAGTGGGTAACTCAATGGTCGATGCGAATTGCTGTGTTCACTTGGGGAATTACAATGTTAGGATTATCTTCTTTGATCATGAAATATGCAGAATAGGTATGCAGGCAACTTAGGATTTAGCAATGTAATTCTGGATTTAATTCGTACTAAAAAAATGGGCAAAAGGAATAGGGTTTAGAAAATCTATTCTAGGCCTAAGAATGATGAACAAGTTTAGTGGAATCAAACTAGGCAAGGTCTCACAAACAAGTATTGACACAAGCTTAGTGCAATCGTCTAAGGTATACTCAAGGATTTTCAGACTATCACCATCAAACGTTGACACCATCCAAGTTTATGCTTGTCAAGGGACGTGTAATAGTTGAAGTTAAGCTTACTCAATTTTCCAGTTGACCACACAAGGCACACTTACCAGCGGCAAGAGGCTAGTGGTATGGATTAAGGATTCCACACAAATATATTCAACAAATCTTTCATTCAATCTAACAAACATGAAAATAAATTCTAATCTAAAATTCTAATCTAACTTGGAGGAATTGAGAACCATTAATGCAAAGACAACATTTGAAGAGGAAAATCACCAACAATTGAACAATGATTTAGATTCAAATAGCTGCAGCATATACGAACAATTCTACAAAAACTCTCTCTTACAAATGAGAGACAAGGAGGTATATATAGTCTTTTACAAAAATGGATGGCCAAGATTGATACAAGATCAACGGCCAAGATCATGCCAACAAAACCCTAGAATTGCCCTAATTAGGGTTTACATAAAAAATGGTGCCACCAACATATGGTCCAATAAAAAGATACCTAGTCATCAAATAGGGAATCTTCTAGAAGATTTCTCCCTGCATCTCTCTTTCTCCTAGCATACTCCAAGAATCTGGCCAATACAGAATCTAACTCCTCCATGGAAATGCTAGACAAGGTCTCCTGTTGCAAATCAATCACATCCAATGAATCCGAGCAAGCGTCCAAAGTGTTCTCCCAATCTGGCATGAGCTTCTACGAACTATGAACATGAATCAACAAAGAGACCAAATCATCTATTTGACTCTTCTTCAAAGAGTCCAACTGACAAAAATACATAAGTTTCATCTTGTCTCTTAATTCGGCTAAGTGTAAACCACTAGCATCACTAACATGAACACCCAATAAATCCTCGATTGAGGCAAGGATCTTCATATGAATGTTTTGAATCAATCCTTCCATCTCCGTACAACTCAACTGGGCGTTCTCATAAGTTGATCTCTTTACGGCTAATGAACAATACCAGCCATGGAAATCGTATCTGTCTCCACTGTGCACAATGCTCTCGCTGATCAAAGTGGACTTAGGAATCTTCTTCAAAGCTCTAAGACGTGGAATAGTCTTCTCCTAAATAGGTTGGAATTCTTCCCAAACTCCCTCCAAATACTGGATTCTAAACATGAGCCCTGTTGTCCTATCATATGCCTAGACAAACTGAGTAAGGAAATTATCTGCCTGTTTTCTTGCACTCTCAATCCACTTTTCCACCTTCGAGAGTGTATCTCTCACTGCCTCATAGTGTGAATGTAATCCATGATCAACCGCAATAAGGGAAATAAGGGTAGGATTCTCATGCCTTATCCCTGCAATATACTCTCTAAGTTTGATATTCTCTTCTTTGTACTTCTCCTTCTCTTCAATTTCTCTATCTAACCTTGCGCCGATCGCCTTAAGGTTATCACCAACCTCCTGAAACTCTTGCTCTCTTGATGTATGGCCAAGGGCAATTGAAGTAATCTGGAAATCCATAGGAGTAGCAATGTGCGCTGCCACACCTACAATAGGAACAACCACCTGCGCAATCTGCATTCCTGTCTCATCTCTAGCTATGTGCGACAAAATCTCAGCTCTCTTGGGTTCTTTCTCCTTATTGCTCCTAGCTAGGTAATCATCAATGTTATCAAAAGGCTGTACCTCTATCATTTTCTTACTCTTTTCCATACTTCTCATTAGCCAATCAAGAATAATGGCCATCTCCATACCATCATCGAGACACATATCTCGATCAAGTCCTCTCAATGCCGAGATAACATCATCATCATCATCAGGATTACTCTTGGTCAAATCATATATCTCATTTCCCAAACTAATCTCCAAAAGGATAGTAGGGTATCCTGGCTGATCATCATTCTCATTTGGTGGAGCAGATGTGGTTGTGGCATGTAACTCCCGAATATTCTCTGGTAGTATCACCGTGTTGGAACATTGTGGGGTTTCCTTATTCTGTTTTGTTATTTCAATTTCCTTAATTGATGAGACACTGAGAGGTGTTGGAGGAATGATAGGTGAAGGAATGATAGTCTTTTGTTTTTTCTTCTTCACCTCCTCAATCTTCTTCTCTCTGGCCTTGACTCCTCCTGGCGTGTTTTTCCTTCTCTTGGGAGCTTGACTCTCTTCGTCTGCATAAATCCTGACATCACTGATAGTCCTCTGATCATCTTCGGAAGTAGATTCTTCCGGCTTCATGTTTTCATAAGTGAAGGAAACACCCATATCAACTAACTTATTCATCTAAATATCTACCCATGTACGGGAGAAACTCAAGACCTCTCTCATCAATACATTCAAATCAATCTCTTCTAATTCTAACCAATTAAGCAATAAGATTGCCTTCTTCATTTCATTCTCATACTGTGGATGTGTATGATCCCTGTCATCTAACACCTGATCAGGAATGAGGAAAAGTCCACACTTCCTCATGAAATCCACTGACATTCTGGACCACATTCGTCTCTTCACTGCATGCTCGTCCATCAGGTTGGTCCAATAATCTTCTATGTCTACCTTGTGGATGAACTTCTATCCACTGATCCTTCCAACTTTCTTATCGGGATCGAATCTTTCTCTTTTCTTGAGGGTTGCAAATCAATAGAATGCAAGCTCCTCATTCGCAGTGCTGGCGGCTAAGGCAGACTGACAAACCTCCAATGTTTTCCCAACTAAAATAGGGAATGTCATGCCTGTCCTATGCTTCTCTCTCTGAATAGAATCAAACTCTAGAAGTTGTCTCACCACTTCCAACAAGATCATTCTGTCGGAAGGATACCTAGGAAGTCTGTAGGGTTCGGATTGAAACCCATGAATCCTAAGGTACGTGAAAGTGGAAAACTGAATATACCACGATCCATATTTCTCTATTAGCTCTGTTGCCTCCTTGGACAATCTTCTGTGGATTCCGTCTTGCAGCATCCACGTGATGTACATGGTGAATACATCATTCACTCTCTTATAGTCTTCAATTCTATACATGTTCAGCCGGGGATAGCATTCATGACTCCTGAATTGTCCTTGCCCATTCCCGACTTCACCTCTGCATATCAATCCTTTGTATGAAACAAACCGTGCAAGCAGGTATACCAAGTAGGAAGTCATGGTGAAAGACTTGGAGTGCTCTACATTCCTCAGCTGAAAGTCTAGATTGTCACTTATGATTCTAGACCAATTTATCAATGTCCCTCTAAGACAATCCTGGATGAAGTAGAACATCCATCCATCGAATATTGCACCCTGCGGCATCCCCATCACTCTGTTAAGCAGAAATACCAAATCACTATATTCCTCTTTGAAGTCTATGCACATGAGTGTTTTGGGAGCCTTGGAATGATGAAGCCTAGGCTCGATCATCCACTATTTGTTTATTATACTCTTACACGCATCCATCTTCTTCGTGTACTGCTCTTCATACTCATCCTTAGTTGCATTCTTCATATCTGCTCTGCGTGGAATTCCAAACATCTCAACAATCGCATCCTCAGCAAGGTAGGCAATGACAACGCCCTTAGGAGTCTTGATCATTCGCGAGCGAGGATCATAACATCGTGCACACTCCAGGATAAGCTCATTGCATTGTATGAACTGTGGAAATTCAGCGGCTTGAAAAATACCACTCTTCATAATGTTTACATACGCTGGGGAAGGAATCTGATTTCCGACTCTGAACATCCGTTGTCGCATCAAGTTCAGGCTCAGAAAATGCATGTTTGTATTCGTAATCTCCTTCCATCTGGATGACATCTTAGACTCTGGAGAGAATCCAGTCTCCAATATCTTTTGTTGTTCTCTTCTTTCCTTAAATCCGAACTTTGACATCGCACCTGTACGAAGCTTGAAGTTAGAACTTAAGAAAAATACAATATTCTTAATAGAATTCCTGACTTCCTAATGATTTAGGCTAATTAGAGCATGAAGTCAGGAAAATAGTCCACACTCTAGGTAGATCTTAACAATTTAAACACAAAATGTGACAAGACTAGGGTATGAAACCCTCATGAAATCAACACCTCCTTATACTTAGAAATTTCGTGCAAATCATAGTGCAAAAAAGTATACCGGATCAAGAGTGACTAGGGAAAGGTGTGAAAGGTTGTGTTTTCACAAAAAATTATGTTTGAAGACACCTTCCGCAGTCAACAATGGAGGTCACAAATCTGAAGACAACCTGCAACTAAATGAATTAACCTCTCAAAACATGTTGAGATTTTTCAAAAATATGCACAAACTTGATAAAAATCAGTCTTGATGATGAAAATAATCAATCTTGGGGGCATAGGTATGGCTGGTAAAAGATAAATTTCTGAGGACAAGTAGCCAATAACACAGTTGCAGACCTGAGACAGCCCTACAATGGTCTGAAAATGATCCCAAAATGCCAACAAAATGTCTCCAAATGCAAATCGCTAAAGTTGCAGCTGGCTGGGCAATAAAAGTTAAGTCTGAAAAGTGAATGTACAGCCAACAATGGAGGTCAAACCAGCTAAAGCAATGGTGTTAAGACTCAAATCTGAGGCAATGACAGCAAGTAGGGAACAATGGCGGCATCAAACATGCATGGAATCCACCAAAATATGCTCCAAACACTTGCCAAATAAAAAATTAAACTTTCCCAGCTATGGCGCCATCTTCCACAAGTCTGAAAATGATCTTCAATGCACCCTCCAATCTGCCAACAATGGTCTGAGGACAGAAAACAACCAAGCGATATCAAGGAAAATCACCTTTGTTTGGGGATGAAACCCCAAACACAAAAAATCGCCCTATACAAAAATCGCGATTTTCACCAAAAATGGCAAACTTCACCAAAATCGTGGCATGGGGGGGGTCTTCAATGGCAACAAACCAATCTGATAACAACAGTTAAAATAGAAGCCCCAAAGAAAATCGCCAACTTAGAGGTAGGAGCCCTCTAAAATGATCAAAGTTGCCAAATAGAAAAAATTGCTAACTCCCCCAAAAATCGAAAATCTAAAGTCAATGGAGTCAATAAGCTTCAATGGCAGCAATGGAGTGGATTGTCTAGCTGGCTGGAACGGAGGAAGAAATAAGTCTTCAATACTTCACTTGAACACTTGCTTCAAAATCGCCAACTATGGAGAAAATTGCCCTTGCATGGAATCCACCTGGTAAACTTAATAATAAAATAATGCTGGACTCCTCCCTTTAAACTTACTTTCATCACCAATTTTCACCACACAAGCAATGTGGGATAAAACACTTGTTCTTATACTTGCTTGGGTGAAACTAATTTGCTTCTAGAAGGTTGAAAACATTAAATGCTCATTGCAAATCATTTATTAATTGCTTTCATCTTTTAAATAATCATTGTCTTCTATTTAAAAACAGTTAAAATGAGGCTCATTTATTAAAGTATTTCAATTTAAATCCAAAATGGGCCAATGGGAAAATCGATCCTAGTAAGGATTAAAGAAATCCTCACAAAATCACTTAAAAAAATCGTCAAATATCCCCTTAGGGGAAAATCAATCCCAGTCTGGATGAAAATCCGGACTCAAAAATCATCAAATGTGCACAAAATGGGGCTACGAGAAAATCGATACGAGTGTGGAGTGAAAAACTCCACTTAAAATTAAGTCATCACCCAAAAATACCCCTTTGCTGGAAAAACAACCTCAGTCTAGATGAAAATCTAGACTCAAAATCATGAAATGCATTCTCAGTGGAAAATCATTGTGAGTCTGGATGAAAATCCAGACAAAAAAATCCTCAAAACTTGTCACAAAGACACCCACGTGTGGAATGAATGCAAACGTTATCCGCAACCTATCCATACCTCCCTGGTGGAAATTCGTGGGTAGACAGGATAAATCCTGACACTTGGTCAAATTTTAATGCTTCCAGGGGAAAAGTGACCCTAGTATGGATTCACAGTGGTGGAAAAATGAGGCAAGTATGGATTTCAGGGGAAATCCATGTCCAGTCTGGATTCTGGGAAGGGAAAACCATGGGTAGTCAGGAATATGAGGGGAAAAGAACCTCTAGTATGGAATTTTGACCTTTTAACCCTTAGAATATGGATTTTACTCCAGAAAATGATGATTTTTCCAATCAGAATCACTTAGAAACTGCAAGTTTCAATAAAACTCAACTAGACTTATAGGCAAATTCATCAGAAATTAAAGCATAACACAAGAAAATCCATCGGAACAAAGTGTGAAATCAACCTGAATAATTCTCTAGGAGTGAGAAAACAACTCCAAAAGGTCTGAAAACACCTTAGCACTTAAAATCACCGACAAGGACATTTAAAAACATGTTAACGCTCCAAAAGGGTCAACACTTAGACAAAACTAGGATCATTAAAATCTCAATTTACACGCTTGATCCTATAATCTCAAAAACCCTAAACGGCACTAGGCATGATCAAAACTCCAAGACTCAGGCACGGGAAACACAAAATCGCCCACTAAGCAGCCAAAACCCTAACCTAACAACGTAGAAAGCAGGAAAAAAGGGGCTCCCCGTTAGCAATGGGGCGATGTGTGAAAAGGTCACAACACTACCCCAGGCAAGTTTGAGAACCAGACTAAAACAGTCAAAGCCATTGATGGCCTGGATTGGTGTGAGGTTGGTATTTTTATTCCTTTGAAACAATTCTTTTAGTATTTAGCAGTAAAACGACATTAATGGATCCATAGTTAGCAATGAGTACATGTATTTTTACCTCAAGAGTTCTTTATTGTGGCAATGACTGTTAATTATGGAGTTCAATGCATACCCAAATCCTTTGTACCCATACCACTTAGGATTCAAGGCATAAGGAGTACAATTAAGGCATGTGTTAATTTTGTTCCATCCTTAGCAGCAAAAGTCTTTTGGGAAAATGTTAGCAAACCAAAAGTACAAGATTTTTTGAAAAATTGGGATTAAACAGGAAAAAATAGGGTTCTATAAAAAGCATAAAAAAATGTAGAAAAAAGAACAAAAACTTGTTTTTGAAACTTGAAGGCCTATGGCATAGAGAGAGAACAAATAAAATTGAAAGTTTAACCCATGTATTGTAGAATATAGAATTGTGTTGTTTATGTTCATATCATTGGATAAATTGCATTGCACAAAACATACTTCATAGTGCATAAATAATTAGAAATTAACAGTTAATAGATTTTCAATTACAATCTAGTTTGTACAAAATAAACCTACCAAGTATAAAGTTCCAAAATTAGATGTAGCCAATGACTCTTGCTACTATAGAGAGGCAGCACCCTTCATGGGGTTGAGAAGCAACACTCCTTATGAGGGTTGGGAGTGGACCCTAATGGGGTTAAGAGGCAACATCCCTCATGGAGGTTTGGGGACAGTGCCTCTCGTGGGGTCTAGGGTTAGCGCCTCTATTGCGTTCCTTGTTGTGATATAGGGTGGGGTTAAGGTGTAGAGCCCTAGCCATCAACTCCAATTTAAGGCCAATGAAACCACAAAAACCTTCATGGTGCACACCATTTTCACAATTTTATCACTTAACGGCTAATTTTTAGTATTTTGGCATATAGTTTGTTTAAAAAAATGTTATAGAAAAATGATTTATATTTTTTATCTCACATAGAGAAAAGATCATGCAACAACTTTGTGATACTAAGATATTGCAAAATCATGGTCAATGATTCTGCAAGAAAAACCTATTGAAAATCATGGGTCAACAATTTTGCAAGAAAAACACAATTTAAGGGGGGAAAATCGTTGACCACCCATCCATCACAATGTTGCATCCCCTTGTTGACTACACTCTTTTCATTGGTTCAATTTGTTGCTCTAGTCGAACTTTCTCTTCATCAATTAGAGTAGTGTGAAGTTTTTCATACCTTGCTGATTTATAACCTACCTATGTATTATTGATAGCTTGAACCAATTCCTTGGAAAAAGGTGAGCAAACATTAAATAGTATTCCATTTGCATAAAAGAAGCGTGTGATCGCTGCATCAACTGCATCTTAGCCTTGCACATCAAACAGTTTTCCGATGGGGTTTGGGTTACCAATGTTGGGTCTCTTGCAAGAAGAAGAACCCCTTACATCTTCTATTGTCACATCTCTACTGATTTTGAGTTTCCCTTGTTGAAGCGTGAGAGCTGAAACGAGACACTTTCCCATCAGTCCTTTCTTGATCCCTAATACCTTCATATTGTTCCAGCTCATTCAAATAAGGTTTGACACAATTTTTGGGTAGGTGAAGAAAATGAGCCCTCACCCTTGACTAAGCGCCCTAAAATATTTTAAGACAAGGTTTATGTTTGATGGTGGTTTTTTTATTTGAACCCTTCAACTGAGAGACATGATCGCAATATTTCCACAATGGGTACAAACCCTATTTTTCTCCACTTGATATTCTAAACAAAAAAACAATTAATTTAAAAACAATAGATTCAATCAAAATAGATTGACAGTAAAATTATACTATTTAAAATTTTAAGTTTTAAATTTGAATCAAATGATATTTTGGCAAAGTTGTGGCATTGAAAAATCATCTCTTGCCAAGTGCAAAATTGTGATCTCAGGCAATTGTTTTGGAGGATTCTAAAGGTGCACTTGATCATTTATCATTAAGTTTTTATAGAATTTGTGAATGAAGTATTTATATCTTATTAAATTTCTGATGCTGTCATGGTAAGCAGTGGGTTAGATACATCATACCCGTATGGAGTGTATTTACCCTTGCTTTGACTCTTTGTTACTTATGTGATTCCCTTAAGCTTGCTCTTCCTTTCTTTTTTCCACCCTGCCTTCCACAAAATATTGCTTGGTCTTTAATACTATCTTTGCCCAATGATGGGCTGCTAGGATCAGACGTGTCCTTTGGAAATGGTTCCCCTTTATTGATATGTTGTGTCCTTATGCTTCCAAACACAAAGCGCTGCATCACTAAATACAAATCGTGCTTTTTCCTTTGTATGGTGTTACTAATACTTAGTCGGTGTTAGAATATGTAAAAGGATATTAATATTTGCTGGTAATAATGCTTAATAATTAAGTCATTGTTATTTAAATTATGATGAATAATTAATTAATAAACATTACATTATGTATATTAATTAATGGTTAATTAACAAATGATCAATTAATCAAGTAATTAACTAATCGCAATGAATAAATAATCAACTAATTAAATAATGGTTAATTAACAGATAATCAAATATTCAACTAATTAACTAATCATGATGAATATATAATCAACTAATTTCACAAATATGATTGTGTTATATTATTATAGCCTAAATGATCTAGTATATCTGATCAAAGGAGCGGGGTATGACATTGGCATACTGTTTTTAACGTTGCTCACTTTTAAGATGTATGAAATATGCAGTTATCAAACTTGTAGGAAATTCACATGCATGTTCACCCTTGATCATTCCCAAATACCATTCTAAGAGTTACCAGCTCAAATTCAACCTGCTACCAAAAAGATAGATCATCAATTTGTGGTGTAGCTAGTTGTTTGCACCATTACGTTCCACAGCTCATACTTGATTTGGTCTATAAATTATAAGTTTAAGACGTCTTTGTAATATCCACCTGTTGTGACCATTTCACACATCGCCCCATTGCAAATGGGGACCCCCTCTTTTTGCTCGTTTTTCGCTCGCTTTTCGCTTCGCTTTTAGGGTTTTGTTAGTCAGTCAATTGTCTGGATTTAGGGTCAAGCCTTAGGGTTTTAATTGCCGTCTTTTCAGGCCAGAATCCGGTCAATTTTGAGAGCTTTTGAGCTTCCTTTCGAAGGATGCAAATTTTGAATGAAATGAATTCGCCAAAATGGTCTATTTTCAATTGGAATTTTGAGTGCAGAGCTTAAATTTGTCTAAGTGTTGAAGGTGAAATGTGAATTTTTGTCCGATTGAATATTTTGACCAAATTTTGACTTTTTTGATTTTTGATCCCGGGCATTGTAAATGATTTGTTTTCGCCGTGTGAAGTGATAAAATGTGTAAAATCATGATATTTTGGCCTGTAGGAGCAAAATCGCTCCTGTCCCTCAGTGAAGGACCGGAGCTCGTTTTCGAATATCTTACTGTCCTTGCAGGGTCAAGGTGAATTTCGAGTTGGAAATGATAGAGAAAGGCGTGATCTTTCCGTTGAATATAAATTGAAGATTTTCACAAGCACAGAGGTGCCTCCAGGAATCAAAATCGCTCCTGTCCCTCAGTGAAGGACCGGAGCTACAAATCAAATATTGCTTTGTCCTTGCAAGATTTCAACGACTTGACGATTTGAAGATGTCCAAGGGGATATGTTTTATCGAATGAATATAACTTGAAGAGCAAACATGGAAGAGAATGGTCCAGAATGCCAAAATCGCTCCTGTCCCTCAGTCAGGGACCAGGGCGAAGTACATTATAGCTCCCGTCCCTCTCCAAGGGACCAGAGCGATATTCTTCATAGGGCGAGATTCAGGCAAAGATCAAGTCAAGTTTATGTTTGAAGGCAAGGAAGGAGGTAAAATGAACTCATTGAAGATAAATTGAAGATTGCCAAATGCCAACAAAGGACCAAAATGCTTAAGTTCGCTCCTGTCCCTCTCCAAGGGACCAGAGCGATTTTTGTTATAGATGATTTTCTTGCCAAGTTACAACCGATCTCAAGGCATAGATGAATGGAATGGGACATTGCGAATCCGTTGAATATAAGTTTTGAAGATGACGAAATGAAATGAGGCCTACAGAGCTAGAATCGCTCCTGTCCCTCTCCAAGGGACCAGGGCGATACAGTGAGTATGTTGCCTTTTCCTCAGGTTCAAAACCGTTCCAAGTCAAGATGAAGGGTGGTAAAGGCGTTTCGAAGTGTCCCAATGAAGAACGAAGTATCCAAAGTTGCTAAATTGAATGGATTTACACTAAGACCCCTAGTTCGCTCCTGTCCCTCAGGAAGGGACCAGAGCGAAATTTGCATAAAGGCATAAATTTTGAAAGTTTGTCAAGCATCAAGCGATTAAGGAGGGTCAAGGGACGTCATATCACGCATTGAAGGTAATGGCAAGCTGAAGAACGCAAGAACAAACTCAAAACCTTGAAGTTCGCTCCTGTCCCTTGGGAAGGGACCAGAGCGATGTTTACTACATTGGCTAATTCATGCAAAAATCACGTAAGGTCAAGACTTCACAAGGTTGTAAAAGGTTTAAGGCGTCTTTTGAAGGAGATATACAAAAACTTCAAACGTAAAATGATCGTCAAATTGAATACAGAAGCTATATCGCTCCTGTCCCTCTCCAAGGGACCAGGGCGATTTATATGGAATCATTCATTTTCCTTCAAGTTCATGCCAAGTCAAGGTCTTTCGGGATCACACAATGTATAAAGTGTCATTTGAAGATGATTTACAAAGGTTTCGAACGTCAAAATGTTATCAAATGAGCTATAGAGCCCATATCGCTCCTGTCCTTTGGACAAGGACCAAAGCGATTTTTACAAAAACACTCATGCTCCTTCAAAATCAAGACAATGCAAGGATTGGCGAAGTAAAGGACGTCCTTTGGAAGACAACCAACGAAGAACGAAGATCAAATGTTTACAAATTTGAGCCAGAACATGGAGATCGCTCCTGTCCCTCTCCAAGGGACCAGGGCGATATTTGCCAAAACACTTATAATCCTTTGAAGACCACGTTGAAATAAGGTTGCACAAGGTTTTAAACATCATTTGGAAGGTGATACAAAGGAAGATAGACGTTAATATTACCAATTTGAGCTTAAAATGGAGAAAGACAAGGATCGCTCCTGTCCCTCTCCAAGGGACAAGGGCGATGATCCTCTAAACATCAAAAATGCCTTGTAAAAAGCAAGTGATGCAAGCGTGGGGTAAAGAGACGATGTTATTTTTCACCTTACAATGAAAACTCGAGATCAAAGATGCAAGATCGAGAAAGGACAAGGGAGATCGCTCCTGTCCCTCTTCAAGGGACCAGGGCGATGAGGTACGTATACTTCATTTTCAAAAAATTTGGCGCTCAAGCAAACAATTTTTTTTTTTTTTTTTAAATGCTAAGATCGATAAATTTGAAAATCCTATTAAATTAGCATTTAAATATTGCGCTTAATATTTATTAATTATTTTGCCTTTATAAAAATCGAAATTTATTTATTTAAATAATAAAGGCATTTAATTAATTATTTATTAATTAATAAAAATCAAGAGGAGCGCTTAGATATGGAGGTCGGCCTTTATTATTTAATTAAAAATCGTTTGAAAATTGCTTTATATCACAAAAGTCGGCCTTAGGGTGAATGGTGAGAAGCGCTTATAAAGAGAGGTGAAAACCATCATTTTTACATCATCATTTTACCATTCAAGTGCGAGCTTTCATTCCAAGCAAGGTGGTGCGAACTATCAATCAAAGGAAAGTGCGAATTGATATCCAAAGGTGGCGCTAATATCATTCGAGGTGGTGCGAAATTTGGAAATTCATTTGTGCGAACTTGAAGATCTATTTGAGCGAATTTGCTAAGACATTGGAATCACGTCAAGGACAAAAGGGTGGCGAAATTGATATTTTGAAGAAAGAGATCACGTTGAAGACTATATATTCTCGATCTTCTTGCCTGGGCGATTTTATTCATTTTTGCATTCTAGAGTTAGCTCTCGATTTGAGGTATGGCGATTTGGTTTTATTGTTTTATTTGTTGATCGTCATATTTTAAATTTTGAATTTTGAATTTTTTGAAATTTTGAATTCCTAGCTCAATCGTTTTATTTTAGGAAATGATAACTCGAGACTTATCATGAAGTTTCCTAAAATTTATTCTCTAATCTATGTTATTTATTGCAAAATCTAGCTTCTCATTATGAAATGTTGTGTAGGTATGGCAACCCCGAAGGCGGGAGCATCCACCAGTCGTTCAGCTCTCATGAAAGAAGATCTAAAGACCGAAGAAGTGGAGACCAAGATCGTGTCGAAGTGGAGCCACATTGGAGATACAAACTTAGGCAACTTCAGCACGAAGAAGTTTCGAGAGATCCCTTACATTGGCAAGCCATCGCCTGTCGCCCGGAGAATAATAGAGAGTGGCATCATTAAGGCGGCCGGCTTTCCTCCAGCTGTTCAGTGCCATGAGTTGATGATCGAGTGTGCTCGTCATTATGATCCACAGTCCAGAACGATCGTGTCCAAAGAGGGAAACACTTTGGCGTACCTTTCAGAGGAAGCTATAAGTGAAGCTTTCCATCTTCCAGAGCACAGGGACATGATATACAAGAGCATAGAAGGAGCCAGATCAATGTACGAAGATGATCCAGATGCTTGTCTAAGCATTATTAATAAGAACTGGCTACTTAAGAGCCGTCCCCGTCTGAGCAAGGTCTCGAACACACCGCACAGGATTGATTTCCAAGAGGAGTACAGAGATTTGATTACCATGCTCAACCGAGTTACAGGAGCCCCTCATGCCTTCTATTTTGAGAAATGGATGTTTTACTTCATCCAGGTGATCGTTCAGGGAAAAGGTACCATACATTGGGCTAGGATTATTAGCCATTGCTTGGACGTACAGTTGAGGAGACTCAAGGCTACTAAGTCCTTCCACATGAGTTCATATGTCATTTATGCCTTGATTAGGAGTGTTGAGTACGCAGGACTACCGCACAGAGGAGTGATTGGAAGAGGACCCAGCGAGGTCAGAGCTTGTGATTCCTATGCCTACTTGCATCATCCGCCAGGGAGCAACTATAAGTTGGTTAATGATACTTTCACGATGAACATCACAAGGACGTTGCAAGGTGGAATTCACAACAGGTTATCTCAGGATACCCAGGAATTCATAAAGAGGTACGGTGCTTGGTTCATTCAGTTTCCCAAGTTCACTTATATTAGGGTGCATGGATGTCCTTTACCTCCATACATGTTGCCGAGATATCCGACAGACAGAATTGTGTTACTTGAAGTAACAAGACAGTTGGCAGCATATGTGAAGGCATTCAGACACAGACATCAGAATGGAGTTCCAGTACCTATCATTTTGGGTAATTCAGTTGAGGTATGTCCTAATGCTTTAGCCATGGATGATGCAGAGAAGGAGTTAGCCTTGTATTCTTTTTCATCTTTTGCTCTGAGAGAAAGCTTTGATCCACATGGACATTTAGAGGAGACAGTCGGCAGGAAGTTTAGACATGAGTATCAGATTGAAGATTTTATGATGAATCTCTTAAATGATCTTGAAGTGAAACGAAAAATGCATTCTAGATTACCTTTGGATTTCATCAGGAAATGCAGGATTTACAGAGTGGCCGACCAAGCTCAGGACAGTGGCAGACATATCCAGTCTTCCTATGATCGAGAAAGCAAAACAATAAGGTTAGATTGGAATGAGCCCGAGGTCGTGGATTTAGATACTTTGATGGCACCAGTCTTGTCTTGTACTCGCAGATGGGTTGACGTTCAGCATCAGAAGTTGAGAGAACAAGGCATAGCTATGACTTTCACTTTGGAAGAGAAACCAGCCGAAGGTGGAGCTAGTGTGAGTGAAGGCAATCCTAATCCTAGAAATTCAGGTGAAGGTAATCTTCGATGTGCCAGTGAGGGCAATATCCATCCAAGAGGTTCGAAGAGGAAAGAGAGACCTGGAAAGGGAGAATCTTCCAAGAGGAAACAAGAGGCTAACAGAGATCGATCATCCGGTACTTCTTCCAGACCTGAGAAGAGAACAATTCAAGTGGAAGAATCCATGGAGTCTATGGTACAGAACGACAGGCAGGAAGGAGGACAGGCACAGCAAGGGTCACCAGATGGATCTCTCCAGGACTATGAGTTAGGAGAAGATAATGAAATGACATCTCCTCCCAGAGAAGAAGAAGTGGTACATAAAGAAATACAAGTTCAAGAAACAAGATCGATTATCCCAGATTGGTTGAAGGAAAGATTAACTAAGGTGATCGTAGTAGAGGACGAGGACAATGCAATTGATTTAGAGAGCCTTGTTGGACGCTCACACGAAGTAACAGAAAAGAGGAAGGCTACCAAGATGTCCAAGATGATTCGAGATGAGACTGGATCCAGGAAACTGCAGATAGCTACACCGGCAGTAGACAAATATGAAGGTGAGATCCTAGCAGAGGAATATGATATACAGACATTTGAGCTAGGACCATCTACAGCAGAGCAGACTTTAGATGATGCTACCGACTCATTTGAAGCATTGAAAGACAAGCTTAGAGAAGAAATGGAGAAGAATAGAAAGCTTGAGAGAGAGGTCGGTGCATGGAGGACGTATTTCAGTCACATCAATGAACCTTTGGGACGTCAGGATCCAGCTAGATCACCAGTGCAAGCACTTCCACTTCAATCAATCAGTGAGGCAGAAAGATTCAGGAACATGGTCCAACGTACAAGTAATTGGATGGATAGATCTCATACAGTGGCCATAGAGTTTGTTACAAGGATGATGAAGATTATTCATCAAGCTATCCAAGTTCTTGAGATAATCCACAATTTGATGATAACAGTAGCTGCATTTGCCCATACCAAAGATGTCATCATTCCTGTCTTGAAGGTAATAAGACATACTTCAAGGAAGATTTTAGCGCAGGAGAAGATCTTGGAGGGAGAATCTCACAGTTTGTTTCATTGGTCAACCTTACTCCATATGAAGAGTGTTTTCTTCGAGGACATCAGTGTTAGATGTGGCCAAGTTGAGGAGGTGATCAATCCGATCCAGGACAGAGTATTTGAGGTACTTCGTACCATTCTTGACAGAAGGATCGAGGTCGAGACAGATGTGGATATGCAGGAACTAGAGGATAGAATTAAGGTCATCTTTTGCAAGGACGCAAGTGTTACAGATGAGCAATATGATCAAATGTTTGCCACCATGCTCCTGATTGAAAGAACGAAAGAACTTGAAGCTTCATGGGACGCAGCTCTCCTAGATGCATTCGATCAGGTCATCCACTTGGAAGAGAGTATGAAGAATCTTCCCAAGATTCCAATTTGAGAAATTGAAGGAATCGTGACAAGATTCATTGCATATGCCAAAAAAGAACATTGGAAAGGGAATAAGGTTCTAGATGAAAGGTTGTTATAGATGACATGGCATCTTATTTGTCATTGGTTTATGTCTCCTAGGTTTTTGTGCCAAATTTAATATTTGGCTATGTATTTAATATTGTTCAGTAAAAAGGAGGCCATTTGTAACAAACCCTAATTAGGGTTTAGGTGTCATGATCTTGACCGTTGATCTACTTTCAATCTGGGCCTTTCATTGTAATTGGGGATGCTATTTATACCCCCATTTTTCATTTCATTTGATAATAGTTAATAGTGTAATAGTCAATAGTTGATGTAATAGAGAAGAGAGATTAGAGTTAGAAGCAATTTTATTTTGTAGCAAGATTGAGTTTTGAAGAGAGAAATTCAAGCAAATTGTTGTATATGATGATTTGGAAATCAATGAAATATTGAAGTTATGGTGTTTCGTTGCAACTTTCTTAAGTTATCTTCATGGTTGTTTGATTTACTTGAATCATGCTCAATCAAAGTAGCTTGTTAATTTGAAGAACATAGTGTGAGACTTGATTTTTGGTACGATTCGTAATCCAAACCACTAGCTTCTTGCTGATTGTAGGAACGCCTTGCGTGGTCGACTGGAGAATACCTTGAACCCCTTAATCTTCAATCATTATTGTATCTTGGATATGTACCTTCGTGGTAGTGTCCATGATCTTTGATGCATTGAATATCATTTTATTACCTTAGAAGATCGCACTAATTTCAATTGAGTTGTTATCTTATGGCAAAATTGAAGTTGGTTGAATCTCGCCAAGTCTTGTCCATACTAAGTCATTCATAGGGTTAGACTAGATTAGACCTCTTTCAAACCCTACTCTTTTGTTATTTTTGAAAAGTTTCTTAGTTTAGCAAATCTTGAACTTTCGGAATACGTAAGGCCCCTTGGAGGAAAAAGCAAATCACATCATACCGCTGGAAGCTTGTCCACACGTAGAGACCCTACTAAAAGAACCTTGGAGTCTACCTAACTGATCCTTTATGCGAGTCTTCAGCAGTTAGAGACTATTTTCTCAAGAGAGGATAAGATGCCTATTGGTATTTTATTCTGTGTATGATGGTGTACAAAATACACGTCAACAGAATTGGCGCTAGAAGGAGGGCCTAGTTTCCGAAAGTCCGAAAGTCCGAAGATTTTGAAAAGAAATACATTGCAAAAGTGATCATGGAGTACGATGGTGTTGCCGAATGAAGGACTGAATCAAGTAGTACAACCAAATTTGCAGATAGGTAACACTCAAGAAGATATCATCTCAGAATTGAATCAAGTAGCGTGGAACGCAAGGAGAAGTCAAGTTGAGTACAACAGAGTCAGAATCATCTTGGAACAAGAGGAAGATAGAGCCGAAGAGCATCGAAGGGTCATAGCTAGAGAACTTCGCAATCAAAGGAACCCGCAATAATCTTCACAAGACTTCACGCTGGATCGCATTGGTTCATTCTCGCCCGAGAAACATCAAAGATTGTTGAGATCCACACCAGGCGTCAAGAATCTAAGTGAACTTCAGTTTACTTCAAAGGCAAAGTGAGTTAAAAGAGAAGACACTCCCAAAGAGTTCGAATTAAGATTGGAAGGATCTCCTGAGTCATCACAAATTCTTCAAGAACAAGTACAAGCGGCAATCCAATCCAGTATCCAGGCAATTTCTCAAACAAAAGGCCAAGCTAGTTCATCAAGTTCAGCTTCAAAGAGTACGATGGCTCAACGTGCTCCACCTCCACCTCCTCCTCCTCATATACTTAATGGTGCGACTTGGCTAGTCAACAATCCATCACCGTTGGAATTTGCAATTTATCATGATATGCCGAAGAATCCAGAGCACTTTTGTTCCAAGTTCAATGTCAGTGATTTCCATCGCACGACAGAAGATCATATCAAGATGTTCGAGGACCTTCTTTGCAACAGACAAATTGAATATGGAGATGTGGCATGTAGGCTTTTTCCCTACTCATTGGGAGAAGAGGCATATTTTTGGTTCATTCATTTGCCTACAGGGTCCATCAGGACTTGGGACGCGATGAAAGATGCATTCATTGCTAAATTTGGTATCCCAACTACACCAGCTGAGTTATATAGACAATTTGTTGAGGTCCGAAGGAGAGAACATGAACCCATTACTTCCTTCAACAACAGATTTCACCGCGCATACATAATGCTACGTCCTCCTTATCTTATTGCAGATCCAAGAGAAATTTACTATGGAGCCTTAGATCATCTCACAGCTATGTTCGTAAGGACGCACCCGACTCCGAATGATCTAAATGCGGCCTATGCAAAAGCCATTGAAGTAAGTAAACACATGGGACAGAATATCACTGGGCCACTTCTTCACATGGGACCTGTCGCGGCACCGAACCAGATGCAGGCAGTTGGTACGGCCTTGGCCAACCAAACTCCAGTCATGAATCCAATTCCGCAAGCAACATACCCAAGCGTACAGCCGACAAATCAGTTGGTCCTTCACCGAGGACCTCCAATTTCTCAAGCTCCACCCGCACAACCTGTGTACCTGCAAAATGCCACAAGTTTGTCAAGGACACAAGAAGAGAAAGACGAAATGAAAGAGTTGATTGAGCAAGTCAAGAGGCTATCAACTGAGGTGACCCACCTGAGAAATCAGAATAATCAACTCCAAAGCATGCAAAGGATCAATCACAATCAAAATTTCCAAGGAAATAATAATCAAGGCTTTAGAAATAACTATCAAGGAAATAACAACCAAGGTTTCCAGAGGAGATCATGGAATACGGCTCTCAACAATGGAAATGTGGTGACGCCTCTAGACAATCCACCAAATTCACAGAATCAAGAAAATCCTTCTACAAGCAAAGTGTTTTTAGCCGAAGCAGCCTTGTCCAGTTGGTGCAGACTCCACAATACGAACCAACATTCCGAGTTGCAGTGTCCTGAGTTCAAGATTGCGGCCGACATTTTCCAACAAGAGATGCGCACCACTAATCCGCCTGAAAATCCTCCCACGACAGGATACGAAATTATTCCAACCACGCAATATGGTCAAGCCATGATTGTTGAAACCTGCAAGTATTCACAAGAAGAAATTAGTCAAGTACAAAATGGAAGATTTCCACCAGAGTCAGCTAATGGACCAATGGTACCACCAGGATCCCAGTTTCCGCCAGCATCTGCAAATGGACCTGTAGAGAATTCAGAATATTATTTTCCACCATTGAACGACAGTGTCCTAGTAGAAGGAATAAAGGAGGTATTTCATCAATCATCAGGAGGTGTGAATCAAAGAGTTTATCATAGAAATCAAAGGAATCAAGAACCTCTAACTACGTCCATCCCTCCAAACAATTTCTCTACTCCGCCGGATCCCCAAGCCAGCAATAATCCGGAGTACCCGCAGAACACACAAGAATACAGACAAAGAAATATTGCACCTCCCGCGGGTAATGAAATGAAAAGATTGGCCGCACTGGTGTTGGATGAACTTAAAAAGGTTAAAGTGAGTCTACCACTCTATGAGTTGCTCAAAGTGTCAGAAATCAAAGATGCAGTGATCAATAGCCTAAGTGAGTCTAGTACAGCTAGGTCAAATGTTCAAGCCGCTATCAACATGACCCAAGAGGAAGCCGCTGACCAAGGGCAATCCGAACATAATGAATGCATGGTCCAGACTATAACCTTCCCAGCTAAAAAGGAAGATATGTTGGAAGGAAAAGTATTACTTAAAAGAGGCGAGACTAAGAAAACTCAGCCTACCATCAAGGAAGGCCTCGCTACTAATCAGACTCTTCCAGAAAAGGAAGTCACAATCAAGAAAGATGTAGTCAAGAAAGGAAAATCTACAAACAAAGCTAATCACCCAAAAGAGGAGAACCCAGCAAAGGACGATCATTCAAAGATTAATGAAGTCAAACATCAGGAACCAAGTAAGGAGACCGCAGTCCCTTCCCAAGGAAAGGATGAACCGGCCCCGTTCTTGCTATCAGTCAGAATATTTGGAAAGTTATTGCATAATTGCCTTTATGATTCAGGAGCCTCCAGTAATGTAATGCCCCTAGTCGTTTGTCAAAGACTTGGTATAACTCCCGCGCCTACCAAGAGAAAAGTTACTCAGCTTGACAAGACAGAAGTTCCAGTCATGGGTGAGTTAAACAACATTCATATGCAATTGGCCGCGGATCCAAGAGTCCAGAATTTCATAGATATATCAGTAGTGGATATTCCAGATTCATATGGGATGCTCCTAAGTCGAGATTGGTCGCGAAAATTGAATGGATATGTATCGACTGATTTTGCACACATGTGGTTACCATGGAGAGGAGTTCCGAACCAGATCAAGATTGATAGCACTCCAAGGTTGAGATTGATGATAACTGAATATGGGGAAGACAATGAAGTCCTGTTTTTGGAATCCGACTTGGGGACGTACAAGCCCAAAGTGGAGGAAGTCTTGATGATACAAAACATACAAGATAAAGATACCCAGCAAAAGGTGATAGAGTCTACAGAGATAGTCAGTGAAAGCGATCAAGGATCCGACCAAGAAGATGAAGGGATGTTTGAAAATTTTAGAAGGTTCGTACAGAGAAATATCCAGCAAAGTGTGCAACTTGGCAACCTAGCATCCGTCCGAGACTTGCTTCTTCCAAATTGGTGTAGAATACACAATGCCGTTCACTCAGAATTATCCTGTGCTTTATGCCAGACCGCATTGGAGCAAGTATACAAACGAACCCCACAGACACTAATTATAGAAGAAATTCAAGATTCAGAGAATGAAAGCTCTACAGAGACCGAGAGTTCTATGGAAGATAAAGTTTTACCCGATACATCATCTGAAAGTCAAGAAAGTCCAGAAGTAGAAAATCAAGAAAATCAAATATGGACATTAAGGTTCGATGGATCTAAATCCAAACAAGGATCTGGAGCTGGGTATGAATTAATTAGTCCGACAGGAGAAACCTACCTTGCCGCTCACAGATTACAATTTCCTTGTACCAACAACGTAGCTGAATATGAATCTTTGATTCATGGATTATTATTAGCCATTCAAAAAGGGGCGAAAGTACTGCAAGTATATGGAGACTCAGAAATTGCCGTAAGGCAAATCAGGAAGCAGTATGTTTGCCACGATAAAAGATTGACCAAGTACAGAAATCGAGTCTGGGATCTCATTGAAAGTTTTGAAGCTTTCAATATCAATTCAATTTATAGACATCAGAATCAAGTGGCTAATTCCCTTGCACAGGCCGCCAGTTCATTGATACCATTAGCAATGGAAGGATTGAAGAAGTTCACAGTCGAGCTAATATCAGTTCCTTCAGTCCCAGACAACATTACCAATTTTCAAGTTTTCGAGGATGACAAGCATATTCTAGACTTCCTAACCAACACAGACGTCTTCTTAACACAGATCATAGATGAAGATGAGGTCGGTGAAGCCGAATTCGATGCTGAAGGTGTCCTGAATTTAAAGACAAACACTATTCCAAAAGGAATGGTAGAACTAGAGAGGATTTTTGATCCTGACAAGTTGAAAGAAAAGAAGAATCATAGCATGGAAGGCAATATGTGTGACACGTTCAATCTAGGTGATGAGACACAAGCAAAAAACATCTTCATTGGAAAGTCCTGCACAGTAACTGAAAGAGATGGAATCCTGAAAAACATGAGGGACTTCCCAGATGTCATCGCATGGAGCTATGAAGATCTCAAGACCTACGACACTGCGATTATTACTCACACAATCCCGTTAAAGCCAGGAAGTAGGCCATTCAGGCAAAGACAAAGACCAGTTAATCCTCTATTAGAACCGCTGATATACCAAGAAGTGAAGAAGTTACTCACAGCCAAGATCATCTTCCCAGTAAGACACTCGACGTGGGTCGCCAACCTGGTACCTGTTAGAAAGAAAAATGGAGAGATCAGATTGTGTGTTGATTTCAGAAATCTTAACAGAGCGTCAGAGAAAGATAATTATCCGCTACCATCATTAGATGAAGTGTTGCAGATCGTCAATGGATCGCAGATGATGTCCTTTCTAGATGGATATTCAGGATACAACCAAGTTCTAGTCGAACCTGAAGATCGACTAAAGACTGCTTTCACCACCAAGTGGGGAACGTTTGCTTACAAGAGGATGCCTTTTGGACTTATAAATGTCGGGGCCACATTCCAGAGAGCTATGGATATCGCTTTCAGAGATTTAATTGGTAAATGCATTATTATATATATGGATGACATCACAGTTTTCTCTAGGCAAAGAGAAGATCATGTGGACGACTTAAGAAGAGTCTTCCAAAGATGCAGAAGATACGGTGTCTCCCTCAATCCGAAGAAATGCATATTTGGGGTCACAGAAGGGAAGCTTTTAGGACATGTCATTTCAGAAAAGGGAATATCCATTGATCCTGAAAGAGTGAAAGCCATATCCACTATCAATTTGCCGGCTAGCAAGAAGGAACTCAAGTCATTTTTTGGCAAGATCAACTTTGTCCGAAAGTTCATCACCGGATTTGCAAAAATTGTCAGACCTTTGAATGAGATGCTGAAGAAGGACGCCAAAATTGAATGGACTCCACAAGCCAAAAGGGCGTTTGAAGAAATAAAGACCGCCATCTCAGAAGCACCAGTATTAATCAGTCCTGATTATCTCAAGCCCTTCTATTTATATTCCTTCGCTTCTGACTACACTTGTGCCGCTATTCTCACCCAGAGAAGTGAAGAGAAGGATGAGAATCCAATTGCATTCATGAGTACTCCGTTGAAAGATGCAGAACTTAGATATCCCAATGTTGAAAAGCAAGCATACGCCCTAGTAAAAGCAGTAAAGAAATTTAGACACTACCTCCTGAGAGCCAAGATTTATGCAATAGTGCCAGATGTAGCAGTCAAGACTCTTCTCATGCAAAACGAATTAGGAGAGAGAAGAGGAAAGTGGGTCGCCATTATCCAAGAATTCGATATTGAAATCCAGCCCATGAAACTTGTCCGAGGACAAGCTTTGGCGCAGACATTGGCAATTGATGGACCAGGATTAGTCCAGCAAATTTATGAATTAGAAGACGTCACACATGATGAATGGTACAAAGATATTGTGACATACTTACTTAATCACAGATGTCCTGCCCGCATGACACCTACACAGAAGAGAGCACTAAGAATGAAGTGTCAACACTACATGCTTCAAGGATCTGTTTTATATCGCAGAAATCACGAGGGAGTATATTTGAGGTGTGTTGGTAAAGATGAAGCAAAACAGATAATCGAACATTTTCATTCCAAGTTTGGAACTGGACATGGAGCCAACCTCGCTACAGCTCACCAGATCCTAAGAGCAGGATATTACTGGCCTACGCTTTTCAAAGATACATTTAATCATATCAAGACTTGCCACACATGTCAAGTCGCAGCATTTAGAGAAAGGAATCCTGCCATGCCACTGAATCCAGTGATTGAAGCTAGACCATTTGCCAAATGGGGAATGGATTTTATTGGTGTCATCAACCCCGCATCCTCGGCACAACACAAGTACATCATTACAGCTACCGATTATTGTACCAGATGGTCAGAGGCACAAGCACTAAATGTTTGCTCTACTGAAGTTGTAATCAAATTTCTGGAGGAAAATATAATCACAAGGTTTGGATGTCCCTATGCGTTGGTTTGCGACAATGGATCGGCATTCACATCATTGAGATTCTCAAATTGGGCTTTTGAATATGGAATAACCCTCAAGTTTTCATCAAATTATTATCCTCAGGGTAATGGGTTAGCAGAATCCACCAACAAAAATTTGCTCAGCGTTATCAAGAAATTGCTAGAGAGAAGTCCGAGAGAATGGCACACTCAGTTAAGATTTGCTTTATGGGCGGACAGAATCAGAACAAAGAACGCATTAGGCATTTCACCTTATTTTCTGGTTTATGGTCAAGATCCAGTCTTCCCCATGCAACTCAGGATCCCAACTTTAAGATTCATTCAGGAGTACATGGAAGACACTGATGCAGTACAAGCCCGACTAACGCAGTTAATGAACCTGGAAGAAAAGAGAGATCAAGCGTTAGAAAACTTTGCGAAACACCAAGGAGTGGTGAAGAGATGGTTCGATCGACAAGCAAGAGTTAAGGCATTCCGAATTTCAGATCTCGTCCTGTATTGGGACAAAGCACATGAAAAAAGAGGAGAACATGATAAGTTTGATAAGCTTTGGAAAGGCCCTTATCAAATTTCAGAGATATTGGGAGAAAATGCATTTAGGTTGCAGACTTTAACTGGAGAAGACATCCCGTTGCCTGTCAATGGGAGGTATCTCAAACATTATTTTCAGTCCTGAAATGCCCAAGGCCTTCCCTTGTACATAGCTAGTTTAGTTTGCTTTCGTTGTTTTCGTTTGTTTGTTTTTGTTTTTCGTTTTGTTTGCTTTTGTTTTGTTTTCGTTTTTAGTTTAGGTGTTTTGTTTTAGGTTAGTTGTTTTGTTTTGAGGGGTATCCATTTGACATTGGGTGATTTTGTTATGTAACACTCTAACTTCCCACTAGGTTGTTGGTTGCATCTGGAAAATCATGAGGTCTTTTGGAAACACAAAGGGAGTTTCTTTTAATAAAGTCTTGAGTCAGGACGTATTTGCATTGAAGTAGATTAGCTTATTGAACTCACGTATTTTGTCTTCCAGTTATTATATTTTCACACACTTATAATCTCCGAGTCATTATGGTTTCCAGGCGAAGCTGTGATCAGTGAAAAATCTAAAGTCTAGCTTCAGCGCCACCGCAATCCTCAAACCCTAGTGAGTTTCACTACTCACAAGCCAAAGAATTGACAGAACTGAAAAGCAGTATCAAAAGAAAAGATGAAAAAATGAGAAAAATCAAAAGAAAGAGATGAGCTAAAAAGAAATATCAAAATTGGCTAAAGGGAATTTACGAGTAACTCCATCGGGGCTATAGACGCCTGGCTGGCAATGGAGCAATATTCGTGAGCTTGCGGCGATAACCTCGTCGGGACTATGGACGTCTGACTGGCAGCGAGGCTCTATCCAGGATGCTTTTGGAGTTTAGACGAACTACGTAGCTCATCACAGGGGAACCTGAAGATCATGGTTGTCTTGTTGAGGGGAATTAACGCATTTGCACACACATGGGTAACTGCGGACTTGATACTTTGTCTCAATATGATGGTCTCTTCTTGTAAGTGTTTCTTAACTCCTGGTTTTGTTGAGGGAGATTTTCTGAGTTTTCTTCTAGAAAGATTGATTCCCAAATGTTTTGCAACATTTCTCAGTGGTGTCGCCAGATGTTGTGACCATTTCACACATCGCCCCATTGCAAATGGGGACCCCCTCTTTTTGCTCGTTTTTCGCTCGCTTTTCGCTTCGCTTTTAGGGTTTTGTTAGTCAGTCAATTGTCTGGATTTAGGGTCAAGCCTTAGGGTTTTAATTGCCGTCTTTTCAGGCCAGAATCCGGTCAATTTTGAGAGCTTTTGAGCTTCCTTTCGAAGGATGCAAATTTTGAATGAAATGAATTCGCCAAAATGGTCTATTTTCAATTGGAATTTTGAGTGCAGAGCTTAAATTTGTCTAAGTGTTGAAGGTGAAATGTGAATTTTTGTCCGATTGAATATTTTGACCAAATTTTGACTTTTTTGATTTTTGATCCCGGGCATTGTAAATGATTTGTTTTCGCCGTGTGAAGTGATAAAATGTGTAAAATCATGATATTTTGGCCCGTAGGAGCAAAATCGCTCCTGTCCCTCAGTGAAGGACCGGAGCTCGTTTTCGAATATCTTACTGTCCTTGCAGGGTCAAGGTGAATTTCGAGTTGGAAATGATAGAGAAAGGCGTGATCTTTCCGTTGAATATAAATTGAATATTTTCACAAGCACAGAGGTGCCTCCAGGAATCAAAATCGCTCCTGTCCCTCAGTGAAGGACCGGAGCTACAAATCAAATATTGCTTTGTCCTTGCAAGATTTCAACGACTTGACGATTTGAAGATGTCCAAGGGGATATGTTTTATCGAATGAATATAACTTGAAGAGCAAACATGGAAGAGAATGGTCCAGAATGCCAAAATCGCTCCTGTCCCTCAGTCAGGGACCAGGGCGAAGTACATTATAGCTCCCGTCCCTCTCCAAGGGACCAGAGCGATATTCTTCATAGGGCGAGATTCAGGCAAAGATCAAGTCAAGTTTATGTTTGAAGGCAAGGAAGGAGGTAAAATGAACTCATTGAAGATAAATTGAAGATTGCCAAATGCCAACAAAGGACCAAAATGCTTAAGTTCGCTCCTGTCCCTCTCCAAGGGACCAAAGCGATTTTTGTTATAGATGATTTTCTTGCCAAGTTACAACCGATCTCAAGGCATAGATGAATGGAATGGGACATTGCGAATCCGTTGAATATAAGTTTTGAAGATGACGAAATGAAATGAGGCCTACAGAGCTAGAATCGCTCCTGTCCCTCTCCAAGGGACCAGGGCGATACAGTGAGTATGTTGCCTTTTCCTCAGGTTCAAAACCGTTCCAAGTCAAGATGAAGGGTGGTAAAGGCGTTTCGAAGTGTCCCAATGAAGAACGAAGTATCCAAAGTTGCTAAATTGAATGGATTTACACTAAGACCCCTAGTTCGCTCCTGTCCCTCAGGAAGGGACCAGAGCGAAATTTGCATAAAGGCATAAATTTTGAAAGTTTGTCAAGCATCAAGCGATTAAGGAGGGTCAAGGGACGTCATATCACGCATTGAAGGTAATGGCAAGCTGAAGAACGCAAGAACAAACTCAAAACCTTGAAGTTCGCTCCTGTCCCTTGGGAAGGGACCAGAGCGATGTTTACTACATTGGCTAATTCATGCAAAAATCACGTAAGGTCAAGACTTCACAAGGTTGTAAAAGGTTTAAGGCGTCTTTTGAAGGAGATATACAAAAACTTCAAACGTAAAATGATCGTCAAATTGAATACAGAAGCTATATCGCTCCTGTCCCTCTCCAAGGGACCAGGGCGATTTATATGGAATCATTCATTTTCCTTCAAGTTCATGCCAAGTCAAGGTCTTTCGGGATCACACAATGTATAAAGTGTCATTTGAAGATGATTTACAAAGGTTTCGAACGTCAAAATGTTATCAAATGAGCTATAGAGCCCATATCGCTCCTGTCCTTTGGACAAGGACCAAAGCGATTTTTACAAAAACACTCATGCTCCTTCAAAATCAAGACAATGCAAGGATTGGCGAAGTAAAGGACGTCCTTTGGAAGACAACCAACGAAGAACGAAGATCAAATGTTTACAAATTTGAGCCAGAACATGGAGATCGCTCCTGTCCCTCTCCAAGGGACCAGGGCGATATTTGCCAAAACACTTATAATCCTTTGAAGACCACGTTGAAATAAGGTTGCACAAGGTTTTAAACATCATTTGGAAGGTGATACAAAGGAAGATAGACGTTAATATTACCAATTTGAGCTTAAAATGGAGAAAGACAAGGATCGCTCCTGTCCCTCTCCAAGGGACAAGGGCGATGATCCTCTAAACATCAAAAATGCCTTGTAAAAAGCAAGTGATGCAAGCGTGGGGTAAAGAGACGATGTTATTTTTCACCTTACAATGAAAACTCGAGATCAAAGATGCAAGATCGAGAAAGGACAAGGGAGATCGCTCCTGTCCCTCTTCAAGGGACCAGGGCGATGAGGTACGTATACTTCATTTTCAAAAAATTTGGCGCTCAAGCAAACAATTTTTTTTTTTTTTTTTAAATGCTAAGATCGATAAATTTGAAAATCCTATTAAATTAGCATTTAAATATTGCGCTTAATATTTATTAATTATTTTGCCTTTATAAAAATCGAAATTTATTTATTTAAATAATAAAGGCATTTAATTAATTATTTATTAATTAATAAAAATCAAGAGGAGCGCTTAGATATGGAGGTCGGCCTTTATTATTTAATTAAAAATCGTTTGAAAATTGCTTTATATCACAAAAGTCGGCCTTAGGGTGAATGGTGAGAAGCGCTTATAAAGAGAGGTGAAAACCATCATTTTTACATCATCATTTTACCATTCAAGTGCGAGCTTTCATTCCAAGCAAGGTGGTGCGAACTATCAATCAAAGGAAAGTGCGAATTGATATCCAAAGGTGGCGCTAATATCATTCGAGGTGGTGCGAAATTTGGAAATTCATTTGTGCGAACTTGAAGATCTATTTGAGCGAATTTGCTAAGACATTGGAATCACGTCAAGGACAAAAGGGTGGCGAAATTGATATTTTGAAGAAAGAGATCACGTTGAAGACTATATATTCTCGATCTTCTTGCCTGGGCGATTTTATTCATTTTTGCATTCTAGAGTTAGCTCTCGATTTGAGGTATGGCGATTTGGTTTTATTGTTTTATTTGTTGATCGTCATATTTTAAATTTTGAATTTTGAATTTTTTGAAATTTTGAATTCCTAGCTCAATCGTTTTATTTTAGGAAATGATAACTCGAGACTTATCATGAAGTTTCCTAAAATTTATTCTCTAATCTATGTTATTTATTGCAAAATCTAGCTTCTCATTATGAAATGTTGTGTAGGTATGGCAACCCCGAAGGCGGGAGCATCCACCAGTCGTTCAGCTCTCATGAAAGAAGATCTAAAGACCGAAGAAGTGGAGACCAAGATCGTGTCGAAGTGGAGCCACATTGGAGATACAAACTTAGGCAACTTCAGCACGAAGAAGTTTCGAGAGATCCCTTACATTGGCAAGCCATCGCCTGTCGCCCGGAGAATAATAGAGAGTGGCATCATTAAGGCGGCCGGCTTTCCTCCAGCTGTTCAGTGCCATGAGTTGATGATCGAGTGTGCTCGTCATTATGATCCACAGTCCAGAACGATCGTGTCCAAAGAGGGAAACACTTTGGCGTACCTTTCAGAGGAAGCTATAAGTGAAGCTTTCCATCTTCCAGAGCACAGGGACATGATATACAAGAGCATAGAAGGAGCCAGATCAATGTACGAAGATGATCCAGATGCTTGTCTAAGCATTATTAATAAGAACTGGCTACTTAAGAGCCGTCCCCGTCTGAGCAAGGTCTCGAACACACCGCACAGGATTGATTTCCAAGAGGAGTACAGAGATTTGATTACCATGCTCAACCGAGTTACAGGAGCCCCTCATGCCTTCTATTTTGAGAAATGGATGTTTTACTTCATCCAGGTGATCGTTCAGGGAAAAGGTACCATACATTGGGCTAGGATTATTAGCCATTGCTTGGACGTACAGTTGAGGAGACTCAAGGCTACTAAGTCCTTCCACATGAGTTCATATGTCATTTATGCCTTGATTAGGAGTGTTGAGTACGCAGGACTACCGCACAGAGGAGTGATTGGAAGAGGACCCAGCGAGGTCAGAGCTTGTGATTCCTATGCCTACTTGCATCATCCGCCAGGGAGCAACTATAAGTTGGTTAATGATACTTTCACGATGAACATCACAAGGACGTTGCAAGGTGGAATTCACAACAGGTTATCTCAGGATACCCAGGAATTCATAAAGAGGTACGGTGCTTGGTTCATTCAGTTTCCCAAGTTCACTTATATTAGGGTGCATGGATGTCCTTTACCTCCATACATGTTGCCGAGATATCCGACAGACAGAATTGTGTTACTTGAAGTAACAAGACAGTTGGCAGCATATGTGAAGGCATTCAGACACAGACATCAGAATGGAGTTCCAGTACCTATCATTTTGGGTAATTCAGTTGAGGTATGTCCTAATGCTTTAGCCATGGATGATGCAGAGAAGGAGTTAGCCTTGTATTCTTTTTCATCTTTTGCTCTGAGAGAAAGCTTTGATCCACATGGACATTTAGAGGAGACAGTCGGCAGGAAGTTTAGACATGAGTATCAGATTGAAGATTTTATGATGAATCTCTTAAATGATCTTGAAGTGAAACGAAAAATGCATTCTAGATTACCTTTGGATTTCATCAGGAAATGCAGGATTTACAGAGTGGCCGACCAAGCTCAGGACAGTGGCAGACATATCCAGTCTTCCTATGATCGAGAAAGCAAAACAATAAGGTTAGATTGGAATGAGCCCGAGGTCGTGGATTTAGATACTTTGATGGCACCAGTCTTGTCTTGTACTCGCAGATGGGTTGACGTTCAGCATCAGAAGTTGAGAGAACAAGGCATAGCTATGACTTTCACTTTGGAAGAGAAACCAGCCGAAGGTGGAGCTAGTGTGAGTGAAGGCAATCCTAATCCTAGAAATTCAGGTGAAGGTAATCTTCGATGTGCCAGTGAGGGCAATATCCATCCAAGAGGTTCGAAGAGGAAAGAGAGACCTGGAAAGGGAGAATCTTCCAAGAGGAAACAAGAGGCTAACAGAGATCGATCATCCGGTACTTCTTCCAGACCTGAGAAGAGAACAATTCAAGTGGAAGAATCCATGGAGTCTATGGTACAGAACGACAGGCAGGAAGGAGGACAGGCACAGCAAGGGTCACCAGATGGATCTCTCCAGGACTATGAGTTAGGAGAAGATAATGAAATGACATCTCCTCCCAGAGAAGAAGAAGTGGTACATAAAGAAATACAAGTTCAAGAAACAAGATCGATTATCCCAGATTGGTTGAAGGAAAGATTAACTAAGGTGATCGTAGTAGAGGACGAGGACAATGCAATTGATTTAGAGAGCCTTGTTGGACGCTCACACGAAGTAACAGAAAAGAGGAAGGCTACCAAGATGTCCAAGATGATTCGAGATGAGACTGGATCCAGGAAACTGCAGATAGCTACACCGGCAGTAGACAAATATGAAGGTGAGATCCTAGCAGAGGAATATGATATACAGACATTTGAGCTAGGACCATCTACAGCAGAGCAGACTTTAGATGATGCTACCGACTCATTTGAAGCATTGAAAGACAAGCTTAGAGAAGAAATGGAGAAGAATAGAAAGCTTGAGAGAGAGGTCGGTGCATGGAGGACGTATTTCAGTCACATCAATGAACCTTTGGGACGTCAGGATCCAGCTAGATCACCAGTGCAAGCACTTCCACTTCAATCAATCAGTGAGGCAGAAAGATTCAGGAACATGGTCCAACGTACAAGTAATTGGATGGATAGATCTCATACAGTGGCCATAGAGTTTGTTACAAGGATGATGAAGATTATTCATCAAGCTATCCAAGTTCTTGAGATAATCCACAATTTGATGATAACAGTAGCTGCATTTGCCCATACCAAAGATGTCATCATTCCTGTCTTGAAGGTAATAAGACATACTTCAAGGAAGATTTTAGCGCAGGAGAAGATCTTGGAGGGAGAATCTCACAGTTTGTTTCATTGGTCAACCTTACTCCATATGAAGAGTGTTTTCTTCGAGGACATCAGTGTTAGATGTGGCCAAGTTGAGGAGGTGATCAATCCGATCCAGGACAGAGTATTTGAGGTACTTCGTACCATTCTTGACAGAAGGATCGAGGTCGAGACAGATGTGGATATGCAGGAACTAGAGGATAGAATTAAGGTCATCTTTTGCAAGGACGCAAGTGTTACAGATGAGCAATATGATCAAATGTTTGCCACCATGCTCCTGATTGAAAGAACGAAAGAACTTGAAGCTTCATGGGACGCAGCTCTCCTAGATGCATTCGATCAGGTCATCCACTTGGAAGAGAGTATGAAGAATCTTCCCAAGATTCCAATTTGAGAAATTGAAGGAATCGTGACAAGATTCATTGCATATGCCAAAAAAGAACATTGGAAAGGGAATAAGGTTCTAGATGAAAGGTTGTTATAGATGACATGGCATCTTATTTGTCATTGGTTTATGTCTCCTAGGTTTTTGTGCCAAATTTAATATTTGGCTATGTATTTAATATTGTTCAGTAAAAAGGAGGCCATTTGTAACAAACCCTAATTAGGGTTTAGGTGTCATGATCTTGACCGTTGATCTACTTTCAATCTGGGCCTTTCATTGTAATTGGGGATGCTATTTATACCCCCATTTTTCATTTCATTTGATAATAGTTAATAGTGTAATAGTCAATAGTTGATGTAATAGAGAAGAGAGATTAGAGTTAGAAGCAATTTTATTTTGTAGCAAGATTGAGTTTTGAAGAGAGAAATTCAAGCAAATTGTTGTATATGATGATTTGGAAATCAATGAAATATTGAAGTTATGGTGTTTCGTTGCAACTTTCTTAAGTTATCTTCATGGTTGTTTGATTTACTTGAATCATGCTCAATCAAAGTAGCTTGTTAATTTGAAGAACATAGTGTGAGACTTGATTTTTGGTACGATTCGTAATCCAAACCACTAGCTTCTTGCTGATTGTAGGAACGCCTTGCGTGGTCGACTGGAGAATACCTTGAACCCCTTAATCTTCAATCATTATTGTATCTTGGATATGTACCTTCGTGGTAGTGTCCATGATCTTTGATGCATTGAATATCATTTTATTACCTTAGAAGATCGCACTAATTTCAATTGAGTTGTTATCTTATGGCAAAATTGAAGTTGGTTGAATCTCGCCAAGTCTTGTCCATACTAAGTCATTCATAGGGTTAGACTAGATTAGACCTCTTTCAAACCCTACTCTTTTGTTATTTTTGAAAAGTTTCTTAGTTTAGCAAATCTTGAACTTTCGGAATACGTAAGGCCCCTTGGAGGAAAAAGCAAATCACATCATACCGCTGGAAGCTTGTCCACACGTAGAGACCCTACTAAAAGAACCTTGGAGTCTACCTAACTGATCCTTTATGCGAGTCTTCAGCAGTTAGAGACTATTTTCTCAAGAGAGGATAAGATGCCTATTGGTATTTTATTCTGTGTATGATGGTGTACAAAATACACGTCAACACCACCCCTTGGACACTACCATTTTTTAAAATTTTTTTACATTCACAAGTACCACTTAATTAATCAAACTTCTTGATCTAGCTTGGAAATGTCAACTTCTTAAATTCTTAAATTGCCTTAGTGGTTAAATTTCTACACAACCACTTATGCTTGCACTCAAAGGTGGTAAGCTCTTGAGGTCAGGATCCCTATTAGACCTAGATTTAAGCCTCAAGAGTTCATTCTAAAATGACTCTGCCTACGTATCCCTCCGAGGAAAGTCAGAGGCTACATAGTTTGTTCTTCAAGTTTAGAGGGAGGTCATTCTCTCCTCTCATATGAGATCTTTGATCTCTCTCTTCGAACCAGGGCTATTTATTAAAATTAGCCCAACAATAATAAAGCAATATCTAATTGCCTTCAAATTATACACACATACACAATTACACAAGGGTTATTACCCTTCCAAGGTTCCCAATTCCGTTGAGAGTGACTTGAGCACTCTTCCCATAAACATAAGGTGACAAGCTCGTACACATCACATGTAATGTCCCCATCCTAGTCAGGGACTTGGGATTGAGTAGTTAGCTTATTTTTGGACCCTTGCAGGCTAACAGAGTATGTATAAAGGGGTCAGTAATGCAGTATCTTGAGGAGTGGTCTGCCTATTTGTTCTAGTTCAATGTTGAGTTCAGTTTTGGTCTTCGTTTCATTAGTTTCTGACACTTTGAGGATTTCCTATTTTTTAGGGAAAAATTGCTAAAAATAGACATGGTCCTATTTTCATTGGCATGGCGAACTGTGACCCTAGCTTTTGACAGATTCAGTTTCCGAGCAATAATGAGAGAGATATGAATTTTTTAGTGGTTCCACAGGCAATTAATATTTTAATGAAATATTAATATAAAATCATAAAGTGCATTACTTAAATTTATTTAAGTGAAGATTTATTATCTCCTAAGCTAGGGGTGGCTTTTAGGGTTAAGTTGGGAACCCTAAAAGCAAGTTATTATTTTTAAATCCCTAATTGCCAAAAATCGCACCTTTTGGGTATTTAGGCAGCGAAGGTGGAAATTAAACCTCATTCTTGATATTGAGCATTTGTCATTTTCTCCTGAGCACTTGGCTATGGCGGCTAGGGTTTGGACCAGTTTTGGAGAGCGTGCATTCCTCAAAATTTAGTAGCTTTGAGATTGTGAAAGATCAATCGAATTGTTGTAGCCTGGTTGGCTTCATTCAAAAGTCAAATTGAATTGAATTGGGGCAGATTTGGCTTCTTACAAGGCAGATTTGTTGTAGGGTTTTCCTATTTACTGTTTTGTTGTTGATTCTTCTGTGGTTTGGAGGCTTCTTTTCCCAAACACACAGTTTGCTCATTTATTGGCACCATCTTTCACTGTTTGGGTGTCCCAGTATTTAAAAAGAGCAGATCTGAATTGTTCCAGAATAAAAATCAGAACTTTGTAAGTTGCTGATTTATTCTTTCTTTTCAATAAATTGGCTAAGGACCTACGGGTATGCTTCTAAATTCTCCAATTCATTGTTTCAGTTGATTAAATTTATGTATTATTCAATATGTGTTGCAAATTAAAGAAACCCTCTTCTGCAACTTCTGTCTATTTCTAAAAGACCATCTTAATAATTAAAAATTACAAAGAAGATCTACAAATTACAGCAGGTTGAAGAGTTGAACCAGCAAGGGTTCATCACATCACACACATGTTGACAAGCTCTAACTTACGTCACATATACAAGTGACTGGCTCTAGCATACATTCCATTTTCATAGGGACTAGCTTCAATATACATCTCTCATAGATAGTGACTAGCTTCAATAGGCATTCCATATCTAGTGACTAGAATTTACACAGCAAGGTGTTGATGATATGGTAACTTTGGTCGGACTCCTTCTGGGCCAACAAAGTTAACTTAATTGTCTAAGTGGTCTTCAGCCTTAGACAATTACTTGAGTCGTCACCTTATAAGCAAATTAATATGCAAGTAATGTTATTGTTAATTGATGTGTGTATAATCGATTAGACTATTATTATTATTAATGTTTGTTTATGACCAACTCATGAAAGTCCGCCACCCCGTATTGGAAGGGTGCGTTACTTTATGAGCAGTCGTATCTTTCTAAGGAGAGACAACTCTTGAAGATCATCTCCTATTGGCAAATATAATACATGCTTTCCTTCATCAGTGACTAATGTACGAATAACATATTGTGGAAAATAATATGACACAGCAGAACGGAGATATATGCAAGCAAATAAAAGACATTCGAATATGTACTCAGCAAGAAGTTTGAACCTCATATACACAGAAGGAGACTGGTATTCCTCATTATCGTGACAGGGCACATTACATACTCAGGCAGATCGATACAACACACAACAAATTCTGAATATACATAAGCAGATCGGAGGTATACACAGCGAGTTCAATCACATCATATATACTAGGGAGATTGAAGATACATTCAGTAGATTGTATGCACACAGCAGATTGTATACCTACAGCAGATCGAATACATATTTGATCTGGATAGTTCGAGATTCATATAATTGAATTCACATCTGAATTTTATAATTTGAATATTATATCACCTTGTAAGGTGAATTGATGTGTGCATAGTGCTTCAAGGAGTGAAGCTACTTTGTAAGATTATACTCAGATCTAATAAATACAATTAGAGATTTGTGTGGCTGGGTTTTCAACCTTCAAGAGGAAGGTTTTCCCAGGGTATCTTGATGTTCATACTGTTCATTGTGTTTTTGCTATTAATATGATCCTAAAACTAACATGGTATCACAGCGGGTTTGAATCGATCGTGATCAGATTTACTGATAGCAGCTAAGCCTTACTTCCTTCTTCATCTTCAAGAGTCGATTTCCAACCTCGAAATGGTGAACGGTCTCAAATTCAAAGATAGTTGCATCAAACTTCGTGAAGTCTTTGGAAATGTCACTGCATTCTTCGCCATTATCGAGGATTGCTTGATCGAGAGGATTTGGTACGCAAGCATGGAAATTAGGGCTTCTCTTCAACATGATGGGGACTGAAAATTACATGTCTGAAAAGGCTCTGCCTGTGTTTATGGCAGACTCTATGGTGAGTGATTCACTTGATCAAACCCCACAAACATGTATGTCCAATAGAGATTACAAAAGTGTATTGTCAGGGGGCTTGGCTTACAAAGTGTCATGCACAAGGAAGAATTTATTGAGCAGCGAAGGATAGCTTTGGAGAAGTACCTTCGGCGGTTGGCTACACACCCGGTTGTTAGTAAGAGTAAGGAATTTATGTTGTTTCTTCAAGTCAAAGGGAAGCTACCTTTGCCTACAACAATAGACATGGCTTCTAGAATGTTAGATGGAGTTGCTAAACCTCCAAAGCAATCATTTGGTGCAATTGGTGGTAAAGTTTAGAAGGTCTATTAGCACAGTGCACATGACTGCTATAGTCGGATTGTGTCTGATCGAGTGAGTCTTTGATTGTGGTTCTTCTGAGTGAACACTATCTTCATGCTTATGGGTTCCATCTGTATGATGTTTGAAAGTCTTCATTAGAGATATATTGCCAAATATGGGAGACAAAGAATAATGGACTTTCATGCAGAAAAAGGCCGTGAGTATGAGGATATTATGATTTGTGTAGGTGGATATGAAGAGCTATAACGGAGCTTTATGGTTAAACATGGAGCATACTTTGAGACTGCATTGCCCAGAATATCTTGCCAAGCAACCTGCACAGGAGTACCCAGAACTTTCTGCGGTGATTCAGATTGGCAGTTATCGAGTGGTCAGAAGTCTTTAACTTCCAGTGATCATCATCTACGTTTGACTGGAACGTGAATCAGGAGCAGCTTTACATACATTGAAATTGCTGGTTATTCAAACTACTATAAAGAGATAAGTAGTCCATGTTTGATTGATGTTCATGAATTTCATATGTATTTACATTATGCATGTTATTTGTGAAACTTCATTGTCAGCAGATGTCCGTTTTTTTTCAATTTCTTCAACTTACTATGCAGGACATCTTTAGAACCCCAACAAAAGAAGCTAAAAGTAATATAGAGTCTGTTTAGAGTTGTGGAGTTCTATTTGTGATGAAGAGATTAAAATTCAGGAGGAATATGGAGGGGAATTTAGTGGAGATTATGTGATCTCGTATTTCCATTTTTATAAGTATTTGCCTGCAGAAGTGAAACAGTCCATGAGGAAGTCATGTTGACCTTAGAGATCTTCAAGTAGGGGGAGCTACTATCCACACTGTAGGAATGATACGCAGTGCAAGTGCACCATGTTTATGGCAAGCATCCAAGCTGCATTGCAATAAAGAGTCATTGCGAGTTGGTTCATGCTAGTTGTAGAGATTTCTGAGAGTGTCTTGGAAATGGAAGGAGAACTGCAACTCGATTGTGATTGGTTGGTCACATCGATTTCATTCTCTATATGCATGGATTGTGATGGTGCCTTGAGAGGCCTAGTCCTATATTGAATATGCTGGCTGCATAATGTGTTTGAGAAATCTGAGTTGGTGATATATAACTGGAGACATCTCTCGAAGAGAAAGAACCTATTCAAGTTGTCATTGCGATCAACTTCTTCGAAGAGGAGGAATTAACATTTAGAGGGAGTTTGACATTTCATCAGAGGCAACCTTGGACGAGGAGGTCAGAAGGTTGATATCTGATTCAGAGGGAGTCTGACATCTCATTAGAGGCAACCTTGGACAAGGAGGCCAGAAGGTTGGAGCTTCAAAGGGAGCCACATCATCATGGAGATCTGGTGGATCCTACCATGTATAGGCAGCAGACTGGATTGTTGATACTAGACCAGATATTTGCTATGCTGGAATATAACTGATCGAAGGAGCACATCTGACTATTGCTTCAATTTGGGGTCTTCCTTGATGTCATAGCAGGAAGCAGACTTTAGTGACACCGAGCACCGCAGAGGCAGAATATATTACAGCATGTATGACAACTCAAGAAGCAGTGTGGCTTCAAAAGCTCCATGCAAGATTGTTTGAGCAATCATTGGGGCTGACTGTTGTAACAATCAAGCTGTGTGAAGCTTTCTGTCAATTCTGTTTTTTTTGTTTTTATGACAGAACAAAGCATGTGGAAATCAAGTATCACTGTGTTAGAGACATGGTGGAAATGAATGCTATTCAGTTGAGATACATTAGTACTGATGAGCAGACGACAAACATTCTCACCAAGCCTCTCTCCAGGATAAAGTTTGTATACTTTCGAGATAAGCTTGGTATGGCGGAGAATGAAACCCTAGCTGAGATTGAGTCTCAACATCACTGATCTATTTATATACTAATGCATTCTTCTCTTTGAGAGAGAAGTTTAAAGTGTAAGCTCTTGTTAATGCATTTCTCTTTGAGAGAGATTTGAGGTGAAAGACCTTATTTTCACCCTCTGGGATGAGTCATGGTGGATGTCATGTGTGTGACGCCATGACAATATCACGTGAGAGAGTCCGTGATGATTTTCTTGTACTTGTGTGTTCACCCTTTGGGATGAGCCATGGTGAATATCATTGTGAGGTGACGATCTCACAATAATGGTTGATATCACGGTGAGGTGATATCTATTTTTTTTCACCATCCATGGGAGAAGCCATGATGGTTGAATCACGGTGAGGTGATATCTTTCCTTTCCACATATGGGAGTAGCCATTGTGTTCAAACATCACGATGAGGTGACAAGCTTCCTTCATATACAAGAGTGTAGTCATTGTGTTAGTCATCACGATGAGGTGACAAGCTTCCTTCATATACATGAGTGTAGTCATTGTGTTAGTCATCAGGATGAGGTGATGTAACTTGTAGAGATTGAGAAGGATTCCTCCCTAGCTAAGAGGGAGTGTTGATGATATGGTAGCTTTGGTCGGACTCCTTCTGGGCCGACAGAGTTAACTTAATTGTCTAAGTGGCCTTCGGCCTTAGACAATTACTTGAGCCGTCACCTTATAAGCAAATTAATATGCAAGTAATGTTATTTTTAGACTATTATTATTAATGTTTGTTTATGACCAACCCCTGAAAGTCCGCCACCCTGTATTGGAAGGGTGTGTTACTTTATGAGCAATCGTATCTCTCTAAGGAGAGACGACTCTTGAAGGTCATCTCCTATCGGCAAATATAATACATGCTTTCCTTCATCAGTGACTAATGTACGAATTACATATCGTGGAAAATAATATGACATAGCAGAACGGAGATATATGCAAGCAGATAAAAGACATTCCAATATGTACTCAACAAGAAGTTCGAACCTCATATACACAGAAGGAGACTGGTATTCCTCATTATCATGACAGGGCACATTACATACTCAGGCAGATCGATACAACACACAGCAAATTCTGAATATACATAAGCAGATCGGAGGTATACACAGCGAGTTCAATCACATCATATACTATAGGGAGATTGAAGATACATTCAATAGATTGTATGCACACAACAGATTGTATACCTACAACAGATCGAATACATATTTGATCTTGATAGTTTGAGATTCATATAATTGAATTCATATCTGAATTTTATAATTCGAATATTATATATCACCTTGTAAGGTGAATTGATGTGTGCACAGTGCTTCAAGGAGTGAAGCTACTTAGTAAGATTATACTCACATCTAATAAATACAATTAGAGATTTGTGGCTGGGTTTTTCACCTTCAAGAGGAAGGTTTTCCCAGGGTATCTTGATGTTCATACTGTTCATTGTGTTTTTGCTATTAATCTGATCCTAAAACTAGCACAAGGAACTGACATATCTATAACTACTAGCTACCACTTGCCCATAGTGCATCCCAGATAAAAGAAATGTCGGTGTACTGTGCATTAAATCGTGGGTCACATTCTTTTGTCTAGTCTTTTGTACCAACAAGTAAGTGGGAACAAGGTTCGATGTATCCCATACTACATCGGGTGTCTATCCTCATCCTAACAAGTCAAGTATACCACTTCCACATAAATATATGCCCAAATTATACAAGGTTTGGTCAATTATTACCTACTTATTCTTCATTAGAAATTCTCTTCCCTGCAGTCCATTGGATGGCTAAGCAACAAGGACATCCATCATCGACATGTCGCTGGCCCCAAGACCCACAAGCCCTTGGTGGAATCTATCCAAAACCCTAGATCCAAGCGAGGTATCCCTCGCCTGCATGCAACTGGTGATAACCATCTGCTAACTAGGGGGTACGACTGACAATCTATCGGCATAGTATGCTCCTTGACTACTGTCAATCTTGAGTGGATAAGCTTATCTTATGCGGGCCATAGGATTTCCATTGGTGATCACCTCGGATGGAGAAGGGTAGCATATGGAATGAGGTATACAACCTCTACCTATGCCCTCATGGGGCCTTTACTCCATCCATAGTCGTAAAAGTCAGCACCTGTACATGGCTTAGCACTATAACTGGAATATACAAATAGATCATAATTGAATAATCTAGGAATATACACAAGTTTGATAGGTCTAGGATTAAATCATACAATTGCATAAGATCACTTGAATCCAACATAAGATTGCCTCTACACAATAGATGAACAAACAGACCATGAGGTGGGCTACCCTTACACTTAATCAACTTAGCATCCAAAAACATGATATATTTCAAGTACAAGTTATAAGGCTTTCTTAACTCCTCCATAATCCTCTAATGCCTATTCGACCTCATTTGAAGCCTATTAAAGAGGATAGGTCGATAGGTTAGGAACAACCCTGAACCTTGGAGTTTCTCTTGCCCCCCCCCCCCAGACCCTACCCCTACGGATTTGAGGTCATAGGGGCATCCTTCACCCAAGGACCGCCTACGTTCCCGCTTCCAAACGGGTCAAAGTCACACGTAGTTCTCCTTACAAGGGTCTCTCAATGGGTTCTCCTTACAAGGGTCTCTCAGTGGACACCTACACACATGATACCCAGGTTCATCACATCAACTTTGAGGTAGGCCTTCTACTCAACACCAATTACTTAGTTCATGCCAACCTATAGGAAAGCAGCTCCTTTGAATACATAGAATATGTTCTATACTAAGCTTCCTATACTAAAGGGGTCAATCTACATATTGCAGCCATATACTCATATATCATGCTAGAATAATATAGCATGTCTTATTATTGCATTAAGAAAGGAAGATAAATTGACATTAAAGGAATTTATTACACCTATTAATACTATATTAGGATATCCATATCATAAGTTAATCACCAAAAGGGTCCATCTTACAAAGGAGATGTTTATTTGTAAAACCTCTGAGTAGCAAGCATGATCTACCGAATTCCATACCCATGTGGACCCTCATATTCATGATAGGATAAGAAGTCCTATATATATATATTAATACCTTGGGGTTAGAGGCAACTAGTACCATAGAGATTCAACTCAATATTCACTAAATTATACTTCAATAAATTCAATGATATCAACTTAAGCATATTCCATTAGGTCCTTGTTTCAAAAGATGTACTCATGTATACCCTACTTTTACCAGTAGATAATGTCTTTTCACCTTACAAGATATAAACTTAGAAGTCACTGTCATGTCCCCTCCATGATCCTTGTATATATATAAAAAAACCCTAAATGAAATAATTATTATTAATTAATATAATATAATATTTATTAATAAAAATTTAATTGCAATTATTAAATACTTATTTATTTATTAATATTATTATTTAATTAATATTCATTAATGAAAATATTCTGAAATTATACAAATAAATCAAATATTATTGTAGACATCTTCCAAATAAAATCAGTGGCATAGGATTGATATAAAAACCTTATCGCAGAAAATTGTCTTATTCAAGCAATCCATAAAAAGTAAGTCGTCAGACAGCCCTCCATAATTGCTGACATGAGTATCGAGCAGGAAGTCGCAAGTATTAATCGCCACCAAAGAAATATATTAAATAATGTTAACTAATCACTGATTAGATATCCACTAAGGGAGGCAATTACCATGGATAGTTAAATATTCAAATGGTACGATAATGAACAGATGCAACCATTCGACTTATATTCCTTTGAGACATATTAAAGAGATATTGATACCTTTCCAATAGGGGGGGTGGGGAAAAATGGCACACAAGAGTAATGGCTGTAGGCACATAATCGATTGCATAAGGAATGTAGAATAAACAATCTAATACAATCATATAGGGAATAAAAAAAAATATTTATATATAATCTGCAACCACCGATCATATCAGATCCGAACCATTATTGAGCTATGGGCAGTAACATCCTTCTCTTGGTAGCAAGCATGGAAAGCTATTTAATATGTATGCCTAATGTATGAAGCCCGATAATGTCTTTATACAGAATTTAAACAATAATATTAGCATAGACGGAAATATGTAAATAGCAGTACATAATTTCATGACAGTGGCAGACCAGATCTGACATGTGTCAGTTCTGTCTGCCATTACCAGCCACTATAATATTAATAACCAATAATGTTTGAAGCAGTGGTAGTATAAATAATCTATATAATAGATTATTAGCAAATACATAAATAATTGATAATAGAATTTAATTCATTTATTTATTTGTTTATATATATAATGTTTTAAACAGACAAATAACACATTAGATTGTAAATCAGAAGAGTTCGTAAGATAATAAATAGTAAGAAGAAAATGTTTGTAAATAAATCCTCACTACTGTTGTCAGTATTCAAGAAGTCGGGAATTGAGTTTTTCCAAAGAGGGGTGGCCTAAATCCAATTAATAAGATGAGTCCCAAAGATACGGTAGGGATCAGCGACCCATAAACCTTGAGGGCAAGGTCCTAAGATAAATAAAGACTTGGATTTGTAAACTTATTATGGATGCATGATAGATGAACAATTTACTTATTAATAAACTAATTGATTGAACTATGCAATATCACCCATTTGATTCTTGTTAGGATAGATTTGTGTCCTAACCAATTTAGTTGAAGCCAGCCATATGTATATGGAGATATATTAATTATGGTCAAAAAGAGCCTAAACCATGTAGGGGACATTACAGTCACACCCTAAATCATGCAATAATATGTTTCTTGCATATATAGTCTATATTTTATAATTTAGGACTCCTCATTTAATGCATGAACATTCAATCAAATGCTAAGACTCGATATGTCCCTCCAAATTCAATTCCCATAATACAATGCATTGAGATAGTGAATGTGGTTTCTAATCCCTTCATGATGGGAATCTATTTAAGTATGCAATGAACAATGAAACCATTCCATATGATGCAACAAATTTCTACTCATGAGTCCAAAGGATTCTTACAATATTTTCATAGAATAAGGGTCAACGTATTTGGCCCCAAACTTCTATTAGTAATGTTCGATGTATCAAGATATTACGACCAAAGGGATATCATAGTACAAGATAACTACAACTAAAGTGCTCTCACAATGTGCCCCTTAGGCAAGCCTTAATATGGCTCCAAAAGATGTCTTATCATATGGAAAGGAAAACAATTTATTCAATTGACCAAAATAGCCATCCATATTTCCAAATTGCACTACCTCTATGGTTCTAGTTATAGTAGCCTCCAAGATCCATCTCTATGTATGTTCCAATATGAAGTACCTTTGATTACATATTATCTAGGTTATCAATACCAAAGTCACAATTGATTGTAACATTTTGTTTTTGGAGCAATGATCAATACCCTTGTTTTGTTCAATGTAATTAAATTTGTGCTTAGCATGCACATCCGTTTATGAATACCAATCACTAGTAATATGATATCATGAACAATTCCTAAATATCCCAATTATATTCTTAATTCACCATACTAATAATATTACCTTAGTAAAATTGGCTTGATTGCATTATAACTGCTCGCTTTAATAGGTGCAATGTATGTTTTCTTGATAATTGTGCTATTCTAGAGGACACTTAACATATTTCCATGAAAACTACAATATCAAATAATTTATATTTCACTTAAACATTAAATGGTGGATTCATATGAATAGATTCCACATATCAATTCTATATCAGCTTGCATCGTAACCAAATAACTCCATATTAATACTAACATATTGGTGGAAAGAAAATATCATCTTAAGGTATATAATGACATGCGTTATAAAGCATTATAAAATTAATACTGACAGTAATAGAATTATCACCATATCTCTACCCGTTAATGTTGAAACAACATGATCTTCCTATTATGCCCTTCGCTAACTCTTACAACCATAAAAGTGAATAAATCATAATTAATTACTATTGAGAAAGGAAATATGGTGGAGAAGTGTACTTATCTTTAAAAAAAAGAACAATGTTGAATATCTTTACACAGCCCCCTTCCTTAATTTTTAGCGTGGCTACCTCCCGCACCCGTGAGCTCCTTCTCTCCACCAGTTGGCGGCTCCTCCTTGGTTCCTTTTAAGAATGTGATTTTATAAACTACCTTAAATGCAGATTTTGTTGAAGGGGTTTGGAAACTTCCAAGCAAAATGCAGGGCGGGCACAAGATGAAGATGGATTTGTTGGAAAGGCTTTAGAACTTCAAACAAATGCTATTGGCAAGCATACGTCCTTCTTTGACTACGAGATACGCACTGGATTTGTTGAAGAGCCTTTAGAAACTTCCAAGAATCTGCTATTGTAGGTAGCAAGGCCTGACTGTGCATCCTTTAGTCCACAACGTTTCCTCTTTATGGGTCGTTCTGTATGAAGAGCCCATCTTGCAAAGAACACGAGAGTCGTTGCAGTACCAAGGAACTCAAGGAATCGCGCTCTCCTCCAACGCAGCATCTCCCTCCTTTAACCTTGACTTTTCACTTGTTGATTGCCTTTGTCAGAAAGGTTTTGAGCCCTTTTCTTACAATCGATTTCTGCATACCTTCTTTGTGCTTCTTCCCTTCCCCCCATCTCTTCTCGTGATCTTGCTCTCTCTTTTAAAATGCCTTCTTTCCCTCTCTCCCTTCTCCATTTGCTCTCCCTGTCTTTTCTAAATTAGTCGTGGCTATTGGTTTGAGGGTCTTTGTACGCTGAAATTAACCCATCACTGGAAAGTTTGCTTATTGGATGGCTCTAGAACAGGGGATCCATGCTTATTAATGGTGTTTTCCCTTTTCATTTCACTTTCACCATACTTTTCCCTGCCAACATGAGGTCATGAGTGTGAATAGGAGATGCCATACTCCTTAATGGTGCAACAGTAATAGTCTATTCGTAGTTACTGAGCACTTGCTTCCCGCATTCTGCCCCTCTCTTGTGTTGTCAGCGCGCCTGTTCACACTTTCTTTAATTTATATTCCCCTCAGTCAACCACAGTGGAAGTTGCTGACGCGGGGGATGTGAGAGTCTTCTAATCCTTCTGCTAAAACTTAATAATTCTCGGGGGGAAACTTTCGGTTTGATGTACATGTTATATGTTTGCCAACTTGTAGCATGTCCTTGCATGGTTGTAATACAAACTAGGCGCTTGTTGACTAAGCTATTTACCTATTCCACGAGTTAATATTTACAATGCAAGTCTATTTGCTGAACTGTTATATAACTTGTTGTATTTAGGTATCTTGTCTATAGGAAAGAAATAATAGTAGGTATTAAAAAGATATTTCTTCCTGTTTCTTATGCAAAGTTACCAAGGGAACTTTTTGTATGTAGTATTAAAAGCTAAAATTCAGTTTTTAGGTGCAGAGAACCCAAAATAGCATTTACATTTTTCTCTTTTCTAATGTGAGATATCAATCATAATATCGAATTCTCCATAATAACCACTGTGATTGTTAAATGTCCATGAAGTTTTGTATGGATTAACTCACTTTTTGAACTACTTTACTTGAATGTTCTATGCATTGGTGTGATTCTTTCCCATGTTTAAAAATCAAGTTTAAATTATCTGGTTTGGTGCATTGTTTGGCAGGTTGAGATAAACATTCATCAATTTGTTAACGGCCATTTGGAGGGGCGGATGCACAGGAATCAGTGGCCTGAAATGTTGAAGCTGAAGGATTGGCCTTCCTCAAATTACTTTGAAGAGTGTCTACCATGACATGGTGTTGAATTTATCAGCGCTTTACCTTTCCAGGAGTATACCCATCCTAAATGTGGCATGCTTAATCTTGCCACAAAACTTCCTAGAGACTTCCTGAAACCTGATCTGGGACCAAAAATACATATAGCTTATGGTACTCGGAATGAATTTGGTAGAGGGGACTCAGTTACTAAGTTACACTTTGACATGTCTGATGCAGTAAGTAGTTTTTTCTCGACCTGCCACACATGCATGTGCATTTTTATAAATGCAGTTCAATAACTTGGTAAGAACTGCAAACCACTTTATTTGGTAATGCAGCTTCCAACTAGACATGCATTAACCATAAATAATGAAATTCAGCTTCTGTTTATTCCCTTTGCTATCTTTTGCAAACATGTTGATTTATGATGTATGGTATTTGGTGATGCTCTTTTATTCCAAGATCTAAAGAGATGTGTACTCCAGTCAATTTAGATTTAATTCTAGCTTCTTATGCAGCTTCTGATCAGACATTTATTAACATTATTATATGTTAATGTGACTCAATGCAACAATAGAAGATAAGTCAAATGAGAACCCTTCACCAAATAGAGTTGACTTTATAAGACTTTCAATTTTAAAAACAGACAAAGAACATTCCTCAACCTCATAGTATGTTGTCCATTTCAAGTACAAAGTTTGTCAATATGGCTGCAAAGGTGAGCCTATTTGTAATTTTAGAAAGGAGTTTATTAAAATTTTAGTGGGGCAAACTAATTTTTGAAACTATATGAATCATGAAATACAAACTAAACTATAGATGAGACAAATGTATAGCTTCATTTGAAAACTATCTTTATCCAAAAATCTTGTAGCAAAAACTATTACACAATCTTATCTAGAAATCTTGTAGCAAAACAATTATGGATTGTGGAAATCTGATATCATTAACTATCTTTATGTTTGCTTTAGCATAAAAGTTCTAAACATTTGGCTCTCTAAAAAAGATAGAGTCAAATTTGAAAGCAATAATAGATTTTACTTTTAAGTATACATACCATTTTTCTATACAGCAGACACGATAACATTTATTGCATTTGGAGAACCAACAACTCTCCCTTTGTCATTTTGTTTGCAGTTTGCACTGTTGGCAGATTCGACTTCCTCCCTGACAATAAATGCGATACTTTTCTGGTAAAAAAATTGTCCTGAGACAATGCATGTTCAAATCTTGTCAAAAAGACATGCATATTTTAATTCTCCAAATTGCAAACATCTAGACTCATATGAGGTAGGTCTAATTTTACTTCCAATGCACAAGGATCACATATAGAATTACATTTTAGAGAGCGAAAAAATGATTTCTTTAATAACAACTCTAAGATTCAGATGATATCTTCAATTCTAATCTTTGTTCCTAATCATTCCACCAATAACAATCGAGTTGTAAATTTCAACAATATTACTGCTAAAGATCTAAGAAAATTCAATTTTTTTTGCTATGATAATATCATCAATCAATTTTTGTATGTCTTTGGACATTTAGTGTCATGTTTAAAACACTTCGTTGTTGAAGCGGCCACCAAGGTTCAAATCCCTGCTGGGCCACTGAGCTCGCAAGCCTTGTGCCTTCGCTGAGCTCTGCTGGACTGTTGAGCTCGAAGGTTTGAACAAATGAAGTGTGGAGATGAGGTCCCCTGTTTGTGGCCTCACTGGTTCATAGCTCCGGGTCAAAAATACTTCGCGTGGAACTAGAGGGCATGTCGTGCCAGCATCACCAATTGAATAATACACCTATTCAATCAATCATAACTGCTTACTGCACTACTGTAAAAATAAACAATATCTGGCAGCACTACAAACAAGAGTTATACATTAAAAATATAAAATAGCAACTAAAACGGATGTAGTGAAACATATAATATCAGTAAAAACTTAAAATCAATAACATTAGCACTCACTTTATGCAATAAAAGGCATGCATTACGCTTTCTTTCAGAAATGTGTGTGTGCCAGTAAATATATGTTAAAAAAATTAATTGCTGTGAGCAATCTAAAAATCATTTACATGGTTAGATACATCAAATTAATGAACTTGAACTATCCAACATTGCAGCAGCCTGATTTCAAATAATAAGCATCAATAACAAAATCAAGTGAAGTGAACCTTATCTCAGTGCAGTATACTTGATTGTAGAGAAAAGAGAAGTGAAGTGAATATTATCTGATTAATTACAAAGATTTCAATAGCAATAAATAAATTGCAGACGACCCTCCAAATAAATAGCTGGCATTAGATATGTGGCATTTCTAAGGTTTAATTCATGTTAATGTCTGTTTGTTATAAGCAGAAGATGCATCGTTGGAGAGAACAGACATGCAAGTACAAATACATGTAAACCTGAACTTGTGACTAAAATCTAATGGTCATCCAAGCAACTGGGCACTGAAGATACAGCTTGTTGCATTTTTAACTGCATATGCAATTGGGATTGAACAAATGGGCAATAATTGATAATGTGTGATAGCTATATAGTCGTGATTGTCATTCATGAATCACTCAATCAGGTCTTGAAGATGCCAGAAAAAGACTCATCTACTCCCTCTGTTTCATTGGGATTATGAATTTAGGGAAATTGCAAATGTAGAATGACAAAGCAGTGAATTATATTGAATGAACCACTTCTTGATAGAGTAGGTTGAAAGAACCACTTCTTCATACGGCTGCTTTAGTTTATTTTGGTTAGCAGCCATTGCTTAGCTTATTTTATAATTATTTGTGGAGATAGTGGTTCGATGAATATTTAATTTTTTTCTTTATTTTTAAGCAGTCATCCTAAATCTGTATTAATAGTATTAATAACAATTTGTGCTATTAATATTTGGGAAGAAAAAATGGAAGCAAATGTGGCACTTTTCTGGCACTATGAAGTTGTTGTTTATTTCCAGCCTCTCTTTTTCTCCACAGCTTATTTTCAATTCTAAACAGTACCATTAAAATAGGGAAAGATTTCAAATGATCCTTTTTTCATAGTTAAAAATTTACATGAGAACACTTTGTTGGTTGTAATTAGGGCCAGCGGATTCCTATTGCCTTAGGCAACATTGGAATCCGCCCCCTTCATATAGAGCTACGCCCATCACCACACGGCACTAAGGTTTGCTCGCCACACACTCAGATAAACATGCCTCCTTGATAGGGCCGACCCCATCAAGGTAGATTAAAAGGAAAGCAATAAAATCGTTTAAAGTATAAAGGAGGCCGACATGATTAGGAAACTATATGTCACATATAAATGCAACACTTTCCTCTCATTAGCACTATCAAGTTTTATGTTAACAAAATAATCTTTGGTGAAGAGCGAAATTTATATGCATTCAGCAAGATCAAAGTCTTTCATATAGTGGCAGCGAACTTTCATATAGTGGCAGCGAACTTCATAAGGGTTGCATTAGACTTCAACCAGCAAACAACGAACCTCACATGTTGTAGCAGACCCAAATAGGAGGGTGCGAACTTGATCAAACAGCAGCAGACCTTACATTGAAGGCAGCGAACTCCCTTAGAGACAGCAGATCATCATCCAACATTGAAGACTCCATTAAAGGGCTGTAATCAAATAAGGAGGACTGTAACCTAATTATTCCTCCCTCATGGTGGCTGTAAATCCAGATAAGTGTGTAACTTTCTGTTGAATTCTAAATCATAAATCAGATCTGAGGATCCTTTGGCTGGGTTTTTCCTCCTAGGAGGTTTTCCCAGGGTAACTGTGCATTGTCTTTAACATTTCATTTCCTTTATTATGCTCAAAGTCTGAAAACAATAAACTAATTAATCTAAATCTAATTTTCTGAGTTTTATTCAATCTGAAAGTACTAAAATTAACATGGTATCAGAGCTAATTGGTTAGATTAATCATCAGATTTAAAATTCAGTTCACCTTTATTTTCAGTTTGCTGTAGTTTTTGCAAATCAGGTCAATGGGGCTGAAAGTTGAAGATAGGCTTGATGGGAATCTAAATTTTACTGCATGGAAAGTTCGAATCAAGTTGGCTCTCGAGGAAGAAGACCTTCTCCAATTCATAGAAGAAAAAGAGCTAATTGTGCCCTCGGATGCTACTGAGTTAAAACAATTCAAAAGGGATGCTGTCAAGGCCAGGAAGATCCTCATTGATTCAGTCAAAGATCACCTCGTCACCTCTATTGCCTCATTCACCATTGCAAGGGAAATGTTCAGCCATCTTCAAGGTACATATGAAGTTAACAATCTTAGTAGGGCAATTACGTTAAGACAACAACTACTTAATATCAAACTGGCTAAAGAAGATTCTGTTATTTCCTACTTCATGAGAATTTCTGAACTAAAGAATCAACTAGGTTTAATTGGTCATAACATGGAAGACAAAGACCTTGTCATGATTGCCCTTAATGGCCTACCCTTCTCTTGGAAATCATTTATCCAAACCATAAGTGGCCGGTCTAAGCTACCTTCCCTTGATCGTCTTAAAAATGACTGCATCCAAGAAGAGTCTCGCCTCTTCACAAGAGGTCAATCCAAGAGCCCTCATGTAGATGAGCATCACATGCTTGCTGCCCAATGCAAGAAAAAGGGTAATTGGAAGCAACCTTATCCTAAAAGAAATAGGGAATCAAGACCTTTTAGTTCCCATCACCCTTGGAAGAAACCAAGAGATACTTCGCGTGTGCGATGCTTTAGATGTGACAAATTCGGTCACTATGCTAAGGAATGCCAGTTTAACCCTAACCAAAGTGAAGCTAACCTAAATGAAGTTTCAGAACACAATAATGACTTCCTATTCATATCCGCCCTATCTAGCAGTATTCCCTCAGATAGCAATACATGGTTGATTGACAGTGGTGCCTCCAGATACATCACAGGTTACTGTGACCACCTTTTAGGTCTTGTAGAAAAGGATACCAGTCTTCACGTAGTAATTGGTGATGACGCTCGTTATTCGGTAAGAGGTTCTGGTTCTACTTCTCTAAATTTAGATTCTGGTATTTCATTACATCTCAGTGATATACTATTTGTTCCTGGAATTAAAAGAAATCTAATTTCCATTTTTGCCGTAGAAGATAAAGGTTATCAAATTGCATTTTCTGAAGGAAAAGTTCTTGCTTGGTCTAAGAAAGCTAGTTTCAAATCTGCTCGTATAATTGATCATAGATATGATAGTCTTTATAAGCTCTTTACTAACCCTATTCAAGCCCTCATTAATGAGGTCCCGGAATCCTGTGAGCTATGGCATAGAAGACTTGGACATCTACATTACCAAGCTCTTCCATCACTTGAAAGATTAGTCAAAGGTATGCCTAAACTTAGTCAAGTTCATGATAACATTTGTAAAGGTTGTGCTATTGGTAAGAATGTTAAAAGTCCATTTCATAAAAGCGAAAAATAGAGCTAAAGACAAACTAGAACTTGTTCACTCTGATTTATGTGGTCCTATGTCTATGGCACCTCCTAGTGGATTTTTTTATTACGTAATCTTCATAGATGACTTCTCTAGGAAAACTTGGATCTACTTCTTGAAATCTAAAGAATCTGATGAAGTGTTAAGTAAATTTAAAGAATTTAAAGCATTATCTGAAAACTCCTGTGGTAAAAGAATTAAATGTTTAAGATCTGACAATGGAGGTGAGTACACCTCCGGAAGCTTTCATGACTTTTGTGTTGAATCGGGAATTAAGAGGGAGTTTTGTGTTCCATACAATCCTCAACAAAATGGTGTCGCTGAAAGAAAGAATAGGACCATTGTGGAGGCTGCAAAGGCCATGATCCACGATCAAGACCTTCAGACTTTTCTATGGGCTGAGGCTTCTAGAACTGCAGTATATATACAGAATAGATGTCCTCATCGTGCACTAAAGAACATGACCCCGGAAGAAGCTTTCATAGGTTCCAAACCAGACATCAGTCATCTCAGAATCTTTGGAAGTCCTGTCTATGTTCATATACCTAAAGAAAAGCGATCAAAGTTGGAACCCTCCGGAAAGAAAAGCATGCTTGTTGGATACAGTGAATCCTCCAAGGCATTCAGGATTTACATCCCAGGTTAAAGGTACATTGAGGTAAGTAGGGATGTTACATTTGAAGAAGACATTGCTTTTAAGAAATCGAAAGGCTCTTGTGTTATTGATGAATCTAATGTTAATCAAAATACAAATGTTGATACTAACCCTGAGATTCAGAGGGACAAAGTTGAACCTCCATCCCAAGAGGATCATGATGATCCCCTTGAGCCCATGAATCCCACTGACATTCCCAGTGACATTATCGTCTCCAAAAAGAGGCCACTTTGGGTAAGAAACACCATTCAAGAAGCAGAAAGATTTGCTGCTCCAAGTGGCACCTTCCGTGAATCTAAGAGACCTCAGGTATTTTCCAACTATGTTTCCTTAATGTGTAATCTCATTGAAACTGAACCTTGCAATGTTGAAGAAGCCTTAAGTCATCATGCCTGGAAGCTTGCTATGGATGAAGAATATCAGTCAATCATCAAGAATGATGTATGGGACCTTGTGCCCCGACCCAAAGGTAAATCCATTGTTTCCTCTAAATGGTTGTTTAAAATTAAACATAACGCTGATGGCAGTATTGAAAAATATAAGGCTAGATTTGTAGCACGTGGTTTTTCCCAAAAGGAAGGCATAGATTATGAAGAAACATTTGCCCCTGTTGCTAGATATACCTCCATTAGAACGATCATTGCCATTGTTGCTGCTAAGGGTTGGAAACTACATCAAATGGATGTTAAGACTGCTTTTCTCAATGGTGTCATTGAGGAAGAAATCTATATTGAGCAACCTGAGGGATATGAGATCCAGGATAGATTAACTCACGTGTGTAGGTTAAAGAAAGCTCTTTATGGTCTTAAACAAGCCCCTCGTGCTTGGTATGAAAGAATTGATAAATATTTGTTAAGTCTAGGCTTTCGTAAAAATGATGATGACCCTAACATTTATCTTAAAATTGCAAATGATGAAATGTTGATTTTAGTTCTTTATGTGGATGACTTATTTCTTACTGGTAAAAATGAACTTATTATTGGATGCAAGAAAGATCTAGCTTCTGAATTTGAAATGAAAGATTTAGGTCTAATGCATTATTTTCTAGGTTTAGAAGTATGGCAAAGATCTAACGAAATCTTTCTAAGTCAAGGAAAGTATACTATTGACATTCTGAAAAGATTTAGGATGATGGATTGTAAGCCAATGTCTACTCCTATGGAATCTAACTTAAAGAAGTTGAGTATTTCTGCAGCTAACTCTGATTTTGCAGATCCATCCGAGTACCGACAGTTGATTGGATCTTTGATGTATCTAGTCAATACTAGACCCGACATATGCTTTGCTATGAATGCTCTCAGCCAGTTCATGAGCCTACCCAAGCATGTTCACCCGGTTGCTGCCAAGCATATCCTAAGATATTTGCGAGGTACTATTGGTTTTGGGCTGAAGTATCCACTTAACACTCCAATAACCTTGGAAGGTTATTCTGATGCAGACCGGGCTGGAAGCGTCAAAGACAGGAAAAGTACCTCTGGTATTTGCTTTAACTTGGGTTCTGCAGTGATCTCTTGGGCTTGCAGAAAACAATCCTCAGTGGCATTGAGCACTGCTGAAGCTGAGTATATTGCTGCAAGTGTAGCTTCCAGAGAAGTAGTATGGCTTCGTAAGCTTCTTGTTGGACTGTTTGGTCAGCCATGGGATCCTACAGTCATTCACTGTGATAACCAGAGTTGTATTAAAATGTCTAACAATCCAGTGTTTCATGACAGGTCAAAACATGTGGAAACTCATTTTCATTATGTTCGGGACATGGTACAAAGAGGTGCCATACAGCTGAAGTATGTCAGCACTGATGAGCAGGTTGCAGATATTCTTACCAAGCCTCTAGCAAAAGTGAAGTTTGTGTACTTCAGGGATAGACTTGGTATTGTGGAAAATGAATCTCCAATTGAGAGGGAGTATCTAGTGCAATGATACTTTGTATTGTATAAATCCACCCTCTGCGAGCAATGTAAGGTGGTAATGTAAACTTCTCAGGGAGAAGCATAATTCTTAAACCATCCTCTGCGGGCAATGTAAGATGGTGTTGTAAATGTTAACCACCCTTTGCGGGCAATGTAAGGTGGTATTGTAAACTTCTCAGGGAGAAGTGTGATTATTAACCATCCTCTGCGGGCAATGTAAGATGGTATTGTAAATGTTAACCACCCTCTGCGGGCAATGTAAGGTGGTATTGTAAACTTCTCAGGGAGAAGTATAAACTTTAACCATCCTCTGCGGGCAATGTAAGATGGTATTGAAATTATTAAACCATCCTCTGCGGGCAATGTAAGATGGTATTGTAACCTATGACCATCCTCTGCAGGCAATGTAAGATGGTAAGCAAAGGATCCTCTCCACCCTCTGTGAGCAATGCAAGGTGGATCCAGTCTATGCTTGGGTGCAAGCTGGAAGATTATGATTATGATTCCATTCCCTAATTAAGAGGGAGTGTTGGTTGTAATTAGGGCCAGCGGATTCCTATTGCCTTAGGCAACATTGGAATCCGCCCCCTTCATATAGGGCTAGGCCCATCACCACACGGCACTAAGGTTTGCTCGCCACACACTCAGATAAACACGCCTCCTTGATAGGGCCGACCCCATCAAGGTAAATTAAAAGGAAAGCAATAAAATGGTTTAAAGTATAAAGGAGGCCGACATGATTAGGAAACTATATGTCACATATAAATGCAACACTTTCCTCTCATTAGCACTATCAAGTTTTATGTTAACAAAATAATCTTTGGTGAAGAGCGAAATTTATATGCATTCAGCAAGATCAAAGTCTTTCATATAGTGGCAGCGAACTTCCATATAGTGGCAGCGAACTTCATAAGGGTTGCATTAGACTTCAACCAACAAACAGCGAACCTCACATGTTGTAGCAGACTCAAATAGGAGGGTGCGAACTTGATCAAACAGCAGCAGACCTTACATTGAAGGCAGCGAACTCCCTTAGAGACAGCAAATCATCATCCAACATTGAAGACTCCATTAAAAGGCTGTAATCAGATAAGGAGGACTGTAACCTAATTATTCCTCCCTCATGGTGGCTGTAAATCCAGATAAGTGTGTAACTTCCTGTTGAATTCTAAATCATAAATCAGATCTGAGGATCTTTTGGCTGGGTTTTTCCTCCTAGGAGGTTTTCCCAGGGTAACTGTGCATTGTCTTTAACATTTTATTTCCTTTATTATGCTCAAAGTCTGAAAACAATAAACTAATTAATCTAAATCTAATTTTCTGAGTTTTATTCAATCTGAAAGTACTAATATTAACACACTTCAACTGCTCAAATTTAAGTAAAAAAACATACTTACCTGCATGACAACATGGAGTTACTATTCGATGTAAAAACAAGATATGGGACAAAAACAAGGTTAATAAAAAAAAAGAAAAAAGAAAGAAAAGAACCATCTATTTCAATCCATGGAAGTGAAACCAAACCCAGCAGATATCTATCACAATCAACTAACCACCATGGACCTTTGAAAGAAATAAAAGAAATTTCAAAACAAGTAGAATGACGTAGCAGAGACTTATACTCAATGAACTGCTTGATGTTACTATTAATTATAAAAACTGCATAAAGGACGTTAAAAGGTCAGAAGTATCACAAAAAAGTCACCATTGTGAGTATATAAATAATTTAATGGACATCATATTACATTCCATGAAAATAAATCTTAACCTGACAGGTGCCTACCGCACTCAGCTATCTACTGCCTTTGGCATTAAACAACGATACAGAACTTCCTAAGCAACACAACTGCACCTAGATCTACATGTGCAGATAGGTTAAAATATTGTACACAATACTTAACTTTTAACAATACATTGACAAAATGTAAAAGCTAAACTTCAAAAGCAGCTAAAGTTAAACTTACCGCGGGAGGAACAGAATCCGGCGGTTTTTCTTCTTTAATTTGGCAGAAGGTAGAAAGAAGAGTAAGTTTCAGCTTAAAATATGTTACACAAAACTTGGAACTTTTCATAATCAGGATCCTCCTGCTCAATAACCCTCATTCTTTTCATGCCGTTCCTCTCGGGATGAACAAATTGGAAGCCTCTGCGAATACGGTCTTGGCGCGCTTTCTAGCTTTTCCCTCTTTTCTCTTTAAGCCCGCCCTTGCCAGATTGCCTGTCATGGTGATTCGGCCAATGACTAAGACTGGTAATGGCACGCCTGCAGCAGAGCTTGTCGGAGTTTCCTTTCCCTCTTCACACTGATTCTGACACGCCCATTCACTACCTTTCCTCTCTTACTCCGTGCGCCACCTTCGAGCTTCATTTTCAAGTTTTTACGTTCGAAATTCTTTGACCCGTCCCGAAATTTTTTGCCCCATCCTGAATTTTCTGAATTGCCAATAGAGGAGGATTTACGTCGGCTGATTTAACGCTAAAGGCTGATTTGGGATAAATGAATTTAATTCCTCATCAAACCTTTTTTTTTTTTTCTTTTCTTTTCTTCTCATTGGGCCTCTTTTTTTTTGTCTTTTCTTTTCATTTGGCAACTATTGGGAAGATTTATAGAAACAAACGATAGATTTGTTGAGGTCAATATTAGTAGTATACAAAGAGTTTCAAAAATATGGATAATAATAGAGTTGCTTAAGTATGTACTAGTATTATCTAACCTCTCAACACTACTTGATTTTATGGAATGTAATTACGCTTGAGACATCCATCCATCGATCTATTTTTTCCACTAATTTTAATGACTAGATAATGGATAATTTAAAAATAAGTTGAAGACTAAAATCTAAATTAAGAAGAAACTTTTTATATAGATAATGGATAATTTAAAAATTAGTTAAAGACTAAAATCTAAATTAAAAAGAAACTTTCTTTTATTATTATTATTATTATTATTATTAAATACAAAAAATATATATTTAAATCTAGATTTAAAAGAAACAAATCTAAATTAAAAAACAACTTCCTATTATTATTATTATTATCATTTATTAAATGTAAAAAACAATTATATGGATTATTAAATATATTTTAAGGAAAATGGGACTACAAATCTCGGGGTTTGCGAACTCTCAATCTGGCTGTAAGCGGGCTGTTCGAGGCAACCTAAGTGACGTGGACACCTCGGCATCTCTGTGGAGGGGTTAAATCTCCTCCACCCGGTTTGGAATCCTTTCTTTGTTACTTTGTTTCTCGATTTTCTTTAACTCTGCAAATTTATTGCATTGGGCTTCATTTAATTCTAAACGCCCTCACCTACCTTGTCGCTCGTGCGACCTAACCTTGGTTCCCTATGGAACCAGAATCGGATGGCAGTGCCATTAATGGCCCTAAATCCGCAGCTCAAACTAAACCTCCTTTGAAAAAATCCTTCACCAAAACCGTCGCCCCTCCTACAAATGGAATCAACCCTAGCGTGCGATTTCTTAAGGCTTCTGGCAACGAACGATCCGGTGTGAAAGGTAAGTGCCCTAGCACTACTTCAGACTCCTTCTGCATCTCGCCAAATAATGAAATGATAAATGAAATTACTTCAGAAAAGGCTAGGTTAAGTAATACGACCATTTTCTTTGCTTGTGTTGATATTGAGAAATGTCCACCTAGGAAATTCTTAGATGATTGGTTTCATAATCTCTGGAATTTGAAACTAGGGCTTAAGATATCGTTCTGCAGACAAATACAAAAGGGTCTCTACCTTATCTTCTTTAACACTCATGAGGCTCAAAGTGAGGCACTAAAACGTCAATACTGGACAGTTGGGAATACTTCCTTTCATACCCTAGCATGGTCTTCGAGGGCGGTTGGTGAAGAGGTTCTCGCACTATCCTCCCCTTGATGGGTCATCCTTAAGGATGTCCCTCCCTTTATTTGGCATTTTCTTCCCCAGTTAATGGAGCCCTTTGGAAAAACAATCTGTATTGATGAAACGACCCGCCTGGTACCTAACCTGGATGCCAGAATGCTTGTATCAATTAAGCCAGGGATTGATATCCCACTATCTCTAACCCTAAAAATCAATGGAGAAACCTTTATCTGCCCCATTGAAATGCTTGGAGGCTTAAATGTCTGCTTTCTCTGCAAGAAAGAAGGGCATCTTCGAAAAAATTGCCCAATCATTAATCGCAGAAAACAAAAACTCAACGTTAACTTAATCGATGCATCCTCAAACCCTAAAACCAATATTAATCAAGATTCGTCCACCCCACTCTCTGTTAACGAAGAAGTTGTTGTACCCATCACCAATCCTATAGAATTAATTCCTATGCATATTGATCACGCGCCCCTTGTCTCTGAACCCCTTGGCCCTGCCTCAGACAACCCAAATGGTCCTATAGAATCGCCCTCTGACTGTTTTCAGTTGGTCACCTCTAGAAAGTGAAGGAGGAAAATTAACAACCTGAACGTTCCGAATCAAATCCAACCTAATATCCCAACTATCAGCCAATTGATGGGCAATTGCGACTACCCCGTCCCTGCAAATAATAGCTCACCCACTGCCTCTCAAACCCCGACTAACTCTGTAGTTAAAAAAATGGTTAAAAAACTTGAGAACCCTAGTCAAGGTGCTGATGATGCTAGCACCAATGATAACCCTGCAAGATTGATGCTCAGGTCTGGAACTCCCGAGAACTCGGACTCCTCGTCACTTGCAGGGCTTACCCCTGAGGTCAACATCACCAGCCCCTCAACAACATCTATGCTCAAAGAGATAGAGGACAATCATGTTATTGAAGTAATCTATGCCAATAAGGGTCTAGATGAAATCAGGTCTAGCACAATGCTCCTTGGCTTTCCAGACTCCCAGATGTCTGGGTCCAACATAGGAAGAAATGCAGTTACTGGGACTGAACCATCCGAAGTTAGTGAAGATGAGGACGACCTTATGAAAGGATCCTCTTTGGCTAAGAAGAAAGGTAGGTCTATGGGCTCCAAGAATAAGAAGAAATCTGGAGATCCATGCGGTCTCCCTAGTTGACCCTCTTAATCCTCCTCTCTAATGAAATACATCTCTTGGAATATTAGAGGCCTTGAGTCGCTTGATAGGAAGTTTGTCATCAAAAATTTTATGAGTTATCACAAGAACTTAGATTTTTTGATGCTGCAAGAACTTAAATCCGTGGGGTTCCATCTCGACAATTCACTTGACTTTATTTGGAGAGACGCAATCAAAATTTGCACCAAGCACCCGAAAGGAAAGGGGGGAGTTGGCCTTCTTATTGCCCCTAAGTGGGCAAGCAACATTAGGGATAAAGGAATCTCCCCATGTAATAGAGTAGCCTGGGCTACCCTAGATATTAAGGGCTTTTGCTTTGGAGTATGCTCCATATATGCACCTAATGACTACAAGGAAAGAGTATCCCTTTGGAATTGGCTGGCATCCCTCCCAAGTATCCCTTGGATTGTGGCTGGAGACTTCAATATGACTAAGCATCAAGATGACAAGGCTGGGGGACTTCCTTTTGAATGGAAGAATTCAGAAAAAACTCACTGGGACAAATTTAAACAAAAACTATAGTTATTTGACCCCCTTGAGGGCACTAAAACTGCTACCTCTGACCTATGGTACACCTGGTGCAACTTTCAGCAAGGCCCTAATCGCATCTACTCTAGACTAGACATGTTTTATGTTAATAATGACTTCTTCTCCTTCTCCCCTAATCACTTGGGGAATGCGGTTGTTGTCCTTCCCGTTACCCTTTCTGACCATTTTCCTATCCTAGCGATCATTAACACTAGAAATGCCATCCCTAGCAGCAGCTCCTGTAGTAAGAAATTTATTCTCAACACCTCCTTGCTAAAAGACAGAGATGTCCTAGGTGCCATTAAGGTGGTCAGGCTCTTCAACTTACAGCCTCAGCTTCCCCAATCATGCGCCCTTAGATGGACAAGGAATGTCTCCTCCTGGTAGAAAATTCTCCAAACTATTGGCCAAAAGAAAGCCAAGGACTCTAGAGCCATAGAAAAAACTCTCACACATCACCTCCACTCATTAGAACAAGATTTCCAAACTCATCCCTCTTCCCCTACCTTGGCTAAGCTTGTCTCTAAAGCCAGAGACATCCTCAGAAAACACCAACAAGTCAAAATCAGGGGAGCCTTCATTAGAGCCCGTAACCATTGGCTCCTATTTGGAGATAAAGGCTCCAAAATCTTCTTTAATCTCCTTAAGCAGAAGCAGAACAAAGAAAAAATCGATAGAATAACTGTAGACAACAAGGAACTCCTAGATCTCAATGATATCAAAGAGGCCTTTGAAATGTTCTATAGGACTCTCTTTACCTCATAAGATAATGAAGCCTCGAAAGAGGCTCAACATAAATGTAGTACCATCATCCCTAAAAGAATCTCTGAGGATGATGCTCTCTTCCTCAGAGCCAGGATCTCTATACAAGAAATTGTCGATGCCATTAAGGCTCTCAAGGATAATAAGGCCCCAGGCCCCGATGGACTCCCTACATAATTCTACAAAGCCAATCTTGAATGGGTCACACATGACCTCTATGACATATACAATGAAGCCCTTGACAATGGCACCCTGGGGGAATTCGTAAATAAAGGTATTGTTAAACTCATCCCTAAATAAGGGGACAAAGCACTCATTAAAAACTGGAGACCAATCACCCTCCTTAACATCTCCTATAAAATTCTAGCCAAAGCCTTAGCTTCCCGCCTTGAAAAGATTCTTCCAAAATTCATTTGCTCTACCCAAACTGGTTTCATTAAAGGCGGGTATATTGTGGAGAACCTTGTCACTAGTTGGGAATCCATGGAATGGGCCAGAACCTCTAACCAAGATTCTGCCATGTTCCTTGTTGACTTTGAAAAAGCCTATGACAGGGTCGAGTGGGACTTCATCCTCATGATGCTCCAAGTTTTGGCTTCCCTAATGAATTCTGCGACTATGTCTGAATTCTCCTCAAAGATGCTTCCGCCCTGATTGAAGTTAATGGAACTCTGTCCCAACCTATTCCTCTCTCTAGATCCATTAGGCAGGGCTGCCCTCTTGCCCCTGCCCTGTTTGTTATAGCCTCAGATGCCCTATTCTATCTCCTTAGAGATGACACTCTATCTCCTAAAGTCCTTGGTATTAAGATGTCGAATGACTCTGAATTGCTCAATATCCAATTTGTCGATGATACCTCTCTCTTCCTGGAGCTCTCTAGGCATAACATCGATTCCCTCAATCTAAAACTTGACACCTTTGGTAAAGCCTATGGAGCCTGGATCTCTAGTTCCAAATATATCCTACTTGGATGGAAAGATGAACCATCGGACTTGCTTCAGCAATTCGGATACACATGGGGAGGACCCACTACAATAGTCAGGTATCTTGGTATCCCCTTCTCTATATCTCCCTCTCTTCGAGACATGTGGACCTGGGTCAAAGGGAAAATAGATAGAAAACTTAACAAGTGGAATAATAGGATCCTCTCCCTAGCCAACAGGGTTCAAGTATGTCAAAAAATCCTCTCCTTGTACAATATCTACTACTCTTCGGTTTGGATGTTTAACAACTACCAAATTTTTTAAATCCAAAAGGCTATCAGACGATCCCTTTGTTCTGATGGTAAAGGCAAAAGAAAGACCCATGCGGTGAAATGAGCTTGGTGCCACTTAGACAAAAAACTTGGAGGCTTGGGCCTTAAGGATCTCAAGATGCAAGGAATCTCCCTCGCTGCCAAGTGGATATTCCATGCACTAGAAGGGCAAGAACCTTGGAAGATTCTTGTTAGAAACAACATTCAAAATGGTTTCCCCAAGGCTGCCAAATCATGGAAAGCCCTCCGATTCAGTGATTTAGTTGCTGGTAGTTTCTCTGTGTCTGTCCCACCTAGGTCTTTAAGTCCCTGGGAGCGTGTGCGTAGACTTATTGGCAATTCTAGCTTTGAATGTGATAACACTCTCCATGGTGAAAGGTCGATATGGTGGAACCTCTACCATAACTCTAAGCCTTTGGCCTTAACCCAAGGCTGCTCTGCTAGATTCTGGCATAATAAGGGGGTCAAGTATCTTATGGATATCCTGGAAAATGACAACCTCATCACCTGGGAGGACCTTAGGAGTAAATATGATCTCCCTGCTTCGCATAAGTGGACCTACAATATGATTAGGAATGCATGTACATCCCTCAAACTTCCTAGAAACACTCATGTCGACGCCCACAGGTACCTTTCATTCCTATGGCAGGATGGGTCCCCCCTCCCCAAAATTAAAGCCAAGGTTATTTACGACTTGCTTAACTAGGACACCTCAATGATCGATCATGTTAATACCTTGTGGAATGTTGACCACAGCCCCACTGCCTGGCATAAAATCTTTGAGAGGCTTTGGAAATCTCCCATCCCCCCTAAGATTAAGTGTTTCAGATGGCAGCTCTTACTGGACAGATTGCCTATTAGGAATAATGTGGCTGCACATGATCTCTGCTTTGTTTGCAATAAGCCTAGTCCGCTCGACATATCTTCCTTGACTGCCCTTTTGCTAGGGAGATCTGGTTAATGTTTGGAATATCTATTACTGAACATGTTTTTACTTGTGATATAGTTACTGGTTTTGTCCATAAACTTAAAAATGATGCTAACTTAATTTGGCAAATTTTGTCTTCTTTTATCCTTTGGTTTATTTGGAAACTCATAAATGAGGAGAAGTTCCAAGGTAATGCTAGGGAACTTACTAGTTTTTTAAAAAAACTCACACATTACAAAATTGTTGTATAGGTTTGCTTCGTGATGAACGTTGAACGAAACAAGCTCCTGTGGTTCCTCAAAGAAGGCCGAGCCACCATGTTTATCTACGAAATGCAAGATGGGTATGAATGGGCCAGGATCGCAAAGAACCAACCCGCTTTTGAGAGTGCAGTAAATAAACTGACTAAGGAGCTTCAAGATAATAGAGTTCCCCCCTTCAACAGGATAGACATGTGCATACAAATCATGGAAAGGAAGAAGGTGGTCTGGATGGAAGGACCACAAGGTTGGACCACATGGCTGGAGGACCATGATGAAATCCTGCACTAGTGCCTTATGACAGCAAACACAACTTTATTTACTCATAAGTGCTCTGTATATGCTATATATATGAGTTTTTGGTTTCTTTACTTAACGGTTGAGGCCCTGCCTCCCCTGAACTCATCTGTATAAAACCTTTTTCGGTCTCTCGATCTCTAATAATAAAAAATAAAAATAAAAATAAAATAAAAAAATTAATTAAAAAAAAACAATTATATTTTTAAAACTAGATTTTTAAAAACTTCTAATTTTAAAAAATTATGTCTTTAAATTTAGATTTAAAAAAATTCTATTTTTATTTTTTTTCATGGAAATCATTTCATATTCTAAGACAAGACTCTTAAAAATTATATTTTTAAATCTAGATTTAAAAGAAATTTATAATTTTAAAAAATATGTTTTTAAATCTAGATTTAAAAAAAACTTCTATTTTTTCGTGCAAATCATTTCAAATTTTAAAACTTGTGCTACGTAGTGACAAATACTTGCCATCATAGTATTGTAATAAAAATATTTATTCTAATTTTTAATTATTTTGATTTTGAATTGTAATAAAAATATGTGTTCTAATTTTTAATTATTATGATTTTGAATCATTCTTATTTTAAAATTATATTAATATAAATATATTTATTAACTCTTATTTTATTAAAATAATTATAACAGAATACAAATTTAATTGTGAAAATATATATTTATCTTAAAAATGTAATCTTAGTTTAATTATAGAATTTTTTATAATTTTAATTATAATAATTAAATTAATCTCAAAATGTTTGTTCTAGATTTTAATTATTTTAAATTTGAATTGTAATAAAAATGTGTCGCAGTTTAAACACTTCATTGGTGAAGCGGCCACCAAGGTTCAAATCTCTGTTGGACCATTGTGCTCGCAAGGCCTTGTGTCTTCACTGGGCCATTGTGCTCGCGGATTTGAACAAGAAAAGTTGTTCTTTATCAAGAAAAAAAAAATATTCTAATTTTATTTTTTTTGATCGGTATGTATTCTAATTTTTTATTATTATAATTTTGAATCATTATAATTTTAATATTATATTAGTATAAATATATTTATGTAATATTATATAACTCTTATTTTAATAAAATAATTATAATATAATATAAATTTTATTATGAAAATATATATTTTTCTTAAAAGCATAATCTTAGTTTAATTATATAAATTTTTATAATTATAATTATAATAACTAAATTAATATGAAATGTTATATTATTTTTTATATTTATGTAATATTAATTATAATTGGTCTTAATTAAATAACTATTAATAATTATAAAAGTGAAAATAGACAAAGGAGGTTTCATTCTTTCATGGACCCGAAGCCCGTTTACTCGGAACCACCAATAGTGAAGGTAAGGGCCTGTTTTGTTAACATCCATCCATCAGTCGGGTAACAAAACAAATTGTCTTGCCTCGAACCAATCATGATAGATAGTGATGCGACCATCTCTTCTAGATTAGAGGCCGCCATCTCTGAAATAGATATTGATGCCGCTAGCTCCTCCTGTCCAACCCCATAGACTCGGTCGAGGGCCTTAGAAAACCCCACCCGGGGTTGAACCTTATGATTCTCGAGGGTTCTAGCCATTTATCGGTAGGGGGTTGAGAAACCCCGAAAGGTAGTTGATTATGGGTGGGGGGGGGCTGTGTTCCACGAGCGTCAATTCGCATCAAACTTTCAAACGAATTGACTAAAAGACATGATATTACTACTATTATTCTTCGTGATCATAACTAGGTGGATTATCACTATGATTCAGATTTCTATAAAGGCGGGGGGGGGGGGGGGTGGATATAGTTGAAAATTGTTCATGAAAACCAAACCCACGCTCGTGGCAGTGCCAGAGTTGGAACTCGCAACAACTCCCATCAAGAACTTCTGAACACCCCCCCCCCCCCACCCCATCGACCGAGAGTTGAAAAATATTTAAATTTATGATTAAAACATACTAAATTATTTTGTATATATTAAAATCATAAAAAAAAATATGATTTTTAAAAAGTTTTAAAAAATAGAATGATTTCTAGAAGATATATAAAATACAATTATAAAAAATACATAAAATAATTAGGTTTATTTTTCATAGAAATACTTGTATTTGATTTTTCATTTAATTTAATTTAAACTGAATTAAATCCTTATAATTGATTTTATTGTCTATATTTTGAGATAAAAAAGAATTTTATATATATATATATATTATTTACAATAATATAAATAATAAAAAATGAAAAAACCTATTTAAAATAGACATTTCTTTTTTTTAAACCTAAAAAATCCACCATTCTTAAAAATTTCTCCTACAACACCAAATTTTTTAAACCAATTATAGTGTATATAAATAATTTTTATAATATTTTAATTTAAAATAGATATATTTTTTTTTAAATACAAAGAAATCCAAAAAAAACCTAAAAAATATTTCATTCCTAAAATTTTGCTCCTATAACACCAATTTTTTTAAACCAGTCATAGTGTAGATAAATAATTTTTACAATATCTTAAATTTAAAAATATAAATCTCAACTTTGCAAAAACCAAATGATTAGTTGGGCTTCATTGAATGCAATAGTATTGCCTACGACAAGTACTAAGTACTAATAAGACTAAATTCTAATAAATATTAACAATATGAAATTAATTAATCTATGTTAAAGGTAAATATTTTTTAAATTTTATGTTTTCTTCCCTTGAATAATTTTTAATTTTGATTAAAAAAATTGATTTTTTCAAAATAATATTAAAATAATGAATTTTAATTGTTTAAAAATATTAATGAATTTTTTCCACTTATTTTTAATATTTAAAACTTATATTTTTTAATATTTCATAGTAATTTTTTTAAATGGCTTTTTAGATATGATTTTTTATTAGGTAAAATAGGTTTTTTAGATATCATTAATATTTTGAACAATTTAATTTTTAAATTGTTGTGTAGAAATTGATTTAATATATATATATATATATATATATCTTGATTATACATAAAAATGTTATTGATTATTTATTTTGAGAGCTATCTTATCTATTAATTTTTATTTATTATTAATTAGTGTGACTAGTATAGAGGCAAAAAGGATTTGGTATAAATATATTTTAAAATAGTTCAAATTACATATCTTAATATATTTTAAATGTTAAAAACTTACAAATGTTGGAATTAAATTATGTTTTATTAGTATGAATAATTCAAAAGTACCTTTATTTAAATATTAAGTAAAATAGTTATATACAATGGTAAACAAATAGGACCTAGGTCAAACAAGAGTGAATGCTCAATAAATTTATAAATAGTTGTAAAATTTCAATATAGATGGAAGAATATTGTAAAAAAAATGAAATTGCCATGCAAGTAAATTTGGTGTAAAAGTGCAAAAGTAAATTGTCTTATGGAAATGAAAAGTAAACTTACGTGTGCAAAAGTAAATCGAACACCCAAAAATATAGACCATTAAGCACAACTAAACCTCCAAATTTCTAACAAAAATCAACTCCATTGCCTTCTTTCTTTTCTTTGTTTCTCAAAAGAAAGAAACAACTCTACCACTAACCTTAATAATCTTATATTGGATACTTGTAGTTTGTTCTACAGCAATATTTAACAGGAACTTTTCAAACCCTCTTTAATATCATCATCACCATAACATAACATTTTTCTACATTTTTGTTGGCTCTTGCATTTTAAAAACCAAGACATGGAGAACTAGGAACACATGCAAACATTGCGATATTTACGTTGTAAACTTTGTTCACATCTTTACCAATATATAGCATGTTGCTTGCACATATCTTTGTAATTATTTGGTATCCTATACTATTATAACAGAATAGTTTCTAACATTTGGCAAGAACTTCATTGCACTACAACCTCTCTCTCTCTCTCTCTCTCTCTCTCTCTCTCTCTCTCTCTCTCTCTCTCTCTCTATATATATATATATATATATATAACAGAATAGTTTCTAACATTTGGCAAGAACTTCGTTGCACTACAACCTCTCTCTCTCTCTCTCTCTCTCTCTCTCTCTCTCTCTCTCTATATATATATATATATATATATATATATATATATAAACCTTATTCCTAATTTCAAATTCTAGTTAATGTGGTCAAGGCTCTATATAAAAGTAATATCATAGAATTGAAAATTGGCAATTCTAGTAAATTATATTACCAATTGCAATATGAGTTAGAGATTTGTCCCCTTTATTAATCAAATTATAAAAAGTCTCTCTAGCTTTTTTCTCCAAGAGTGCGGTATTGACAATAGACATCTAATTTTTGTATTCTTAAAGAGATTAAGTTTCTTAAGGAAACGTGACCTCTGATTTGGGTTCCCCAAACCCATCGCACAAAGTGGCACCCTTTCATAAAATAATTTCCTTCACTACTGCAAGCTAACTGGACTAAGTATAAGTTGATTAGACCATGCACTACCTATTAGTCTATAAGTTGATTGGACCATGCACTACATATTGGATCCATATTCAAATGAAACTAAAAATTAAACTATTTTAAATAAGTTAAAGGAAAAAATTGTTGTTAAGAGCTCAGTGAAAATACATGTCTTCAAAATATTTTAGCTATGTAATTTAATTTAATTTTACTTATTTAATTTAATTTATTTAAGTTATTTAATTTAATTTAGTTTAAGTTAAAATATTTTATTTAATTTTTTAATTCTTAAATAATTCTTACATTGTAATTAGCTCATTTTCTCTCTCTTTTTTTTGATCGGTAATATGATTTATTTTATTATATTATAAAAAAGCAGTACATTGTCAACAAGGATTATCTCAAATATCAAACCACCCCAACCCCCATCTAAAACCACCAAACCACCCTACAAAACCAAATGTCAATACCACCATCCAGTAAACCCACCAACACCATCCCACATCCAAATTACATCCAAAATACAATTTTTGGAGCTCAAAAAGAGGGTGCTTGATATGACATTGCTAAACAACAGTAGCTAATAGAGCAAGTTTATACGATATTGTTGAAAAAATAGATGAAACTTTGAAGTTTCTAGCAGAATTTTAAAACAAAATCTATAACAAAGCAGACAAAAATAGAGCTACTTGGGGCCTAGCCAGATTCATCTAATCCCTCGGCCACAACACTCGACTCTCCACCCATCCCTCTTCCTCCATTTCTCGGGAGAATTGCTAGTGGCGCGTTCATTTACATCAACTCCACACTCATGCGTATGGTCATCGGGCACTGCCTCCTCCCACCTTCTTCCTCCTCCCCTACCTCCACCTGGGCCTACCTAATAATCTCCTCTAGTTCCATAATTTGCACAAACAATTTCAGGGCCTTTCATCCTCTTCTCGCCATCTCCCAAAACTTGGCCTTCACCTCTTCACGTCGTCTGAGGAAAGGTATGTGTGCGTGTCTACCCCGAAGTTCTCAATGTTGTTCTGGGATACCTTCGGCCACATCAAACCCCCGACCCGACACCACCCATTCGAGTAGAGACTCCAAATTATCAAGATATTCCTGCGATACTATAGCTTTCATTACCCTTCAAACCTCCGCACACGAGGAATGTAATTCTAGCCCCCACGCCATGATGAGGGAGTAGATGCCCGCCCTTGTCTGATATCTATGACCTATCACTGCCAATTCTTCTCCCAACACCAACTGCACTGCCTTCAAGAACAAAGGTTCCTTCGAACAAAACATAGTAGTCAACCATCTCTCAGGAACCGACCCTAGGAATGCATGCATCATTTTGAAGGTTCTCAATGTAAAATTGGCCTCCATTGCACCCACCAGCCACAACCACCTCTCACTATCAAAAATTGCTTCCTCGGACCAAGAAAGGCATTCACAAGCCGCATTGAATAAAATTTCATTTCCATTACACCTATTAATGCAAATATCACAACTTTTGCTACCGTTGCAGAGATATTCAACATTAATTGCCAATATCAGCCAAGATGGCCTCGACACTCAGGCAGAGAAAAAACACACTCATCTCCTACACTTCATCTTGATCGTTTGTACTATCCAATACAACCGTTTAAACTTGCCATTGTATAATGTCGTCATCTCAACCCCACCACCTCATCACCCATTTGTCGAGTTCGCATGCCACATTGGATAAACAATCCACTAAAACATTCCCACCTCTTCTAATGTGAGATATACAGAAATATTGGAAATTAATTCATTTTGATCGAATCAAAGCTATGAATTTGTTTAGCCTCCAGTTCGGGGTTTCCCCTTTCATAATCGCATCCACTACTACCTTGGAGTCTCCTTCCAAATGCACTTTCAGAGCTTTCACATTAACAACCAATTTGACTACTAATAGAGCGACTTGCACCTCAGCTTCATTGTTAGTCTCGTCTTGTAGTCTTTTCGCACCCTTGAAAAGAATCAACTCGTCTGCATCACGAGTAATGCATCCTGCCTCATAGATGCTTGGGTTACCCCTAGAAGCCCCATCAAAGTTGATTTTAATCCACCCTCGCTCCAGATTAGACCACACTTCCTCCTTAGGCCCATTCACCTCACACATAGGATGAACCCTAGAGAACCCATGAACGGGTTAAATTTTATGGTTTGAACCAAGGATGTAAGCACTACAGGAAAGAAACCCCACTATTTCTCCAAGGTTATCCCCAAGGTAAGGGTACTCCATTTTTAACACGGTAGAGACGAACCTGTGGGGGTTTGAACCTAGGTTGTAGGCACTGCAGGCAAGAAGCCCCACCATTTCACCAAAGGGTCATCCCCCATTTTCTCTCTTAAATCTATATTGGCATGATCATTTCATCCGACAATGAACATTTCAACTAGGAGATTGTGCACTCTTATATGATTCCAAGCTTGAAGACTTTGAAGGTAAGTTTCACACTATATTGCTAGGGCCTTATGAGATTGAGGTTGTTTATAGCAATGGGGCAATCAAGCTTTGTACTGCAGATTTTGATCATATGGCTCTTTCTATTAATGGGCATCGCTTAAAATTGTACAAGCAGCCTATCTCTAAAGAGAATTTTATGTCAAGTGTGACAAAGGAACTCCCTGTCATCATATGAGTTCCTATGACCTCATCTGGTACCTCTTAAGTAAAATATTATTACCAAAAAAAGTGTATATAAAAAATGCAATAAAAGATACAACAATGAAAACCTACATGTGTTGTTAACTAGTTACAACCTGAAATCCAGGTTTTTGACGGGTTTTAATTGCAAAAAAAAATTAAATGTGAAAACCAACTCATCCAATGCCTCTAGGTGACATTAGGGTGAAAACCAAGTAATTTATGCCCTAATGTCGTAAGAAAAAAAAAATACAACTAGGTATCCTATTACTTTTGCAACATGATACCTTATCTATTAGTTCCTATCGCCCTTTATTCCATTTTGAAGTGCTAGAAGCTCTTATTTAGAGTCATTACCATGAGCACATTTCCCTACAGACACCTGTCACCTTTTTGTTGGATTTATGGCTGCTAGTGTCCCATCCTTTCCATTGACACCTTCATGACCTCTAATTGACAGACATCTGTAGCTTCTTGTCCACTTTCTGATTACTTCAGCATCATTGTGGGTCTCATTTGGGTCTACGTTAGTTTGCGACAATATTCCAATGTTTGTCTGATTCAGTGACAATTGTACATGTCAACAATTACCAACTGACTGATAGTGCCAGCTTGGAATATTCTTAGACTCGCTCCTCATCACCAACCACTCTGCATGTCATGTCACTCCTACATAGTATATCCTATGTTGATATCATTTATTATGGATTTCACATCAACATCTTATTCCCCAATGCCTACATTCTACTTAATGATAACATCTTTATCGGAATGGTGATTCCACATCAGCTAATGTTTCCTTCCCTTGTGCATCGGGTGTTAAATCCAAGTTTTTTTTATTGGGTTGTTCCTGCCATGCTTGCGTCCTTGTCATATTCTACATCATCATTGGTCACTTTTAAATGGTAAAATTGCTTGAGGTATTGTATTCCTATGCTTATCTCATTTCATTTTTTTTCTTTTACATTTATTATGGGAATCTCGAGGATGACTTCGTATGCTCAGCTAGGGGGGTATGGACTGCCATGTTACCATGTCTAAAAATTGTGTTACCTTGCCATGATTTCCTTGTGGATGTTAACCATATTTTGCAGCTCACATTGTATTAGTAATAGCAAAAATTTACTATAAATTTGTCCATTGAACTTAGATCCGAGAATACCCCATACACCCTACATAGTTGTTCTACTCCAAACTTAACAAAGAAGGCTGGAAATGGGGAGAACTAGACAAAAAACCTCCAAACTATCTGTCGACAAAACCCACATATATACACAAAATATGGGCAGACTAAAAACCAAACCTAGACATTACGCCATATTATATATTGACCTATAGACAAAAGCTATGCTAGTTGTGCTATCATATTACTAAAGAAAAAAATAGACGTACTATTCTTCTTCATCAGTGTCCACCTCATATTTTAACCATATTGTTAACCATTACACTTGTTAATTTTCATATTGTACAGTCCATGTTTTTAGTTCCCATACTTTTCTAAGTTAAAAAGCCTCAATTCTTGTTTCTATCCTGGTCATTTCCTGCCTACAAATATTGCCAACTATCATGGGTGGCCCTCATAATCAACAAGAGCCCACCAGTATGAAGAATGTAAGAGTTAATGCAAAGGTATATCGAGTTTTTAAGGACATAGGGTGAAATGTATTCTTCAAAAGGCTTTGCGAGTATGATGATGATGTGGCCTTTGAATTTGCCATGGCGTTCAATAGTGTTGATAATTCAACAAAGGTGTGGGGTCTCCCTTCACTAGTCAATGATAAAATTATAGTCGAAATCACTAGGTTTCCATAGACTGAGGAAGCCTATTTTCTGGCGGTTGCAACTAGGACAATTGACCTTAAACAATATTCTCAATAGTTTCTGGAACAAGATGAAACTTTTTAGACTTGACTCCTAAATGGGGTACTTTGCAGGCTTTGCTTCCAAAATATTGGTCAAAAATAGCTGAAATTACAATTTAGTATATTACGGGAGAAGAGAGGTGTTGGAATCAAGGAACACTGAGAGGGGGGGTGAATCAGTGTTTCACAATTTTTACCTTTATTAAATTGATCACTTAACCACATAGAACATATGAAGAAAAGAAAGATGCATAACCATAAAGAAAGTACTCATAACACCACAATGCCAAGATTTCTACATGAAAACCCGGTTAAGGGAAAAACCACTGTGGGATTGAGACTCACAATATTAATATACCTTGTTAGAAGTATAATAATATTATAAAGGGGAATACACATGCATTCAAGCACACTTCCTAGAGCTCACTTCTCAAATACAAAAAAGGACTACAACCCTGAGGAAGGCTCGCTACCTTACAAAGATCAGACAACAATACGTATCACATGAACTGAAAGAATAGCTTCTCCAAATGCCTGATCATAGTTTCAGTCAAGCACACTGTCTGCATAGAAACACTTCTCTTCTCTTCTCCACACTACCAAAAGATCAATTTGCTTGTTCACACATACAATACTCTCACAGATCGTAGACACAACCACATACACACATCTTACATGATTATAACACTTATTTAAACAGATCTTCAACCTTAACTCCAAGGTTGGTTCAACACATAGTACCTAATTACAAAATTATATCACACGATACATAAATCAATATACAGACCAATACAATGTCGACAAGGACATAGAATAGACCCAAATCAAAACCTCGAACACGCAACACCACCAAATAACTCGCCAAGATCATCTGCAACACGCAACAACCATTGAGTCGACCAAAAAGTCATATAACACGAAGAATACCACCAGACCAATAAAATATTTAATACCGTACACCATGAACAATGTGGACCACCAAAACGCATAGAACACGATAGGAGAACATCAACAAGCAACGTGAATTCCTCTGCAATAGCCGCAACAACTCGGATAACTAGAATCATCATCATCTCACCATCGGAGCTCAAGAACACCATCAAAACTGATTGTCAACATGAAAGATTCACTTGTGGATATCCAAATCATGAACCAATCGAACTAAAGATACACATCAACGTCCCAAACACTCTCCAAAATCCGCACAACATAAAGAATCAACGAGCAATACAAACTAGAAATCACAACTCTGCAATATAGAACCAACAGAAAAACCATCACATTGAATCACATAACTTGATCAAATGACCTTCCAGAGCATTGAAACTCATATTGAATCAATTAGAGAAAAGTATCTCAAAACCCATTAAACCGCATTAGCTCATCTGCAATACACATGCTAAACAACTCATTCAACCAAATTGCAATACTGGAATATAGAGAATAATATGTTGACAACAATGACAAAACATTGTTCCAGCAAATATCTCAACAATATCCAATAAGAGGTATGTACATATCTTTTCACATCATCCTAGACTACTGTGACATTTACGACATAAAATACCTAGTTAATCTCCCATATTACTTCTTTTAGTTAATTAAATAAATGAGTTTGGAAGTATAGAAAGGGAATAGCAATTCCTTAGCACACAATGGGTTGATCAAATTAATTGTTATGAATAGATTAGAAAAAGTTATACCTCCAATTAGTTTGGTGGTATTTTTAGGAGGATAATTCCTCTAATTCTTTGGCTCCAAAAGATGAGCCAGAGGCTCATGAAGCTGAGAATAGAAAAGATGATCCTACCTGAGACAAAATGATAAAGATGCAAGAATTTTGGGCATTAAATCAAATACCATGTGGGAAAGGAAACCCTAAAGAGAAATTTGAGAATGTACGAGGAATAGTGCATGAAAAGCAAACAGGGGATAGTGTTGGACATTGGGTTAAATCAAAGACTAGGGTGAAAAAGGGTAAAGATATTGTTGGTACTAGTACTCCCCCATTTAAGACCCCTTATAACACTAGGTTTAAGAGGAAGTATGAGGAGGAGGGAAGCTCTAAATTGGAGAATTTAGCTATTGTCACTTGCACAATGATCCAAGAACAAAGAGAGACAAATTTTAAAATTATAGTTGTTAACCGTTTAAAAGGGAAGGATAGAAAGAGTCAAGAGAAAAGAATTTAGAGTAGACAAAAGAATAAAGAAAGAGGAAGGAGAAAGCGAATGGGAATCAAGATAGAGAATAAATTCCTTGAAGAGTAAAATAAACTAAATGTCAATGAAAAAAATATGACTGGACCCAACACCAGTCCTAAAAGGTAGATGAGGTGGAGAATGTAGATCAAGGGAATATCTTCTTTGAGAGACCTTTGCATGATTAGCATGGAAAATTTTTGGGTTAAGGAGATGAAAATGTGTCCGACCAAAATCGAGGTGATAATCAACCAATGACTAACTCTCCACACGAAAATGAGCAAGAATTGTTGATGCAACAAAATAGTAGGCCACAACATGTCTCTAGTATTGGGGATACTTCTGAAAGGTATACAAAACCTAAAGTTATAGTGAATACCTTTCCCATCCATGACCAACTTCAGAAAAATGACTACATAACCAAGGATATTGAGGAAAAGTCAAAAGGAGACTCAGAAACTGTAGAGGGAATTTGAATGCTACAAGATAAAGGTTATTGGTTGGAGACTTAGATTCAACCCCTTCAAAAATAGTTGCAACAGGTGTATGAAAAAATCCAACTGCATGTCGAAGAACTAAAGGAATTGAAATATCCATTAGGGAAAATAAGAATTAATGATAGGATATGGCAGGTTACATAACTTTGGAGGAGTATCAGCAAATAGTGGAGGATTTAAAAGGAACTCTAGAAAAATAAATTAGGGACACTCATATGACTATGGAAGAGCATGAACATGTAATTAGTAATCTAGATGAAACCCGGGAACAAAAAATTATGGTATGATACATACTCATAACAAAGCACCATAAAATAATTGAAGACTTAGACGCCTCATCATTAAAAACTGCATATCTATAATGGATCATAAGAAAATTGTCAATAAATTGAAAGTCTCACTAGTGCAAAATATTGTAATAGGCTACATCCCTATGGTAGACCATCAACAGATAATTCAAAGTCTGAAGGATCATTGGGGTAAAGAGATACTAGCAGCAGTCCATAAAATGATAGTTGGCTAGCCTGAGACTGTAAGTGGTACATGAGGACATGCAATGTCTTTAGTTGGGAGGAAAATGATGGGTTAAAAGTTGCCATTAATCCTAGCCTATAATTGTATAGTTTTGGGTTTATTCTAGCTCACTTTTTAACCTTTTCCCTCTCTAGTTGCTACAATTTTATAAAAGAATACTAAATGATTGATGTGAATCTCTATTAATTAGCTAGTTATAAAGTACTAATTTGGTGATTATGTGAAACTGAGATCTTGTGGCTGCAAGGAGAAGTGATGGAGATCGCTTGGAAGGTTCCCGTAATCTTCTTGATATGATATAGTTGTTATCTTTTAGAATGCAGTTAGTAACCAGTGTAGGGTTCATAGAAAATAGTGGTCATAGGCCACTTCACTATTTTCTAAACCAATTGGTGTAATTTCAACCTTCCAATTATAAATTGTGAACATATATTTAGACATTTTAGTTTTGTACTAAGGCATATATAAACCATTGTATGTGAGACATTTTTACACATTTTAGAAATAATATAATTATAAGGTTACCAAATTGTTTGTGATGATTCTACAGGTTGTTTAATTCCTCTCCTCAATTGATTGACTAGGAGGTAGGGCCCACTCCTTAGCCACCAATTGGATTCATTTGTTGTTATTGTGCTAGGTATGGTTTATGTGTATTCAATTGTTTTTATAAGTATAATGTTAATTTTCTAGCGTGGCATTCACTTAGATCATTAAACTGTAGTATAAGTGTGGATCTGTAAGGTTATGCAAAATTGATGAAGTGACTTTATTCTTAAGGGAAAGACACTTTGCCTTAGGTCCTGTTACCAAGATACCACAGATCCTGTTGCTTGGATACAACAACTATTGTCACCAGACTTGTTTAATTGACAATTCTATATTATGTATTTTCTATGTTTATTTTTTTATTATGAGTAATATTTGAAATATTTTGGTGATTTAAAGGTGTTCAACTAAAACAAAATTCAAAGTGTGAAGTATAATTTAAAGAGTGCATTGATTAGAATTTGAATAACTTAAAGGGCGTGTTATTAAGAATAGGATTTAAGTGGGTTGAAGGAATTTTTAATATAGCTCTTAAATTTTAGGGTTAGTACTACATTTCATGACACTCATCTTATTACCTTCAACCCTTAGGCAAACAAACTCAACACCTTTATAAAGTTTACAAATTCTTGAGTTAACATGAGGAACAAACTGATTTAGGCCACCAAGTCTAGTTCCCACTTCCAGTTCTTGATCACAGTTTTGTTCCAATCATAAGGTGTAGTTGGGTGATGATTCTCATTTAAATATTATTGGTTATTTCTTAATGGTAGAATAAAAAGAATTAATTTCCTTGGACTAGGTATGTGCAGGATAATGGTGGGCCAAAACAGGCCCTTATGTGGCAATGAAATTTCAGAAAAAACATAGTTAGGCAAATTGACGTAAAAATTTGAATAAGTTATGAATATTATTTCAAAAATATGTAAGAACAAAATCTATAGCAAATTGAATGTACTTTCTAAGCTACTCATTGTCAACTGAAAAAAACAAAAACTATTTGACGAAAATTTGAAATTTCAATGCAGTAGTACTAAAATTTAAGGAAAAAGATAAGAAGTAGGTGTATGTCTGACCACCCTAATCACAATCAAATCATACTATTTTTTTATAATATTTTAAATATAAGTAGTAGACTCATGTTTGGATGTGACACATATGTTTTTGTAATTTTTTTGAAGTAAATAATTAATTGTGATTTTTTTACTACAACTTTTCAAACATATAAAAAACTTGTATGTCTAGCCACCTTAACCTGGTCAAAACTTTATGAAATGCAATTTTTATTTTATTTTAATCCTATATTAGGTGAAGCATAAAATGTGACTCATGTTTCAAATTCAAAAAATGTGATACTATTTGAAAGTTATAGATGTTTTCCAATCAACCTATCAATCAAGACTTTAGTTAGAATTCAATTAGAAAATGAATAATAATTATTTATTAAGATAAAATATGGAAAACCTTATATTGTTGGAAAGCTAAGAATTTCCTTAAAAATCCCTTTTCGTTTCATCAATTTTGGCTAAAAAAAAGTTGTTAGCCACCCAGGGGAAGTTTGGAAAAGCAAGGAAAACTCAAAAACACGTTTTTTGTGTTGACTTTCCAGGCTTGACATGTCCTAGCCAAATCCCAAAACAATCCCAAGCAAAAAATGAAGGGAAAAAAATTATGTTAGAAAAAACAAATATCCGTTGTTAATGGACATCCATTTCTTGATGTCATATTTTCCAAATCGGATATCCGTTCAAAATGAAATATTTGTTTTGGAAACCAAATCAAATATTTGTTTTGGAAACTGAATCAAATATTTGTTTTGGAAACTGAATTGGATATCCATTTAAAACGGATAATCTGTTATGAATTTAAAAAAAAAAACACATTTTAGTAAAATGGGCATAACTTTTATGTTTCACATCAAAATTTTGATTTTTCTACAAGTGTTGGAAAGGTGATTCAGATCTCTATGATATGGAATAGGTAGTGTTTCTATATTTTGTATTAAAAAAAATTATAATTAATTTAAATTCATCCTTTATTTTTAAAACATCAAAATCTCACAACTTTTTCATATGAATTCCCTAGATTTCATGATTTTTTTGTAACAATCATCTCAAAATACTTGAAACACTAAATAAGTAATTAATAATAGAAAATCTAGGAACTTTATTGAGTTTAATAAATTTTGGTAAATCATGTTATCTCTCTTTGTTCCTTTCTCTACCTCTCTCTCCTAAGATCTAAACCTATCACTCCACCTGTTTGTTTCTCCCTCCCTCTCTTTTGTCCATATTTATACATCTCTCTAACTATTGAATCCCTCATTCCTTCTCTCTCTCAAGCTCTACACATATTTCTACCTCTTCATCACTTCCTCCTCTATCTCACTCTCTCTCCCCTAAGATCTAGACTAGTCTCTCTACGTCTCCTTGTCATCTCTAGCAACAAAATTCAGAGGGGAGGAAGAGAGGGGCAGAGAGAAGTATCAATAAAAGGAGAGGGAGAGAGTGTTGGCAAGAGACACTATTCTAGTAAAGATCGATGTATGATTGATTCTTAGGAGTTTTTATTGATGGCAACCTAGTTCAAAAATCACATCCAGTGTACATAGATTTGGTTTACCATAAGTCTGGAAGGTGGAACACAATAACCGATAGAGCATGAGATCATTGTGCACATCTTGATTTTGATGATGTAATGTTGGTTGTGGTGATCAAGGCAGATGATTCAAAGTTTGAGGCAGCTTATTTCGTGATCCTAATATCCAGTGTTGATTCATGAGCAAGATTGAAGGTCAAGTATTCGATAATTCAATTAGAACGGAGTTATTTTGGTGTGACGTGTGATGCGGAATTGTTGGGTTGATTTTGGTGATTGGTTTCATGTTTGAGGTGATCAGGCTGACTCATATGAAGATTGTTATCATTCTGTTTAGTTCCACATATGGATTTGTGGATGAATTGAATCGACTTGGTGATACACGTTTCATGTTGCGTGTTATGCAATTTTTGTGAAGCCAACATGTTTGAGATCTTATTAGGTTTTGCAGATATATAATGTCGATACAGATGATCATTTTAGGTATCATATATGCAAATGTGAATGTGTGGTGTGCAAATGAGCATATGAATGCAGAATTGGTGCTCCGGTAGATAACTGTACAACAAACAGGGCAGAAAGGCAGAGCAACATTTGGCAGTTAAATTGTGCTTAACTGGAACTGATTTTTGGCATTATTAGATGCTATATTCTAGTTCAAACATTGTAATTAAGTTTTTGTATCTCCTTTGTAGGATAGTGAGTCCTCTAGGGTTGTTTCCCTTTTATGTATTTGAGCAGTGATCTTTAGGAAGTGTTCCTGAATGTAAGTGCATTACCCTCATGTAATATTATCATACTTCTGACCATACTTAATAATATTGTAGGTTCAAATCCCACTGTGGTTTTTCCCTTTTTGGGTTTCCATGTAAAAAATCTTGGTGTTATGGTTGTGTGGTTGATTTCTTTATGTTTCTGCACCTTACTTTCTTTCTTATGCATCTGGCGGTTTGAGAATCAGATTAATAAGTATATATTAAAAAAAATTGATTCACCCCCCCTCTCAGTGTTCATTGATTCCAACAATTGGTATCAGAGCTTAGTTCCTCAGAAGAAGCCTAACAACTTGAGGAAGATCCGAAAGATTGAATCAATGGACTCTGGTTTGCAGAAGCATATTACTGTAGCACTTGAAGATCTTGATGCAACTATGAAAGAGAAGAGTAGCCTGAGGAGAAGTCTGAAAGCAGTTGAAAATTTCATTGAATCTCTGAAGGAACAAGTCAACACATCAAGAGAGAAGAGAAAGGAACTGATGGATAAAATCAAGGAGAAAGAAGAGAAAAACATTGACAATCAAGCCTTACAAGACAAGATAGATGAATGTGAGAAGCTTGCTAGAGAGAATGCAATCCTGAAGAATGAGATACAAGCCATTGTGATGAAGCTGACAAAGGAGATTGAAAACCAGAAGAAGAATGAAGAAAACCTAACTCAATCATTGAAGGATAGATCTGATGAATGTTGCAGGTTGAACTATGAGAATGATCAGTTGAAGCTTGAATTGGTGCAATGCAAGAATGATGGACAAGAACTTGAAAGGCATATCATAATTTTGAGAGATGAGCTTTCTACTGCTAATGAGTATAAGGATAAATTCAAAGCTATCTCAACCTGGTTAGATGAGATGTTGGAAAGTCAGAGACATGGGAAAGACATGCGAGGACTTGGATATGAGAAAGGAGAATCCTCCGGTTTTGGTCAAAGCAATCAAAAGAAGATCAAGAAACCTCCGGTAAGACAACCTAAAGCCTATAAATTCAATGGTAAATATTTTTTTGTGGAAAAATCGGTCATATGGCGAGTCGATGCATAAATAAGATGAATAATGAGATGATGAATAATGTGATGAATAATGGTTCTACCTTTACCGGTCAATGTTTCATATGTAACAACTTTGGTCATAAGTCAAACATGTGCAGAACAGTGATGAATAATTTTTAGAATAAGAGATGTTATGCTTGTAGAATGTTTGGACACATTGCTTACCAATGTAGGATGAGACCAAAACAAATGAAATTTAGGCCTATGCAGAGAAATGTTGTTTGCTATGCATGCAACAAATCTGGTCACACTGCAAAATAATGCAAAATAAAGAATGTAAGCAAGAATGCTCTGACAAACAAGAACAAACCAGATGAAAAGGGAAAAGCTATTGTGGAAGAGATCAGAGATCAACATAAGAAGATGTGGGTTAAGATGGAAGATTCAAATGTTCAGAATGACTCCACACCTAATTCTGATGCTAGAATCTCATCCAGAATCTAAGGCATTAAACCTTAGGGGGGAAGCTTTTCATGCAGATCTTTGGAATCCCCTTTTCGGAAATTTGTAACTGATCAAGGATGGTTACAGATGATAGAGATTAGTTGTGCATATGATATCTGGAAGATTTCATGCCTATCTAAGTATCCCGATGATGAATTTTTGAAGATGAAGGGTATCCAGAAAGCTTTTACGGTTGTGCATTTATTACAACTTAAAGTTAGGTTTTTGGTGGATAAAAAGGTATTTCAATCATTCATTCTTCACATTATGAGTGATGAGAAAGAGAAGAAGAACAAGGCGAACAAAATTGAGCAGTGAAAATCGAGTTTGTAGCGATCAATCAGGGATTCCTAACATCGGGTTGAGATTGAAAAGGTATTTATCTATTTGCGAGCTATCTTTTCATAACTTAATTTTGAAATGGCATCTACATCTAGTGTTGTGATTCCCTTGGTATTTGAGATTGCTGAGAGAGTGAGACCCGTATTCAAGCGACATCCATTCAAATTTGTTGAAGATGATTTGGAAGGTGCATTTTCCTCTGTCCCGTATGGTGTGCTACACAATGAAAAGATTAGGACATACATCCACTATAACATCAAAGAGCTTGGAAATGCAGACATGATATCACTTTACACCAAGCATATGATGGATGGAATGGGAAATTTGAAGCCCGAATTCAAGTCATTGCAGGACAAGGGTTTTATCCAATTTGTTCATTTCCTAGTGTTTGATGAGCTCGAATGGGTGAGATACATCCTAAGCCAAATCCATGATGAGTTTGTATGGCTGGACAAACCTCACAAAATCACAAGGCAAGCCATTCAAGCAGTTACCTGCTTGAATGCAACCAGTGAGATCCCTGGTTTGAGAAAAGTTCATAATACAACAATAACAACTGTTACCGGATCCCAATATGACAACCGGTCGATGAAAATTAGAGATATAATTGAGCATGATGTGATATTTTCTTCAATGGTAACTGGATACAAGGTATATTAGTCTAGCAGACAAAACTCAGTATCTTGTACTGCCATATTTGCCGCTTATCAAATGCTTAAGGAAGACAAGAAGTGTGATCTTTGTGGAGTGCTTCTTAGTGAGATATTAAACAACCTGAAGAAGATAAAGAAAGATAAGAAACACATTTTGAAATTTAGTTCCCTGATTGTTTATTTGGCAATGTATTTCTTGAATGAAATCCCCAATATTGGAAAGGTTCAATGGGCTTATGATAAACTGGTGGCAGTTCAGATCAAGGAAGGTTTGCAGGTTTTGGGTGATATTGTGGCATAGAAATATGCTTTGTGGGGGAATTTCAAATCATTTCAATCATCGATGCAAAGTAGAGAGAGGATCCCAAAAGAGATTTTTGAGAAATATGAGAAAACAATTTTCTCCATGGTCGACAAGGATCAATGTCGTATGGAGGCAGTTGAGCCTAGAATCATTTGGATCATGCCCATGGGGTATGAGGTGGATGCAAATACACTTGATGCATTCGCTCAACACTTGTTGAGTCAGTTGGTAGATGAGAAAGAAGAAAGGTTCGGTACATACAAAGAGAAGGATCTTGATTTGCAAAAGAAGTTTACTGAACCGACAAGGAAGAGGAAAGTAAAGAAAGAAGTCAAGGAACTTGCAGAGAAAATGGCATTATCAAAGGAGGTTGTGCAAAGGGATAGAGAGAAAAACATACTAAAGGAGGAAGACATGGCCAAGCCTAAGAAATCAAAATCGGTTTCCACTCCTCCGAAGCAGTCAAAGACGAGGCAATCCCAATCTGTGCCTACCTCCGGTGTGCAAAAGTTTGTTCCTCCACCCAAGCCACAAACAACATCAACCAGTGGAGCAAAGAAGAGAAATAAAGAGAAACCAACAAGAAAATATGTAGCTGTAGAGGAAGAAACCCAATCCGATGAAGAGATCAAAGAAGTAAAGAAGACATCTACTTATGTTAGAGTAGTGAAGAAGCCACAATTCAGTGGAGCCCAGTTGTCAAAGAAGCCAAGAGCTGAAACTGAGTCATCCAAAAGAGCCAGAGTGGGCAAGAAGCAGAAGTCAAAATTGGATGAAACTCTCAAATCTGACAAAGTAGAACGTACATATGAAGTTGTGCCCCCAATGACTCTGAAACAAGTAATTGATGAAGTACTAAAGGATGGAAATATGTGCTTGTATACTATGAAATTTTTTGATGATAAAGACCAAAGAGCTATAGAGAAAGTAGTTGTTCAGTACATGGATATTTATAGTAAGGCATTAATATAACTATCATCCATGATCCCCACAAGCCTATATGCCATTTTGGATGCAAGGAGGCATACAACAAGTCTAGAGGATGAAAGGATAACGGAGTATGTATTAGTAAATCTATCCTTTGTTATTTCTAAAACTAAAGTGGTAAGACTATTAAATCTTGCAAAGGAAATATTTCGAAGTAAGAAGTGAGTTAATAAGCTTATGCTTGACAAAATAGATGAAGTCACTAAAGAGACAAATACAATTTTTGATAGATCAAAGAATTGATGTGAACCCGACACATGATGACACTCATTCAGAAGATCAATCACATGACACATTTGTTCTAGAAGTGCATGAAGCTTCTCCTGACAAGAAAAAGGATCAATCATCTAAGAAGGCCATTGCAAAAGGGAAATCAAATGATCAAACCACAATTGATGATGTTGATGCTGCTAATGATATCTCCGATGAAGCTGAGCAGGATCCTCCGGTGATTAAGGTTGTTTTAGAAAAAGCAACTGAGGAGACAATTGATGTAGATAAGGGTGAAGATGATGGTCATGATGCTAGTGTAGAAGGAGAGGAGAAAGGAGAAGAGAAGTCAGATCAGGCTCCAACAACAGTGGCAAGAGACACTGTAATAGATAAAGGTAAACAGATTGCTACTGACTCAGATGATTTTGGTCAAGGGCCTATTGATCTGAGCTCTTTATCTCTGATTCAAGCACTAAAGTTAGCAACTCTCACCCAAGTTAAAACCAGCGAGGACTTACTTAAGTCCCATTCAGTAGACAAAGAGTTGATAATATTGGCACGAGATGTCTTGGATAAAATTTTGCCATCTTTCAAACCAGACACATTTGATCCCTCTGGTAATTAAGAGTATGCTAAATGTTGTAGGATCTCATTTTGAGTCTTTAGAGAAGGTAAAAAATACTATAATTTTGAATCAATTCAATGCTATGTGATTGAAAACATTTTTGAAGATGATTGAGGATGATAGAGTCAATTTGGTAACTACTATGAAGGGTATTCAAGATGCACTTGATGAAGGTGGTAATATATACAAATCATGTCTAATTTTGCCTAAGTTCACTATAGACATTGATAAGAAAATAAGAGAATGTGAAGGCTAGCTTGCTAGCATACCTTAGTCATATGGTCCTCAATCAATCCCAACTAGCAGTTTAAGATTAAGAGTCTAAACCAGGAAAATGACAAAATTTTGGGTAGAGTAGGAGAAGTGAGGAATCTGATCACTCCCTGGATAGATTCTTTAATTAGTTGCATGAAAGATGCTAAGGATACTCTGGATAGGCTTGTTTCAATAGACAGAAATGGAGCTGAGATGCACACTTACCTTTTCAATGGAATGATTAACATTTTGGAGAGTTTGAAGAAAGCATGGGATAACCATTTGCTATCCCTTAGGACAATTTTTGCTGATATTTTCAAATTCTTGTGAGCAACTGTAAATATCTTTGTATATAAGTTTTGGTGGATTCCTATCTCTGGCATTGTTGTCAAAGGGGAAGAGAGCAAAGTGAAAAAATGGTGTAAATTCTCAAGGGGAGCTTGTAGATTCTTGGTTTTGTAGCTTTGAGTGTACAATTCATTTTTCATAGTGTTGCCATCAATGCAAAAGGGGGAGATTGTTGGCAAGAGACACTATTTCAGTGAAGATCGATGTATGATTGATGCTTAGGAGTTGTCATTGATGGCAATCCAGTTCATAAATCATATATGATGTATATAGATTTGGTTTACCAGAAGTCATATTGTTCATAAGGCATAAGTTTGGAAGGTGGAACACAGTAACCGCTAGAGAATGAGATCATTGTGCTAATCTTATAATTAGTGATATAATTTTGGTTGCGGTGATCAAGGCATATGATTCAAAGTTCGAGGGAGCTTATTTTGTGATCCCAGTATCCGGTGTTGATTCATGAGCAAGATTGAAGGTCCGGTATTTGGTAATTCAGTTAGAACAAAGTTATTTTGGTGTAACATGTGATGCAAAATTGTTGGGTTGATTTAAGTGATTGGTTTCATGTTCAAGGTGATTGGGCCGACTCATATGAAGCTTGTTATCATTTTGTTTAGGTCTGCATATGGATTTGTTGATGAATTGAACTGACTTTGTGATACACATTTCATGTTGCATGTTATGCGTTTTTTGTGAAGCTGACATGTTTGAGATCTTATTAGGTTGTACGGATATACAATGTTGATCCAGATGATCATTTTAGGTATCATATATGCGAATGTGAATGTGTGGTGTGCGGATGAGCATCTGAATGCAAAATTGGTGCTCTAGTAGATGATTGTGCAGCAAAACAGGGTAGAAAGGAAAAGCAACATTTGACGGTTAAATTGTGCTTAACCAGAACTAAATTTTGGCATTAGTAGATGCTATATTCCAGTTCAAACATTGTAATTACTCCTATATCTCATTTTTAGTATAGTGAGTCCTTCGGGGTTGTTTCCCTTTTATGTATTTCAACAGTGAGCTCTAGGTAGTGTGCCTGAATGCAAGTGCAATTCCCTTCATGTAATATTATCATACTTTTGGCCATTGTATAATAATATCGTGGGTTCAAATCCCAATGTGGTTTTTCCCTTTCCAAGTTTACACATAAAAAATATTGGTGTTATGGTTGTGTGGTTGAGTGCTTTATGTTTCTGCACCTTACTTTCTTTCTTATTCATCTGGTGGTTTAAGAATCAGATTAATAAGTTTATAAATTGCAAAAAACTGATTCACCCCCCCTCTTAGTGTTTATTGATTCCAATAGAGAGAGTGAGGAGTGAGAGGGAGAGTTGGGGATAATTAGGGGGTAGGAGGAGAGTGGGAGAGGGGAAAGTATCAACAAAGAGAGAAGAGAGATGGCGAGAGAGGTGAAGAGAGAGATAGAGAGAGTAAGTAGGGGTGGGGGAGAGGGAAGTATCTATAAAGGCATAGGAGGAGAGAGATGAGAGAGAGAGGGTAATTGAAGGGAAGAAATAATAAGAGGGAGAGTTGGGCGTAATTAGTAGATAAGAAGAGAGAGGGGTAAGTATCAACAAAAGGAGAGAGTGAGATATGTGGAGAGAAGTGAAGAGAGAGACAGAGAGAGGATAATTAGGAGGGGGAGGGGAAGATGGAAGTATCAACAAAGAGATAGATAGAGGGTAATTAGGAGACTCTCTCCCCATCTCTCCCCTCTCTTCCTTTGTTGATACTCCCCCCTCTCTCCCTCTCCCTTTGTTGATACTTCCCTCTCCCCTCTCTCTCCCTCGTCATAATTACCTTCTCTCTAGACCTCTCTCCCTCTCTCCCTTTGTTGACACTTTCCCCTCCCCCCTCTCTTCCTACCCCCTAATTACCCCCAACTCTCTCTTTAATTATCTCTTCCCCAATCACCATCTCTCTTTCACACCTATCTCCCCCTCTAACTTTACCCAAACTCTCTCTCATTCTCTCTTCCCCCCAATTACCCTTTGTCTCACAACTCTCTCCCCCTCGATCCCTTTGTTGATACTTCCTTCTCCCATTCTTCCCCTCTCCCCCTCCCCCTTAATTACCCCCCTCTCTCTCTCTTGATACTTCCTTCTCCCACCTCTCCCCCCTCTCCCTCCTCTCCCCCTCCCCATAATTACCCTATCTATCTCTCTCTTCACTTATCTCCCCATCTCTCCTCTCCCTCTATTGATACTTGTCCCTCTCCTCGTCTCCTCCTACCCCCTAATTTATCCAAATCTCTCTCTCTCTCTCTCTCTCCTCCCCCTAATTACTCTTTCTCTCTCTATAATCTCTCCTCCTCCCCCTTTATTGATACTTTCCTCACCACGCTCTACCCCTCCCTCTAATTACTCTCTCTCTCTCTCTCACTCTCTTTCCCCCTAATTACCCTCTCTCTCTTACACCTCTATCCCCTCTCTCTCTCCCTCTAATTACTCTTTGTCTCTCTCTTAACCTCTCTCCCCATCTCTCCTTCTCTCCCTTTGTAGATACTTTCCCCTCTCCCCTCTCCTCCTTTCTCCTAATCATCCCTAAAAAATATCTCTCTCTCTCACTCATTCTCTCTTTCACCAAATAACCTTCTCTTTCTCTAACCTCTCTTTGCCTCTCCCTTTGTTGATACTTCCCTCTTCCCCCTACCCCCTCCTCTTAATTATCTTCTATCTCTTTGTCTCTCCCTATCTCCCTCTCCACTTCTCTCCCTATATCTCCCTCTCACAGTATCTCTCTCTCTCTCACACATCTCTCTCCCCCTCTCCCCCTCCCTCCCTAGCAACAAAATTCATAGGGGAACGATACTCCACACACCTCATCAAGAAATAAGGTCCAAATATAGCTAACACAAAAACATAGGAATTAGAAAGATAATCAAGATCGATTACCAATAGGGAGAGAGATCTCTATATAGAAAATAGAGATAGAGAGGGAGATGGAGATAGAGGGGGAGATAAAAATAAAGAGAGGCTAAAGAGATAATTATATAGAGAAGGATAGATAGAGATGTATAAAGATAAAAATACAAATAAGGAGAGATATAAGGGTGAAGAGAGATGAAGAGATAAAGAGAGGGAGAGATAGAAGGAGAAATAGAGAGAGATCTAGACATACCTATAAAAGAGATGGAGACATAAATAGAGATACAGATATTAAGGACTATGAAGAGAGAGGGATAAATATTGAAGGACAAGGATGGATAGAAAGAGGGAGACATATATAGAGATTGAAAATGAGCTCAAGGAAGATAGAGATAAAAATGATGATAAAGGGAGCGGGAGATGAATTTAGATTAGAGAAAGAGAGAGGTAAAGACAAAGGTAAATATATAGAGAGATAGATAAAAATGGATAGAGAGGGGTACATAGAGTGAGATACAAAAAGGAAGAGATAGAGAGATACAAAGGAAGAGGAATATGGATAGATAGAGAGACGTATCTATAGTGCGAGAGAGTGATAAAGAGAGAAATAGAGATTATAGATAGGGATGGATAGAGAGGGAGAGAGAAAGAGGGAGATATAGAGAGATATATATAGGGGTTATAGAGAAGGATGGAGGGAGAGAGCCAGAGATATAGAGAGAGGGAGTAAATAAAGAGATAAAGGAATATATATATAGAAAGGGTGATAGAGGAAGAGAGGGAGAGGTAGATTAATCATGTGTAGAGGAAGAGATATAAAATAGAGGGACATATAGAAAGAGAGATAGATACAGAAAGAGATAGATATGTGAAGATGGAGGTAGAGATAGATATGGATAGAAAGTGATAGAGAGAGTAGGAAAAATGGAGGGAGAGATGGAGTGAATAAGTGAGAGTTGGAGATAATGATATATAAATATACTTGAAGATAGATCTATAGGGAGATAGAGGTAGAGGGGACAAGATAGGGAGAGAAAGGAGATGATAGAGACAAGTAATAAGTAGGTATAGGTTGGATAAGGTAGAGGGTGGAGATAACTAGAGAGAAGAGAGATTACTAGAGAGATATAGAAATAAGGAGTGAGAAGGATAGAATAGGAGAGGGAGAGATAGGAATAGAAAGAGGGAGATATATGTAACTTGGGAAATATCTAGATGGGATGAGAAAAGGAGTGAGATAAGTAGATAAGGAAGAGATAGATTAAATATATTTATAGAAGTATAGATAGACAAGTGATAGATAACGAAGGCGCTAGGAAAAAAAGAGACTTTGTATGCAAAATTTGTGAGTATTTAAAGTTTTAAAAATGAAGGATTAAATTCAAATGATTATAACTAATTTTTAGTCTATAATATAATAAAATTAGCTTATACATTTTATAGGTCTTTGAATTACCTTTCCAAAGCCTGTAAAAGATCGAGATTTTGATAAGAAACACAAAAGTTATGCCCATTTTACTAAAGTATGTTTTATGTTGAGCAAAATGGATATCCGCTTTGGAAAACATGACATCACAATAATGATGTCACAAAATGGATATTTGTTATATCCCATATTAACAGATATCCATTTTCATTTGGTACTACCAAGCCAAATTCAAATTTTGGCTAACTTATACAAAAAGTCAAAGCAGATTTTGGCATGTTTGGCAAAATTTAAAACACATTTTTTTCCCCATTGTCACTTTTTGGCTCATCATGATCTTGCACATACCCAGCTAGCACAAATAAATTTATTTGTGAGAAAAACTAATAGATGTGCATGTGTAGGTAATCTTTTTTGATGCAAGATGCAAAATGGTGAGAGGTGCTATGGTGATTGCTAGAGGTGTCAAATTTTACACATTGTATAAGCTAGATGCATACACTATTGTGTCTAAGAGTACTTTTGTGAAAAGCAAATTTGTGGATACTTCATTGGAAGAGGTGATGGTTTCACCTTCAACATATGGCCATGGATTTTGGGTAGCTAAGGGTGCTCTTGATTTTGGATCAAAGTTGCCTATAAAGAAGGCTATGTTATTGCGCTAGAGACTTGAACACATTGGAGAAAAGGGTCTAAAGACCTTGAAGAGTAAAAACCTTATTAAATTTAATTGATTGTAATCTTAATATTGATTTATATGAGCATTGCATTTATTGAAAATAAAATTGCATTATGTTTTACTTGATTTAGATCACAAATCTTGTGGTGTGTAGGATTTCATTCAGTCTAATATGCTTGGCCATGTAGATGTTCCGTCCATTGGAAAATCCACATATTATGTATCATTTATTGATGATTGTAGCAAAAAGACATGGGTATATTTTCTAAAGACTAAATATGAAGTTTTCAATCTTTTTAAAGAGTTTAAAGTAATGGTTGAGTTGTAGCCTGGAAATAAAATAAAATGTTTGAGGATTGATAATGGTGGTGAATTTTCTTCTAACAATTTTGGTATATTCTATAAAGATTGTGGCATTTATAGATAGAACAAACTCTTTATTCTTCACAACAGAATGGAGTTGTAGAAATAATGACTAGGACATTGATGGAGAAGGCTAGGAGTATGTTGAGTGGTGCTAGTCTAAAACAAAAGTTTTGGGTTGAAGGTATTGCCATTTCTTGCTACCCAATTAATCGGTCTTCTACATCATCCTAATACACAATAAGAGTTTAGAACTAATAAAAAATTGTTCATTTAAATCTTAATATATTTTAATTTTAAATGGATATCTTGATATACCAAGATTATAGTGTAAAATTTCAATACTTATCTCCTCATAAGTACATTGTAGAGGTTGGAATAACTTGAATATAATATTTTATAGATATATCTATTTGAGTAGCTAAGATAAAATCTAACACTTCGTTGTAAAACCTTTGAAATATATTTTTAGGCAATATGCACAAAGAGTTGTCCTTTCTAAGGTTTATATTCCTTAAGCTTCTTCCAATCAAGATATATAAGTGAAAAAACTTAATAGATTGTGGAATCTATGGGAGAATTAAGATAGACATGCTATATGCTCGCATTCCTCTTTTTCTTAACAACTCTATTGAATTGTTCTAGTGTGTGAAATATTATGTTTTAATCCATTAATAAGTATATAAAAACACACATACTCAATGAAATATTTTATTGAGGAAATCAAAGAAAATAAGCAATTAGAATACTCCCCAATGTCGTCTTGTCGATCCCTAGTCTTGAGGAATTCACTGGTTCAACATATGGCTCTCAAAATGCATGATTTGAGCAAAGTGACAACTCAATAAATGGGAATTGATTATGCAAGCTATGATGCAAAAGAAACTAATGCAAATCTACATTATTATGAAGCTATCATGAAAGCCATTAAATGATGCTATACTACTCTATGATGCAATGATAATTATGATATGATTGTTGGAAATGCTAGAAAATACTGATAGAATGCTAATAATACTAAGATGCTAAGGGTCCCTCTCATATCCATGAGAGGGGGTATTTATAAGATTTCCATGATCAGAGGTGAGGTGGTAAGAATCAACGGTGTAGATTTAGTCTAGAGAAATCGATGGTCAAGATCAAAGAAGTTGGAAAGAGGTTGAGAAGAGAGAGACTTGTCACCCCTAAGAGGACAAGTGGCAAAGAATCTCCAACCATATGCCAACAAAGGGGGAAAGTGGCATGGAGATAAGACACATGTGGCACAAGTGCCATGTGTCTCCAAGAGAGAATAAACACTTAAGAAATAGTTAGGATAGGAGGTTGGAGAGGATAAGTTTTGTTAAACCCTTAATTGGATTGAGTGGGTTAGGTTAGCATGTGGTTAGGCTAGGTGGTTAAAGGTAGGAGCCATGTGCTCAAATTCAAATTTTAAATTCAAATCTAATGAGAAAGGATAATTAAATACACAAATTAATTAATTCACATATTTAATTGGGAAAATGGAAGAAAATGATCAAAGTGGGAAGAATAAGAATAAATGAACCATATAAAAAAATTATTAAATTTATTTATATAGTAGAGGAATAAAAGCCATATTAATTAAATATTTTCGTATTTAATTAATTCTTTCTCTAGACCGATTTTTAGTGTATACATTTCCTATTAACTTGGCTTTTAACCTTACATGTGGAGGAACACAAAACTATCATAGTGGTAATATACATAAAATTAAAAGGGTTAAAATGAAATGCTAACTTGATATAGCACATGTGGTAGGTAGAAAAAGGTATATAGTAAGAAGGGTAGCATTTCGTGCTAGATTCATGAAGTTGTAGCAATTTGATAAATTTGAAAGATTATGAATAGAATAAATTGAAATAGGGTATAGGAAAGATAATATATGCAAGTAGACTTTAGCTAAAGCTCAATATAGGTAGTAGCCATTTGAGATTAAAATAAATCAAATAAAATTATTTACTATAAACTAAAGTACAATGTATAAAGAAAGAAATTATGGTATGCAAGTCATGGTTGTAAGACGTAAGGGTAAGTTGGTTCCATGTTTTAGTACAACTATAATGTTGATTGGTGAATAGGTTTTTAATGTGTTTTCTTGTTATAGAGTGGAATCACCCATTATTGTGTTTTCAATTTGGATATCATCAAAGACAAGTTCAATACCTAGTTAATGGATAATTACTCAAGGATATAGAATGGATCACTCATCACACTCTCATTTTGGATTCCATCAAGGGTGAGGAAAATGATGGTGTGATTCCTAAAATTAGAAATGTAACCCTTTTTCTAGGGTTCAAGTAAAATAAGGCACCATTACTTCCTTTATATAAAGGGAAATACCACAAACATTGTAGAAACTAGCCAAGAATAATAGGAATATGATGATAATAATAAATGAAACAAGATTGGGGTGACCCATGTAATGCAGTAGTTAAAACACTTTCTTGGTGAAACTGTTACTAAGGTTCAAATCCCCGCCGGGTAGCTATGCTTGCAAGCTTTGTGCTTTCGCTAGGCTGGTGGACTTGCGGGTTTGAACAAAAATAGTGTTTGACACCTTAAAAAGTGCCCCTTACCAATAAAAAATAAATCAATGAAATGGGATTGAAAAAAAAGAAATGAAGAATGTATTGAGTGTATTTGATGAATAATGCATAGGAAGGAGGTACATATATATAGGAGAAATATCCTACTTACCCCCATAACTAATTGGCCATATAATTAAGTCACCTAGAAGCATGATTAATACAACAACATTTGGGGCCGCTTAAGCATAGCTTAGGTGAGGAAGAAGAGTAGGTCCTAACATCAAATCCTACTAAGGTACCCAAGTACAATGCACCTCACAAAGAAGAGGAGAAAACCTTCTAGGAAAAAACTTCCCCCTCAATGAGGGTAAGATATGCTCTCTAAGTGATGAGAAGCACAAAACCCCATATGAGGAAAAAATCCTCCCCATAAGAGAGAATAAGAAGTGAGACAATGTAACTCCCCCTCAATGTGGAGTCTCTTACAGTGATGGTAGATAACTAGCAATGAATGCTGAAGATGATCCAAGCCCGACAAACAACATTCCTCCCCTTAGGAAGAAAAAAATCATTGAAGTGTGCAAGTTGTCTTCCCGTTCTTGAAAGGAATATGAGGAAATAAAACTCAAGACGTATGATGCCTCCTTCGAAGATGTCTCTTTTAAAATTCTACTCAAGGATTTCTGAGTCAATGCCAAACTATGGCAAATATTGATATGATGAATCATGTACCATGAATTTATGGTCCTCACTATCAAAGAGACAACAAGACCAATAAGAATTTACTACTTTCATGATAGAAAAAATGTAGGAAAATAAAAAATAGGAGGGTTTGAATTTACCCTCGAATCATCTAAAGAATAAGTATCAACTCCATAGAAACTATCATGAAAGAGGAGATGAACATCCTCAATGGTGTCCTCAAAGTCAACAATGTGGGACACTACAAATAAAGGTACGATGTTTGGTAGAAATGTGTCCTAATGAACTATATTTTGAATACTGATATGAACATGTTGCATTGAATCATTGGAATCCAAGGGTGAAGCAATAGGAGATGGAGTGTCCTCAACTATAGATGCAATAGTATGTGGAGGAGATGGAGTATCCTCAATTGTAGATGCAACACTATGTGAAGGAGATGAAATATACTCAACTATAGATGCAATATTATGTGGAGGAGAAGGGATATCCTCAATTGGAGATGAATGAGATGTGTCCACACAAGCTATGAAAATAGGTGTCTTAGTATTATCAAAGGAAACATCATGATCAGATGAATATTCAAAGTATATATGCAATTGTTGGATGGTGGTCCAAGAAGTAAATTGACACTCAATGTGCGCTACATGATGAAAATATCCCTCAAAAACTATAATACCTATTAGTCCATAGACCTCATCATTACATGATAAAATCAAAGTTTATCTCAATTCATGATTACATGAAAAAATCAAAGTTTATCTCAATTCATGTGATTACATGAAAAAATCCCCATATTGGCATCAATTAGTATCAAGCTCAAAAAATATATGAAGAAATGTAGAACCATACAAGACACATCACAAATTACACCCTCCTTGATTCAATATTAAAGACCCCCCACATTTGGCACTTTATAGTGTAGTGCATAGGCAATTCCAGTTGGAGTGAAAAATGACACTTTATAATGATAGTACACAATTGACTCCTATGGATTGGACATGAAAAAAAGCTTACTTTTGAAAAAAAAAAAGATGACGCTCAATTTCCAGCTACTAATTGAAAGTCATGCCAATTTTCATTTTTTTCCAATTTACCTCTTATTGCATTACAAAAATTTACAAACAAATCTAAAAACTTTTATAAATTCTATAAGTAAAGTTTAAAAATATTTTAAAATATAGAATTAATTATTGTCTATTTTCATTCTAATTTCAATAAAGACATCTAAGTATTTCGTGTAAAAATAATAATAAAATCGTATTATTGTAGTCATGGAGAAACCAAAGATATTCAAATTTAAAATGTGGTGACCATTACTAAAAGAATCAATCTTGTCTTAGTGCTATTTAGGGAGATAAAAGGCACGAACATCTCTTTGCCTGGGTCCTCTCCAATCATGTATTTGAGAGAGCTTTTGGTAGTAATATAGAGAATCAAGTTTATGATAGAAACACACAACATGCAAACTTATATTTGAAATCTCATTGAATACAAGTTTGTTTCAAAGTCATTATATGAAACGATGATACAAATTGTGATTCCAGATTTTTTTTATTTTTATTTTTATATCATGATTGAAATTATTTTGTGAAGATTTAAGAGAATATTTATTAAAAGATATTGTATATATTATTCTTTCCAATGAAATAAAATAATTTTAGTGTCGTTTATAAGATCGAGTAGTTTAAAGGATCAAGAGTTGTATTCTTGATACATTTTCAAGTTCTCTTTGATGTCGATTCTTCTATTATGAACTTTGATTAAGAAAGCAACCATTTTGTGAAGCCTTACATTCTTAAATGAGTAGTAACTCATTTAGATTGCCCACCTTCATTTTTTTTTCATACTAAATATGAATATCCTCACATATTGTGTAGTTTATGATGAAGTGTCATTCAGTATCAACCACCCCTTTGTTGCAAAAAATGTCATTTTTTTTCTTCCCAATCTTTCTTGGGGTTGTCCATTTACCAATCTTACACCTAAGATGATGTGAACGATTCCTCAACTGTGCAACTAAAAGCTCACCCTTTCCCTTATTTGCAACCCACAAATAGGTTTTCTCATCATATTTCTAAATGGGGTTGAACTCTTTGACATAATGTATTTTTTTTGGCCAATCTATTTTATCCACATGTCACTCCTGAATATCTCTAGCACAAACTTTTTTGATTTAATATAATGGTAAGTTAGGTGAATTATAAAGTAAAAGGGCACATTATAAGACTTCAAATTTTAATGCTACAATATAATTCTTCATTGAGAGTAAAGTTAAGAACTTCTCTCTTTCACTTTTAATTCACAAAACTAACAATCTTTTACAATTATTGATACACATGTCCTCAATTTTGTTATTACGCTGAGAGGCGCATTACACTCACACAATGGATTGGAGAATGTTTGTTAATAAAAATTCCCTTGATTAAAATTGACGTCCGTCCATGCAATTACACCAAGAGGCATAACTATTAGTCATTTTAATTTTTGAAATATTTTTAATAAGGTTGTCTTAAATATGAAACTTGTCATAATTGAAATAATAGGATATAACTGTTTTTAATCTTTAAAATAGTTTACAGAGTTTTTAAAATAGTTTATGTTTCTCTATATGAGTTTAGAAACATGTCATAATATATAAAATTTAAGAATTTGACATTTATTATTAGTATATTAGGAATTTTTAATTGATTATAATTTAATATTAATATGTAATATATATGATTGTATAATGTTTAAAAAAACTTAAATGAAATTGAATTAAATAACTAAAATGAAATTGATTTAAATAACTAAAATGAAATTGAATTAAATAAATAAAATATTTTATTAAGCTTTCTTTAGTTTAGTTTTTAGTTCAACTTATATTTAGTCCAATTGGTTTGTAATTTTATAAAAATTGCAAGTTTTCCTTATTAACCATTCAACTTATGCATGAATATTGCATTTTTTTCTTATTACTTAATCAATTTATACCAAGTCTAGTTAATTTGCAGGTAAGCTAATTAAAAATTAAGAATGGTTTAAGAATTAAAAATTAAATAAAATAACCTAAATTAAATTATATTTGTAGTCACATAAATCTGTCCACTTAATTAAAATGAATATTTAGTATTTATTTGATTATTTAACCATCAATCAATAATTAATTAAATTAATATTTAATTAATTCATCTTAACCCTCTTCTCTTATTAATTAAATAAATTATTCAATTTATTTGATTTAATTCACTTAACCAAATTTAGACAATTAATTAAATAAATAAATCATATTTGTTTAATTAAATCTTCTCTCACATTTAAATAAATTAATATTTATTTAAATTCCCCCAAAATCCCACCTCTCACATTTAAATAAATTAACATTTATTTAAATCACCTTTATCCTCTACCCACTTGTATTTTCCTACAAATGCAAGTTGCACAATTATTTTAAATAAATTATTTATTTAAATCACCTTTATCCTCCACCCACTTGTATTTTCCTACAAATGCAAGTTGCACAATTATTTTAAATAAACAATTTATTTAAATCACCTTTGTCCTCCACCCACTTGTATTTTCCTACAAAAGCAAGTTGCACAACTATTTTAAATAAATTATTTATTTAAAATCCTATTTATCCTCACCCACTTGAAACCTTTAATGGTTTCCCTTAAAGTATTCAAACTTGATGGCTTTAAAGTCTTCAAACTTGATGGCTTCCTTCTATAGTCTTCTTAAGACTTTAATGGTTTTCCTTAAAGTCTTCAAGCCTTTAATGGTTTCCCTCAAAGTCTTCAAGCATTTTAATGCTTTATCTTCCTTTTTCTCATTTAAATAAATTGATATTTATTTGAATATTTATCCAAATGCAAATTACACCATTTAATTGAAATAAATGATTTTATTTTAATTGAAAATACCAAAATTCCTCCCACTTGCATTTTCCTACAAAATCCACTTGCATGCCTAAACCCCTTCTAGATTCTTCTAAACATTTCCTAATTAACCTAATCCATTCCCTAAATATTGTCACATTCCTAAGCAAATTGGAGTCACTTCTCAAAGACTCCAAAGTCTTTGAAAAGCAATTAATGCTTTGTGTGTTCAACAAATTAACCTCTAAAGTCTTCCAAACCACTTATGGCTCTTACATGACCATTAATGGTTAATTCCACTTGCACCCATGGTTAAGGACTTTGACCCCTAACTTAACCCTCATGTAACCCATGTGTCTCTTCAAAGCATTTATTTCTTTGACTAGGGTAACCATCATGTCCCCTCAAGCATTTAATGCTCCTTATCACTCCTCTCAAGCCTCCTCATGGTGACACTTGTCAACATGGGATTGGGTTGAAAGTCTCACATGGATTGAATATCTTTCAATCCTAACCCTTGTTAAGATTACTCAATCTTAACCCTTCATTTCCCCATTTCTTCTATAAATAGAACCCTTCTCCTCAAGCAAAAGGAAGCATTAGAGTATTGTTGTTATACTGGCATTAGCATAGAGCTTTTTCATAGCATCACTATCTACACTTGCATAGCATTTGCTTATCATATTCAACCATCTTGAATCTCCATATGGCATCCATGGCTAGTGCTAAAAGCTGAGAGCTACACTCATTTGGGACTTGGAGAGGAGAGGAACAAGGGAGGAGCAACTATGAGCATCTTGATTAGCTATTTTATTCTATGTTTATATGCTTTCTATTTCATGCTTAATATCTCTCTTGATATGCCTGTTTAGGATAATCTTTTGTTGCTAACACTAACGTTTGTTTCTTGTGCTCTTGTGTGTGTTGCCATCAAACAGATTTTCTAATCCTTTTTGCAGAGCATCAATATTAAATAACTTAAATTAAATCAAAATAAGTAACTTGATTGGTCAAATGACATTGATTGAATAATTTTATCCAAATTTCAACTTCTGACATCTATAATTATCAATCATAAAATTATCAAATTTATTATGTTGATGATGGCTTTGAGTTTTTTCAGCGCTCTGGAAACGCGAGTATCCTGACTGGATGCAAGTGGGCTGACTAGTGTGCTGGCGACCCCATCCGCGGACTGTTCCCGAGGTGTTGGCGTGGATCTGGAGGAGGCCTCCCTCCTCCACCTAGTTTGCGCTATCTCTTCCCTCTTTACTCTGCTTTAATTCTTCCGTAGACATTTATTTCATTTGCCCTTGCCGCCCCCTCTTGGGCGCATGCTAGCCTCACCTTTAATGGAGGCTGAGACTGAGGATGATCCGCATTCCCATACCTCGCCGCCCTCCTCCCAACCCCCTCTTCAACCAAAATCCTTCTGCGAGGCCGTAGGTGGAGGTTTGAGCTCCGTCGCGAAGGATGGTAGGTTCGTAGCTGCTTCGAATGGCAATGGAGCGGGTCCGCAAGGTAAGGACCCTAGCTTCGGCCGCAATCCCTTCTCCATTTCCCCGAATGAAGCCATGTCAAATGAAATTACCTTGGAAAAAAATAGGTTAAAAGACACTGCTATTTTCTTTGCCTGTGTGGACGTTGATAAGTGTCCTCCGCGAAAATTCATGGATGACTGGTTTTACAATTACTGGAACCTAAAATTAGGGCTTCGTTTTTCTTTCTGTAAACAAGTTCAAAAGTGACTGTTTATCATATTCTTTAATTCACATGAAATGCAATCAAAAGTTCTTAATAAATTATACTGGAATGTGGGTAAAACGGCCTTTCGTGCCCTAAGTTGGTCCCCTAAAGCTAATCCTGAAGAAATTTTGGCTCTCTCGAGCCCTAGATGGGTAATTCTTAAAAATATTCTGCCGTTTTTATGGAAATTCATCCCCCAGATCGTCGAACCTCTCAGTAAATTCATTCGCATGGATGAAAACCCACGTCTTGTTCCCCATATGGATGCCAGAGTGCTCATCTCCATTCTTCTTGGGATTAATTTGCCCAATTCCCTTCAGCTTAATATCGCAGAGGACGTGTTTTCTTGCCCGCTGGAATTCTTGGGAGGTTTAAACACGTGCTTCCTCTGTAAATATGAGGGTCATGTAAGGAAAAATTGCCCCATTCTGAAGAAAAATGCCTCTGCCGTGGATGCCTCCAAACCAAATTCTGCCTCCAACAGCCACTCAGTCCCGTCCGCTCAGCCCGCGATGAAGTCTGCCCCTGCCTCTCACCCTGAATCTCCCACTCCCACCTCGATCCCCCTGCCCCCTCCCTCCATCACGGCTCCACCTCCCCAACCTTCGGACACCGCCTCCCTTGCCGTTTCGGAAGATGGTTACCAAATTGTGGTGAACTCCAAAAAGCGCAGGAGAAAGAATGCGCAACAATTAGTCTTGAATAAGGGGGGAGCTTCCTCTAAACCTCCCCTGCGCAATTTGCCTCACACCCCCTCTAAGGTTAAAAGCATAATTAATAGTTTTGAATCCCCCCGTGGATGCTCTGGCAGTGTCGTTATTGGTGATGGCTCTACTAGCATCTCTGAGAAGATCGAAGTCACCCTCTGTAACGATAGTGCAAGTGGCTCCAATAAGGACTTATCCGCATTTTCTTCCATGGCTCAAGTTACCAGTGCTGGCACTAGTGTTGCTAGGAACTCTGTTTTTTGCTCCTCTAACATGCTCCCCCGCAAGAGCCTTGTTTGGAGGTAACTCCATCATCTGCAGAACTAGAAGAACCTCTACTAGGAAGTATATGTCTGGAGGAAGATGCGCCTGGTTGATGACCTTGAAATACAAACAGATGGCACCTCTAAACCTACTAGAAGGGGAAGGCCCATGGGATCTAAAAATAAAAATAATACTGTTAAGAAAAAGGACAAGGATTCCCCTGCCTGTAATAGCAACTTCTTGGCTGCTGAAGGTCTATAAGTACCCCATCTAGTTTACCATGAAATTCATCTCATGGAATGTGAGAGGTCTGGAGGCTCCAGACAGGAAAAGAATTGTTAAACATTTTCTGGATTCCCACAAAGATCTAGACTTCCTAATGCTCCAGGAATTAAAATCTGTTAATTTTACACTAGAAACCAATCTAAATGTCATTTGGAAAGACTCTATCAAGTTTTGCTCCATCCATCTCAAGGGTAGAGGGGAAGTTGGTTTGCTCATTAGCCCCAGATGGGCAAACTGCATCACTGATAATGGCTGCTCCCCCTGCAATAGGGCTGTTTGGGCCTCGGTTAGTATTAACAATACCCTCCTTGGGATTTGTAACATCTATGCATCTAATGATTATAATGAAAGGATTGCCCTCTGGGATTGGATCACCTCCCTCCTCGACATACCCTGGATCATAGGGGATGATTTTAACATGGTAGAACATGGTGAGGACAAAATGGGAGGCTCAACCTTCTGCTAGAAGGGGGCGGAGAAAGCCCATTGGGATAGAATGAAACATATCAGAAATCTATTTGACTCACTGCTTGGCAAGAAGGGTGAATCCAAGAGACTATGGAACACATGGTGCAATTCCCAATTAGGTCCCAACAAAATCTATTGCAGGCTCTACCGTCTTTATTCCAATAAGGACCTCTTCTCCTTTGCCCCTAACGCTTATAATAACCCTGTCATGGTATGCCCCTTTACTCTTTTTGATCATCACCCCATCTCTGCCCGTATCAGATTAGCTGCCCCTCCCCCCGCCAATAGGTTAGGGCCTAAGAAGTTCATACTCAATACTCACCTCCTAAAAGATGTGGATGTTCTTTCTACCATCAACATTATCAGACTGATCAATAAAAATAACAAAGATCTCACGTCACAAATTGACAGATGGAACTTTAATATTAACTCTTGGCAAAAACTCCTGCAAACTATTGGTCAGAAAAGGGCCAAAGACTACAGATATGAGGAAAGCATCCTTAGCAACAACCTCTCCCGGGTGGAGAATGAAGTCCAGTCAGACCCCTCCAACCCTAAACTTGCTGCTAAGGTGGCTAGTGCTAGGGATGCACTAAGACGACACCAGCAAACCAAGACCAAGGGGGCCATGATTAGGGCCCGCACCCAGTGGCTGCAGTTTGGTGACAGAGGCTCCAAATTTTTCTTTAACCTCCTCAGGCAAAAACACAGTCGGGAAGCAATTGATAGAATCATCATTGATAATGATGAGATCTCGGACCTTGATAAGATAAAAGAGGCCTTTGCTCTCTTCTATCAAAAGCTATTCACCTCTGAGGAGTCTGAGGAGGATAAGACCCTTAGAATCAAGTTTCAAGCCATCATCCCCAAAAGGATCTCTGAGGAAGATGCCTGCCTCCTGAAACAACATTTCTCCCTTAATGAAATCCAATGTGCCATTAACTCCCTCCATGACGATAAAGCTCCTGGGCCTGACGAGCTCCCTATTGAATTTTACAAGGCTAATAGTGATTGGATCTGCTCAGACCTACTAGAAGTGTACAATGAGGCTGTTCTTAAAGGCTCTCTTGGAAGCTCTATCAATAAGGGCACTATCAAGCTCATACCCAAGGATGGGGATAAGGCCCTCATCAAAAACTGGAGGCCCATTACTCTTCTCAATGTCTCCTATAAAATCTTGGCCAAAATGCTTGCTACGAGGCTGGAAAAAATCCTTCCTAGGTTCATATGCTCTACTCAGATCGGGTTCATTAAAGGTCTCTATATTTTGGAAAATATTATCACCAGTTGGGAAACTATGGACTGGGCTAAAGTCTCTGGGCAAGATGCTGCTATGTTTCTCCTAGACTTCGAAAAAGCATATGATAGGGTAGAATGGGGGTTTATTCTCCTAATGCTTGAATCCTTCGGCTTTCCTAGGGAATTTTGTTCCTTTGTTAGAATCCTTCTACAGGATGCTTCCGCACAGATTGATGTTAATGGCTCCCTCTCACCTCCTATTTTGCTTTCCCACTCCATTCGCCAGGGGTGCCCTCTGGCCCCTGCCCTATTCGTCATTGCCTCAGATGCACTATACTATCTCTTTAGAGATAGCTCGCTCTCCCCCAAGGTAAACGGAGTTAGGCTCCTTGATGACAATGAACTTATCAACTTGCAATTTGCTGATGACACAACCCTATTTGTGGAACTTACCAAATCTAACATCGAGCACCTTAATCACAAACTTCAACTATTTGGCTCCATCTCGGGAGCCCGGATCTCTAAAGCCAAGTCAACATTCCTTAGCTGGAAGGAGTGCCCCCTGGACTGGTTTGAGAATTTTGAATATCAATGGGGGGGCCCATCCAAGATTGTCAGATACCTTGGAGCTCCCTTTTCTATATCCTCCTCTCTGAAGGAGATGTGGCTCTGGGTCAGAGAGAAAATTGACAAGAAACTGAACAAATGGAACAATAGATTCCTCTCCCTCGCTGGTAGAGTTCAAGTTTGCCAAAAATCCTCTCATCTTATAATATCTACTATTCCTCTACTTGGATGTTTAGCAATTACCAGATCCTCGATATTCAAAAGACTATTAGACGGTTTCTCTGGTCGGATGGTAAAGGTAATAGGAAACTACATGCTGTTAATTGGAAGTGGTGTCACATTGAGAAAACTCTTGGTGGCCTTGGGTTAAAAGATCTTAGGACCCAAGGTATTGCCCTCGCTGCTAAGTGGATCTTCCATGCCCTGGAAGGGCAGGAGCCCTGGAAAGTCCTAATCAGAAGCAACATTGAGAGGGCTGTTCCGAAGAAGGCCAACACCTAGAAAGGGTTACCCTTTGCCGATCTCGTGGCTGGTAACTTCCCTATCTCTATCCAAGGCTCCTATGTGTTTAGGTCTATTTGGAAGCCCTGGGAACACGTTAGAAGATTTCTAGGAAACACTAGTGTCAGTAGTGGTGACCTTATCCATGGTGAGAGGTCTATTTGGTGGAACCTTTATCATGCGGGCAAACCTTTGGCTCTCACACAGGGGTGCTCGGCTAGGACTTGGGCCAGCAAAGGCATTAAAATCTTCATTGATCTTCTGGAGCATGGAAATATTCCCTTGTGGGAAGAACTCAGCTTGAAATTCAACCTTCCCCCTTCTCATAAAAGAACCTACCTCTTGGTCAAGCAGCGGCCTGTGCGGATCTTGGATTACCTAAGGAGTATTGTGTGGACTCACATAGTTTCCTTTCATTTAAATGGTCTGATGATATTCCTTTGGCTAAAATTAAGGCACAAAATGTATATGCTAAACTGAACTCTGACCCCTCTATTATCAATCATGCTAATATGTTATGGTACTCTGACCTTTCTGATCTACAGTGGCAGAAAATCTTTAGCAGGCTTTGAAAAAGTCCGATTGAGCCCAAACTCAAGTGCTTTAAATGGTTGTTGCTGCTTAATAGGCTCCCTTTAAAAAGGAACTGTGAAGCTTTTGACCTTTGTTCTATTTGTAAACTCCTTGATACTAGAAGACATATCTTCTTTGACTGCTCCATTGCTAGGGAGATCTGGTTAATGTTTGGTTTTTCTATCCCTGACCTTATAAACACAATGGAAGTTATTTCTGGTTATATTCATGGCTTAAAAAAAGATGCTAATATGATCTGGTTTATTCTATTTGCTAATATTCTCTGGTATATTTGGAAGGTTAGGAATGCTGACAGGTTTGAAGCTCAAACCAGGGCCCTTACTGAATCTTTCCGAAGACTCACTTTTAAAAAAATTGCTACGCAGGTTACTCTTACCATGAACATTGAAAGGAATAAGCTGCTGAGATTCCCGAAGGACGGGCACGCAACCATGTTCGTGTATGAAATGAAAGATGGGTATGAATGGAGACGCAACATGGATAACCTCTCATCCTTCGAAGAGGCGCTCAAGAAGCTGAACAATGAAGTTAGAGACAACAGGAAGCCTTCCTACGACCAAGTGGAAATGTTATCTCACACCCTGAGCCATAAGAACATAGTCTGGATGGAAGGACCGTAGGGGTGGATGGCTTGGATGGAGGCCATTGATGACATCCTGTCTTAGATGGCAGCTTGTCTCCCATGTACTATCCCTGCTATATATTTTCGGCCTTTTCATCTTTTTGGGGTCATGAACTATGGCGTAGTCTCAGACTTTCATACTAGTTTAACTTCTGTTCCTGCTGTCAGGTGGCAATGACAGCTATCTTTTTGTACTGTTCTCCCTCAATTTTTAATATAAAAAAATAAGTAACTTAAATGAATTAAATTAGATAACTAAAATTAAAATCTTTATTCATATAAAAAGTGAACCACATAGTAGATAAGATTTTTTAATATGAATTTAAAAACTTAGTCAGTTTAATTTTTAATTTTTTTAAATAAGATTGTCTTAAATATGAATTTAGAAACTTGTCATAATTGAAACAAGTGCCACGTAGTGGTGAGTACTTGCCATCATAGTATTGTAATAAAAATATTTGTTCTAATTTTTAATTATTATAATTTTTTCATTGTTATTTTAAAATTATATCAGAATAATTATATTTATGTAATATTAACTACATCTCTTATATTAATAAATAATATAAACTAGTAATTGCACTTTGGTGTGCAATGGGTATGCCAAGGAGGTGTGGAAGGTCAATTGGGAAAAAATTGGTCTATTCTTTGGATAAATTTGTGTAGTGCATGAGGTCGATTTGTGGCCATGATGTTGTTTGTACAACAAAGGACTTAATTGAGAGGTGATAGCTTAAAATTAACTATGCATCCACTTACAAGGATTCAATCATAACTGAAATGAAACCTTTGAATTGAGAAGATAATCAAGTTTTATTAGCAACAAGCTCATATTATCTTTTCAATAGGGTGAGCGCAAGAGTGAGGTTGATATAGGGCTAGAAAGAGGGATACATAGAGGGGTAAGAGTGAGGGAGAGATTGGTAAAGAGATAAACATAGAGATAGAGAAGAAGGTGAAGATATAGTTGGAGTCAAAGATAGAGATGGAGAATGAGGAGAGGAAGATGGAGAGGAGAGAGACATGAGAGAGACAAAGAGAGAGGGGAGAGGAATATATAGATATAGAAGAGAAAAAAATAAATTGTTGGAGAGAGATGAAGACATAGAAAGATAAAGATAGAGATATGAAGCGATATAGAGAAAGAAGGAGATATATAGTGGTATAGAGAGATAGAGATAGAGGGATAGATGAAAGAAGTGATAGGGAGAGATATATATCTAGAGAGGAAAAAAGATATGGGTATAGAGGTCCAAAAAGAGGGATAATAAGAGAGAGATGGATGGATAGGAGGCATGTCTAGAGATTAGGGGGAGAGATGAAGATAGAGCAAGGGAGAGGAGGAGATAAAGATAGAAAGAGAGGAGACATAGAGGGAGAGCCAAATAGGAAGAGATAGAGACATATAAAGGAAGAGGGAGAGATGATATATATAGTGAGATAGAACTAGAGAGTTAGATATATATAGAGAGGGGAAGATGGAGAGAGATAAATAAATGGACAAATAGAGTTGGAGAAAGGGTGAGAGAAATAAGGGACATAGATATATATTGGAAGAGAAATATCGAGATATATAGGAAGAAAAAGTGAGAGAGGTAGAGATAAAGAAATAAATAGGGGGATAGGGAGGGAAAGGGAGAGGGAGAGATGGGGAGAAATAGAAAGGAGGGTAAGATAAAGAGACAAATGGCCCAAAGAGAGAGAGTGAGAGTGAGGGGAAATTGATATAAATAGAGGAAAATATAGATAGATAGAGAGGGATAGAGAGAGATAGAGAGATATATGTATAGAAAGTGATAGGTAAACGAGCTGAAAAGAGATGGAGAGAAATATAGAAAAATATATACTGTGCAAGAGATATGGAGCAAATGAGAGAGAGAGAGGGGGGCAAGAGTGGGAGAAAAGAGCTGACAAAGACAAGTAATAGAGAGAGAAAGGTTTAGACTTTAGAGAGAGAGAGAGAGAGAGAGAGAGAGAGAGAGAGAGAGAGGGGGGGGGAAGATAAAGATAGAGAGATATATAGAGAGGGAGAAATATGGAGTGTGTGTATATACATTAGAGAGCAAAAGTAGAGAAATATAAAAAGAGGGAGCGGTGGGGAGATAGGGAGAGATGTGATAGAAAGAGGGAGAGAAACGATATATAAGGATATAAAGAGATAGATATAGGGATAGAAAGGATCTAGAGAGTAAATATAACTTGTAAAATATAGAGGGGTTGAGAAAGAGGGAGAGATAGGAGAGAAAAAGGGGGAGAGGAAGAAATAGAGATAGAAAAATGGTGAGAACTAGAGAGGGGGAGATAGAGAGATAGAAAGATAAAGATATATGAAGTGATATATGGAGAGGTAGAGATGGATATGGAGAGAGAGAGATGAAGATGTGTGTATAATATCTAGAGATAATGAGATAGAATAGAGATAGGGAGGGAGAAATAGGCTGGAGTGTGTGTTTGTGTGAGTGAGAGAGATATAGATACAAAGATAAGGAGGGAGTAAGACAAAATGTGTGCAAGTAAAGATATATAAAGATAGATATAAAGAGGAAGAAATATATACAAAAAAATAGAGAGAGGGGGAGAGGGAGAGAGATGATATAGAAGTAGAGAGATATAAAAAGAGGGAGTGAGAAGGAGAGAGAAAGATGGATAGAGAGAGGGAGAGATAGAGAGTTAGATACAGTGGGAAAGCTAGAAGGAGAAAAGAGAGTGAGATATAGGGAGAGGTAAGGAGATGTAGATAGATAGATGGAGATGGAGATACTAATCAAATGACATGCTACCATCAACATAACTCCCCAAAGATATATGACATCCTTAAAAATTTTGGCATGAAATGAGTAATCAAAAGTTAGTTACTCTTTCTTTCTCTCTCACTCTAAACATTTAATTTAGGTGTTAAGTTGAAATTTATTTTATTATATAAATTAGAATAAAATTTAAATATAATTATTCTATAATAAATAAAATTTAAATAAGACAAAATGTATAAATTATAATATTTTAATATAATTATTCTATAATAAATAAAATTTAAATAAGACAAAATGTATAAATTATAATATCTTTTAAATATTATTCGTAATTCCATTAAAAAGCACAAATAATTAGAAAAATAATTTTTACTTATTGAAAATCAACCCTTAAAATAAGTGGAAGAATTAGAATAAATAAATAAATAATAGAATATCTAATAAAAAAAGATAATATTAAAAGAGAATAGTAAGAAAAGAAAGATTTTAACTCAAAATATAATTATTCTATCATAATTAACATTTTAATAAGATAAATAATTATAGATTATATTATAATATTTTTAACTATTATGAAAATACATAAACAAAATAAATTTTAAACTTAATGAAAAATTAACTCCTATATTTAAATAATATTAAAATGTATATTTTTATGGCCTGTTAATGGGCTGCTGAGGGCTAATCTTCAGAGTATGGGCATATCAACCTCGGAGTGGACTCTGCCTGAGAAGGGGTGGATTAAGATTAATTTTGATGGTGCATCGAGGGGCAACCTAGGGGCCTCGGGTGTTGGGGTGATTGCTCGCGATGATCGGGGAAACATTCTGGCCATTGGGGCCAAGAGATTGGTGGATGGAACGAACAACGTTGCTGAATGTCATGCAACATTGGAAGCAATTCTAATGGCGGGGAAATTGGGGGTCAAGAAACTTCATTTGGAAGGTGACTCTCAAGTTGTGGTGAATGGGATAACTCGAGGGTGAATGGAAGCGTGGCGTTTAGACAAGCAGGTGCGTAGAATGCAACTTCTGCTGAATGAATTTGAAGACTTTAAGGTGACTCACATCCTTCGGGAAGCAAACTTGGAAGCTGACAAACTTTCCAATGTGGGAGCGAATGGCTCCTTGGAAAATATGTTTAGTTTGTTTGAGGACTTTAGAAATTGTAGTCCTCTTGACTATGATTTTGAGTAGATGGCTTATTGTAGAAAAGTGAACCCAAGCTCGATTTGAAATGACCATTCGTTGCCATGGTTCTATGGGAATTTAAGTTCATCGTGGTGTGTGTTCTACAATTTTACTACAAGTGGCCTTGAGGTGTTGGTTGATGATGGAGGCGAGCGGTGTGAGTGACTGGTGATGATGTTTTGAGTTCAGCAAAGCGTGTGAAGTACTCATGACATGTGATGGAGGCGGCTTTAAAGGCCTTTGTGCTTTGATTCCTGGCATTTTGTGGTGACTTCTTGGTGGTAGGCAGAGTGTACAGGGTTTCATCTTTTGCAGCAGAGCGCAAGGATGGAAGCGAATTTTTCATTGGAATCAGATGGACAATTGCCTGCGTTTCATGGGCTGGTCTCAAGGATTAGGTTAACGAACGTCTTCAGAGTGGATGGAGACCTTTTTTGGAAGGCAGTTAGGCTATTGTTGGGAGAGGAATTTTTGACTCAGGATTGGCGGCCTAGAACAAATCTTGACATTTCATTGCTTTTTACTGCTTTGGCCTTGTAGGTGGGGACGTCAGTTGAGGAAGTGCAACGGATTACTTCCCTGGTGTTAAGACCCAAATGGGCAGGAGGTTTGTAGGAAGTGGTGGCCCGAGCTGTCATTGGCGAGGGTTTGAAGATGGCGGAAGGCCTGAGCAGGAGGATTGGTTTGGCCATTGGGGAGCTGCAACCTTTTATCATCTGGTCCGCTTCTCGGTCGATTGCGTTGCAGGAGGAGGACGCAAGGAATAGCTGGGGTGAGATCATGAACTTTGTTCGCCAATTGGGGCCGACTGAATGTGTTAAGATCCACGGGAAGGTGACTCCCATTCGGTCCGAGGCCCCTCTGGACGAGGATGGGAGGCCTTTGGTTCAACATCAGCTTCCAAAGAAATCGGTAAAGGTGGTGGAGCGTGGGTCGTTTTCAGGAAGCAGGCCAGGAACGGTGCCAGGTGGAGGGAGCGTGACGCAGGAGGCTGGACCCAGCAGGGGTATTCCCAATTTCTCAAGAGAGGAGGCATTGGGGTGGTTTCGTAGCTAGGTTTGGGTTGGTCGGGGTTTAATGTGTGGTTTTTTTTGTATTTGTTAACGACCCTTTTTGTGGTTGTGGGTCATGGTGGGATGGTGCTTGGGTTCTTTTTTGTAGTAGGGGTGTGACCCCTTTGTGTTGCAGATTGTCTATCTGCTCCTTGGATGTAATACTTTTCTATTATTAGCAATATAATACATAATGTTATCGATAAAAAAAAAAGAAAATGTATATTTTTATTTTTTATTATAAAAGATCTCTTTTTAAAATTAATATTATTTAAGTGATTAATTCTATAGTCTTCCTTCTTCTCCCCAATTTTAAATCATTGATTTCAATAAGTAGGTGGTTCACTTCATATAGGAAATGCTTCGACATAATAATTATAATATAATAAATTTATGATTTTCAAAAAGTATTAAAGAATAGAATGATTTCAAAAAATATATAAAATATAATTATAAAGAATATATATAATAATTAGGTTTATTTTTTGCCAATAGTGGCATGTTGTGATGGTTAAGTTGTTGTGTTGTCGTTCTTGCTGTCAAGGTTCAAGCCCCGCCGGTTCATAGCTCCGGGTTAAAAGCATTTACCCATTAAAAAAATAAAAAAATAATTAGGTTTATTTTTTAATAAAAATATTTGTATTTAATTTTTAATTTAATTTCATTTAAACTAAATGAAATCCTTATAATTGTTTTTATTGTCTATATTTTAAAATAAAAAATAACTATTAAAATTTATATGTTTATTTAGAATAAACTTTTTATTAATATTATTATAAATGATAAAAAATGTAAAAAACTGTTTAAAATAGACATTTCACTTTTTAAAATACAAAGAAATCCAAAAAAACCTAAAAAATCTATCATGCCTAAAAATTTGCTCCTATAACACCAAATTTTTTAAACCAATCATAGTGTAGATAAATAATTGTTATAATATTTTAAATTTAAAAATATAAATCTTAACTTTACAAAAACCAAGTTTTTTTTTTAAGAATAAATAATAATCTCTTTTGATTGGTCAAACTAATTGAATAAAGAAGCTTCACTCAATGCAATAGTATTGCCTAGGCAAGTATAAAAGGATATAATTGTTTTCATTTTTTAAAATATTTTTAATAAGATTGTCCTAAATATGAATTTAGAAACTTGTCATAATTGAAATAATATGATATAATTGTTTTTTATTTTTTAAATATTTTAATATGAATTTTTAAAATAGTTTCTTTCTTTCTATATGGTTTTAGAAACTTGTCATAATATACAAAACTTAAACTTTTGACATTTATTATTAGTAAATTAGTAATTATTAATTGATTATAATTTAATATTAATATGTAATATATATGATTGTATAATGTTTAAAATAAATTAAATGAAAATTGAATTAAATAAATAAAATATTTTATTTAGCTTCTTTTCGTTTAATTTTTACTTCAACTTATACTTAGTCGAATTAGCTTGCAATTTTATAAAAATTGTAAGCTTTCCTTATTAACAAATCAACTTATACATGAAAATTGCAAAGTTTTCCTTATTAACTAAACAATTTATACTAAGTCTAGTTAATATCTAGTAATATAGGTATTTATTTTATGAAAATTGCAACGTTTTCTTATTGATATTATTCTTAAATAGAACAAAAGTTGCATAATTTGCAAGTTTTCCTTGTTAACCAAACATTTTATACTTAGTCCAGTTAACTTGGAGAAATACAAACATTTATTTGATGTAAATTGCAAGTTTTCCTTATTAATATTACTTTTAACTAGAAGGGAAGTTGCATAATTTGTAAGTTTTCCTTATTTATAATCTTTTTAATTAGAAGAGGAAGTCTTCCTTATACTTGCATTATTTAAGATGGTTTGGTGAACAAATTAGTGGCTATCCATTTGAATAATATACTCTCCTTCATTCCATTTGCTACAACACTTATTGAGGTATCCATCACAACAATAATAGTCATCTTTGATGCTTTAATCCATAATGAAAGTTATTTGTAAATTCTAAGAACGGATATTATCTTTATATGTTCTCCCATTTGAAATATGATAGTTTTGAGACTAAAGTAATTGTGTGGTTTACCATTTCTTTTATATGTTGATAATTCCTTTTTTTTTAAAATTGGAGTGGTGTCAGTTGATTTTCCTACAACACCTTTGCTACTAGCAAGGGCTCATATTTGCATATCTACTTCTCATACTAAGTAAGATTTATTGAGAGTGTCGAAAGTATGTATATGGTCCTAGATCCGTTACTATTGTAACTGCATTTTTTGTTTTGAATGTAGAACCTCTGGGCATTGTTCAAATGAAAATGTAAATACAAATATGATGTTTTTATCCCATATTTAAAGAATGATCATACTAGATATTTTCTTAATCGCATGTGTTAACAAGCACTTATTAACATCCCTGAGAGCCTCATTCATCTGTTTGATGGCATTTCTTTGTTGCTCTATTGGTTGAATTTTTTGTTGGACCAGTAACGAACAATTTGTAGCTAGGTTTCATTCATATAAAAATGGTCTTGTTTGTCTCTTTGAAATTATTTATCATGAGAATTCTATTTTGATGAAATTCTTCCAAACTACTATTTAAACTATTGATCTTAGATTTGGCTTCTACTTTAAAGGATCTCTTCAAAATAGAAACCAACATTTCAAATAGAAGCTTTAATAGAAATATATATAATTTTCCATATATTGTATATGAATTAAATCCAATTATTAAATATTTTTAAAAGAAAATATAACCTTATTGTAATTAAAATTAGAAGGCATGCAATCAATGAAAACAACCAACTATGACTTAATCTTGAATTTGGAGCTTATTAACCATATGAAATTAATTAATCTATGATTTTTTAAATTTGATATCTCTCGACGAACCTTCTACATAAATTTTATTTATAAAATATAGGTATGCTAGTCTAGACTATTTCAAATGTTTATTGTGTATATTAATTAATTAGTCTAGATAATACATTTGAGGAATTCTAATAAAACATCATAAATTTATGGAAAGTTTATTTTCCTCTATATTTATGGCACGGATTTGCTTGCTCTTATATGACCTAATTTCTTGATAGGAATCTTTGTCAACATTATTATTTCCAAATACAATATCTCTCATTCACCATCCATATCCAACATTGTCTAGGGTTTGATTTACCTTTCTTATTCATTTCAATTGAAATTTGGGTATACATAATGATTTATCTTCTCCCACCTTCCCACTCTAGGATATTGTCATTACGGCTCCAATGATGTGAAGTCTTGCATTCTCAAATATCTCATTTATATTGCCCATCGTCAAATTGTTTTCATACTAAATATGAATATCCTTATATATTGTGTAGTCTATGATGAAGTGCCATTTAGTCTCAACCACCCCTTTGTTGCAAAAAATGTAATTTCTTTCTTCCAAATCTTTCTTGGGGTTTGTCCATTTACCAATCTCACACTTAACATGATGTGAACACCTCAACTATGCAACTAAAAGCTCATCCTTTCCCATATTTGCAGCCGAAAAATAGGTTTTTTCATCATATTTCTACATGAGGTTGAACTCTTTGACATAATGTGTGTTAATTGGCCAATCTATTTTGTCCACATGACACTCTTGAATTCCTCTAACACAAACTTTTTGATTTTTTATAATGGTAAATTAGGTGAATTAGAAAGTAAAAGGGAACATTATAAGACTTCAAATTTCAATACTACAATATAATTCTTCATCAAGAGTAAAGTTAAGAACTTTTCTCTTTCACTTTTAATTCACAAAACTAACATTTAATCTTTTACAGTTATTGATATACATGCCCACAATTTTTCTATCTAGATTATTTCAAATGCTTATTGTTTATATTAATTAATTAGTCTGCATAGCCCATTTGAGGAATTCTAATAAAACATCATAAGTTTAGGGAAAGCTTATTTTTCTTTATATTTATTGTACGGATTTGTTTGCTCTTACATGACCTATTTTCTTGATAGGAATTTTCGTCAACATTATGATTTCTAAATACGTTCTCTCTCATTCATCATCTATATCCAACATTATGTAGGGTCTGATTTACCTTTCTTATTCATTTCAATTGAAATTTGGGTATACATAATGATTTATCTTCTCCCACCTTCTAACCCTAGGATATTGTCATTATGGCTCCAATTTTGCGAATTCTTTCATTCTCAAATATCTCATTTAGATTGCCCATCGTCAAATTATTTTCATACTATATATGAATATCCTCATATATTGTCCAGTTTATGATAAAGTTCCATTTAGTTTCAATTACCCCTTTGTTGCAAAAAATATAATTTATTTCTTCTCAATCTTTCTTGAGAATTGTCCATTTACCAATCTCATACCTAAGATGATGTGAACAAGTCCTCCAATATGCAACTAAAAGCTCATCCTTTCCCTTCTTTATGGCCCACAAATAGGTTTTTTCATCTTTTTTCTACAAGAGATTGAACTCTTTGACATAATGTGTTTTTTTTTGGTGAATCTATTCTGCCCACATGACACTCTTGGATTTCTCTAACACAATTTTTTTAATTTAATATATTGGTAAATTAGGTGAATTAGAAAGTAAAAGGGCATATTATAAGACTTTAAATTTTAATACTACAATATAATTATTCAGCGAGCGTAAAGTTAAGAACTTTTCTCTTTCACTTTGAATTCACAAAACTAGAGAACCCAAGTTGGATTCATATATGATTTCTCTTGGGATTTGGGAGCCACTTATGGGTGGTATTGGCTTTTGTTTGTGATTCCACTTTAGTGGTTTCCTAGATTAGTTGTTGTTTATTTTTTGGGTTTTACAGATGAAATTTGGATAAAGTATTTTTAGGTAATGTAATATTACTAATATTGCTCTAAACTAAGTGTTGGTGGTATCTCTTAATAAGGGTCCTTTCCTAGATAATATTGTAACTAATATTGTTGATGATTAATACATTAGTTAGAGTTTGGAGACTAGTTTTATATTGAAAGGGTTTTCTTGAAAGATACATTATTGTGGTATGGTGAATGATTTTATTATATGTTTCTTTTCTATACATTATTTTAGATTAGTTTTTTGCTCATCTCTCTTCTTATATTATCGTAGGAATTTTTTCTTCACCTTAGCTTCCTTTCACTCACCAATGCCCTTACAATAATATTTCCAAATCTTCAAAGAATAATAAAATAGTTATGCATACACTTACATGAGTTATCCATATAACCCACTACATAGAATTTGGAGATTCATAGATAACTGACTATCTATGAACTATGAAAACTTATGATATGAAAGGTGAATAGTGAGGGTGAACAAGCATTAAAAGATAGGGAATTATAAGGCAACATAAGTTCCCTCCCTACTATCTTCATGTGCACTAGGACTATAAAAAATAGTGGATACTACTTCAAATAAAAGAATTATAATTAAAACAAGATATCAATTCTCTACCACTTAAAGTACAAGTCTAAACTCACTATTCAATAATATATCATCATTTAAGAACTCATAATTAGCATGTAAAAAATATTTTACGCGTAAAGAAGCATTTGTAGAACCATCATAATATTTATGTAACAATTCCTCACCGAGAGTATCATCAAGTGACTTAACATTTTTAAAATGCCTAGTTTTGATTACACTTTCAACACACATGGAAGGATAGAAAGGTTATGGTAGGGGTGTTAGCTTTCTTGTTTTCAAGGAAACCATTGTAGCTACTACAAGGTTGAAAATTGACAACAAGAAGGTCAAAAAGCAAGAAAAAATTAGGGACAAATAAAGAATCAACCAATTTCTCAATACTAGAGAACTTATCAAAATTTAAAATATTTTTAAGTGGGTAGATATCCCATATTCTTGGGAAAATATTAGTCAAGTGCTCATTAAGTACTTCACTCTTAAAGAAAGATTTAAATGTGTTTTTCATTATCATTATTTGCTTCTTAACCATCTTAGGCATAATAAGGTTATCAATTTTGTCCTTTTTTTTCTTAGCTCCCTTGAAAATTTGGTTAAAGAGTTTGATAATGATAATGCTTTGGTGCCTCTATGCTAGGGCATAAGTTTTAGACTTCATAAGTTCCACCTTGCTATGTTCCCATAGAAACCTATTATTCTTCTTATTTCAAGGCATACATTGTTCCCTACCCCTATTCTTATGAAAGCTTAAGGTGGTACTTTTGTTTTGCTTGCTCTCTCTTTTTCCACGAGTAAGGGTAAACCTATCAAACTTTTTCCATTCCTATCAAGCACAAATTGATCTTTGAAAGTGGGCCTAGTAATGTGATGGTGAGAAATATTGAACTTGGTAAAGAAAATACCAAGGATATTGATAAAGGCATCCTTTAATATTCTACAATTGAATCCCTTTGAAAATAACCTCTCAAACCCTCAATAAATTTAGCAATAATGTTAATATAACTATGGCCAAGACTAAAAACCCAAAGATTTAATGCTCTAACTAACCTATTACTACTTTTGGTAAGGAGAATTTACTTGCTAAGAACAAGAACACTAAGGCCCCTATCATGGATACTTCTAATAGTTTAGTTGCTATGAAAAATCCACCAAAGGGAAATCATTGAGATGATCCAAAAGGCTAACTTCCAAAATTTATACTAATTTTGCTACTACTATCAATGTGGAAGTGATCATTTCTATTGACAAAGATTCTACTAGGAATGAATAATGATTACATCAATAGTGGGAATGCGGATCTTAGTCATTGCTAAGACCCCATGAAAGATGAAGGTGATTCTCCTACCAATGATTCTATTCCTAGTTTATTTCCTTAAATGAATTCTCATTATGATATTGATTTGTCTAACCTTGGGGATAATTTTGAGGTTTACAAAGATGTGACTTTAGACTCTAAAATGACATCATGTCTAAGAAAGATCCTAAGCGTAAAGTAATCTAGGAGGATAACAAGATTGATTCCATGTATTTATTCTCTCATTGTGCCTATAACACCAATTCTTTAAGTTAATATAGCAAAGTATAAACACTTTGGAGGAAAGGGTTAATAATGTGCTTAATTTTAGTAAAAAGGTTGTGTAGGTTTAATTCTACTCTACATCTACTTAAAATGCTATCCAAGACCTCCCAAAAAAAGGATTGAGGATAAGGGTGTGTGCAAGATCATGGGGGTCCAAAAAGTGGCAATGGGAAAAAAAACGCGTTTTAAACTATGCCAAACACGCCAAATTTCGCTTCGACTTTTTGTATGGGTTGGGAAAAATTGACTTTGGTTTGTTAATACCAAACCAAAATAGATATCCATTAATAACAAATATCTGTTTTGTGACATCATTGTTGTGATGTCATCTTTTCCAAAATGGATATTTGTTTTGCTTAGCCTAAAAACCATACTTTAGTAAAATGGGCATAACTTTTGTGTTTCTTATCGAAATTTTGATCTTTTATAGGCGTTGGAAAGGTGATTTAGAGACCTATAAAATGAATAAGATAATTTTATTATAGTAGAGACCAAAAATTAATTATAATATTTCTAAGTCAATCCTTCATTTTTAAAACTTTAAAAACTCACAAATTTTGCATACAAAGTCTTTTTAAATTTTTATTTTTTTTGCTCCCTGAAGAATTAAAACATCTAAAAAGTAGTAAATAATGATTTTTTAAAATTTTAAATACTAATGATACTAAAAAAATTAAATAAATCATCATAGAAGATTGACTTGTTGTCTTTGATCCTATGCATGTACCTTTGCCGAAGTTGATGTAGGAGAAAATGTCCTATACCTCTCTATCCTTCTCTCTATTTACTTAGGTATATCTCATTGTCTCCCCCTCTCCTTATATCTCCCTCTAAAATATATCTCTCTCCCTTTCACTTACTCTACTTCTATATATATCTTTCATCTATCTCTTCCTTCTCTACTTATCTCACTCCTTTTCTCATCCCATCTAGATATTTCCCAAGTTACATCTATCTCTACATATATATACTTCTTTCTATTCCCATCTCTCCCTCTCCAACTCTACCCCTATCACTCCTTATTTCTATATCTCTCTAATAATATCTCTTCTCAACTCTATTTATCTCCCCTTTCTACCTTTCTTTGCCTGCACCTATTTATTAATTGTCTATATCACCTCCTTTCTCTCCCATTCTTGTCCCCTCTATATCTATCTCTCTATAGATCTATCTTCATGTATATCTATATCTCTTTATCAACAAAAGGAGAGGGGGATAGAGGTGAGAGAGATGGTAATTGGGGGGAAGAGAGAATGAGAGAGAGAGAGAGTTGGGAGTAATTAGGGGGTAGGAGGAGATGGTAAGAGGGGAAAGTATCAACAAAGGGAGAGAGAGAGATATGGGGAGAGAGGTCCAGAGAGAAGGTAATTAGGGGGAGGGGGGAGAGGGGAGTATCAACACAGAGAGAGAGAGAGAGAGAGAGAGAGAGAGAGAGAGAGAGAGAGAGAGAGAGAGAGAGGTGGGAGGAGGGTAAGTATCAACAATGGGAGAGATGGGGAAAGAGCCCCCTAATTAACCTCTCTCTCTCTCTCTCTCTCTCTATCTATCTCTTTATTGATACTTCCATCTCCCCCCTAATTGCCCCCTCTCTTTGTCTCTCTTCACCTCTCTCCTCATCTCTCCCCCTCTCCCTCTCCTCCTATCGACTAATTACCTCCAACTCTCTCATTCTTACTTTCCCCCAATTACCCTCTCTCTCTCTCTCTCACTACTCACCCCTTATGTCTTTATAGACACTTTCCTCTGTTGCAAGGTGTGTGCCCTTGGTATCCTTGTGTTGTGCAACGCAGTGCTCAAGTTTGTGACATGGCTTAACCGTCTCTTGTGGATTTTATAAGTCTAGTGGTTGTATCAAGCATTAACAGGTTGATCTTTTGGTGCAACGACAACCATACTTCTAACAAGTGGTATTAGAGCCTAGGTCATAGGTTCAAACCCCCTTGCTTGTGCTGGGGGGGATTGTTGCAAGGTGTGCACCCTTGGTCTCCTTGTGCTCAATGCAACACTTGATTTTGTGACATGGCTTAACTGCCTCTTGGGGATTCTATAAGTCTAGTGGTTGTATTGGGCATTAACAGGTCAATCTTTTGGTGCAACAACAACCATAATTCTAACATCCTCTCCACCCCCTAATTACTCTCTCTCTCTTTATCTCTCTTTATCTCTCTTCACCTCTCTCCCTTTCTCTCCTTTTCTCTCTTTGTTGATACTTGTCACTCTCCCCCTAACTATCCCCAACTCTCTCTGTGACCTCTCTCCCCCTCTCCATCTATCCCTTTGTTGATACTTGCCCCTCTCCCCCTCTCCTCCTACCACCTAATTACCTCCAACCCCCCCCTTCTCTCTCTCTCTCTCTCTCTCTCTCTCTCTCTCTCTCTCTCTCACCCTTTGTTGATACTTCCCTCTGCTCCTCTCTTCCTCCCCTCTAAATTTTGTTGCTAGGGATGAGAGGGAGATGTAGAGAGACAAATCTAGATCTTAGGGAAGAGAGAGAGATAAAGGAGGGAGTGATGAAGAGGTAGAAACATAAGTGTATTGCTTGAGAGAGAGAAGGAATGAGGGATTCAACAAGAGTTAGAGAGATAGGTCTAGAGAGAGATGCATAAATATGGACAAAAAGAGAGGGAGGGAGCAATAGATAGGTGGAGTGATAGGTTTAGATCTTAGGAGAGAGAGGTAGAGAAAGGAACATAGAAAGTTAACATGGTTTATCAGAATTTATCACACTTTAATAAAATTCCTAAATTTATTATTTTATTTCTCATTTAACGTTTCAAGTATTTTGAGATGATTGTTACAAAAAATTTCATGAAAGTGGGAATTCATTTACAAAAATTGTGAGCTTTTGATGTTTAAAAAATAAATGATGAATTTAAATTAATTATAATTATTTTTCTATACAAGTTATATGAATACTATCTATTCCATATCATAGAGCTTTGAATTACCTTTCCAATGGCTATAAAAAATCAAAATTTTGATAAGAAACATAAAAGTTATGCTCATTTTACTAAAATGTGTTTTTCTAAACTTTTCAAAACAGATATATGTTTTGGTTTCCAAAACATGACATCACAACAATGATGCCAGGAAATGGATATCCATTTTTTTAACATAATTTTTTCCCTTCGTTTTTCCCTCGGGTCTTGCTTTGGGATTTGACTTGGACATACCAAACCTAGAAAGTCAACCCAAAAAATGTGTTTACAAGTTTTCTTTGGTTTTCTAGATTTTGCCCATGTGGCTGATGACTTTTATTTTATCCAAAATTGATGAAACGAAAATGGTCTTTTAAGAAATTGTCAGTTTTTTACCAATATAAAGTTTGTCTTATTTTGAATTTAATAAATTATTATTGTTGATTTTTTACACACATTATGTCTAAAGTCTTGATTGATAGGCCGATTGAAAAATATCTATAACATTAAGATGGTTAAACATTTTTCAAATCCAAAAAATGTTGCACATTCTATGCTTCATCTACTATAAGAATAAAAAAAAAATTGAATTTCATGGATTTTTTACCAAGTTATGGTCCGTAGGCAAACATGCTTTCTTATTTTTAAAAAGTTATAATAAAAAATTCATAATTAATTATTTACTTGCCATACCTACTTTTTATTTTTTCCCTAAAATTTTTGTACTACTGCATTGAAATTTCAATTTTCACCAACTAGATTTAGATTTTTCTAAAAAACAACTAGTATCTTAGAAACTAGATTCAATTTGTTACAAATTTTGTTAATAACCTATTCAAATTTTTATGTCAAGTTGCCTAACTCTAATTTTATGAATTTTTATTGCCACATAAGGGACTATTTTAGACCCCCATGATCTTGCACACACCCATAATCCTAATTATCTTGCTTTGAAGAAAGCCAAAAAGGATGACCCTAAGGTCATTTTTGAAGATATGGGGAAATGTGCCTCCCTACAAAAAAATGTTGTAACTACTCATTGCTTCCCACTATTTTTTTGTTGTGTGTGTGTGTTGTTTGTCTTTACTTTTCTACTAGTTCTTTCTATTTCATCATTTTTTTTTATTTTTTCCCTCTCAACCTATGGGCTTGCAATGTATTAGTGTTGGGAACTTGGTTTCCCATTTTGTAATATAAAAAATATTTAGATTTAAAGGTATTCCAAGCAACTTAGATTCACCTATAAACTTAGAGATAAATTTAATGCCCTTTGACTTGTTTTCCATTTTATCTTGGGAGCAACCTCTTATAAACACGATGTCCATTGTTAGATCTTCCATGATTTCCCCCTCAGATAGCAAGGATGTGACCACATCTTCAAGCTTTAATTTGGATAATGTACTACTAACAAATATAACAATTTTATTTTCATACATCTAAAAAATAAAATAAAAAAGTGATGCATTTATCTTTTACATCTATTTTAATACCAACAAAGATTAATTTACTTACCAAAATGGCGAAATCACATAATTGCTCTATTGTAATCACCTTGATTCATCTTAAGAGACTACAAGTTTCAAAGAACTTTTTCATACTAAGAATTTTTCTTTATGATACAGATACCCTATTTATCCCATAGTCCTTAGCATTAATTTCTCTTGAAACATTCAACCTTCCCATTAATATTCATTCAATCTTTGTCATCTTACTATTGGGACTCTTTCTTGACTCAATAACCCACCAATCTTTGTCCACAAGATCTTCCATTATTGATTTTGAACATTAGATTTCTTTATCTTTATTATTTCTTTTTCTTTCTTATATGAAACTAAAAGAAATACTGAAACTATAACATATACATATCTTACCCTTGCATATTCAATCTCATATCTCTAGATAGAAACACAACTTTCGACCATCCACCCAAATCAAGCATCCATTCACATAACCAAAATCTATTAAGAATTGTATCCTTGCTTTTCCTACAATATTGGTAGTTTATTGAACAAACAACTACCATTGTTGGTGCCTTCACGCATCAAATGAAATAGTCTTTGAAGAAAACCATGACAGATAAAATCGTATCCTCAAAACACTTTATCAAACCCCACAATTACCGCATACAAAAGTGGAAGCCAACAAATAAGCTAAATAAATATGGAGATGGGAATGATATACAAGCAAAGTCATTTGAGACAAAACCACAAATATATTTATATATAGTATATCTTTCTATGACACAAATAATGAATATATACACATTCTTAAACATAAAAAACAGAGAATGGACAAATCTAGTGGGTCATCTTGGTTTTTGTTGTCTTCTCAATCAATTTGACATGTATTCATAGGATGGAGTGTCACTTCTTCTAGTGGACATGGGGCATACCTAAACTTTAAATCCCTGTTTGTTGCAAGCATTTCACTGTCTTCTCTGCTAAAGAAAGATTCATAGTGCTCATTCACTACTAATCAGGAATGGTTTTTAAATCTGAATTGCCCACTTCACACTGAAGCTTTTAGTGTGTATATATTTTATCTTGGCTGATCAGGCTCAGCACATGTATATAAAGCCTCCTCCAATCCCATAAAATTTCAAAGAAGTGGAGTACTCCTATGCAATCTTTTGAAGGTGTGTAGCCTAATATGATTATGTCTATAATCTATGTAACAAACACAAAATGTATTTGAGAAACACAAGATAGCTTTCAATTTATGTTTAAGATATGCCACATTTACTTGTTCAGAAGAGTTTTTCTTTGGGTATTTTGGTAATGTATAAAGTTTAGGAGCTTTCTTTGATCCTATTCCTTTCAGATTCTTTGTTACCATCTAAGTTATAGGCTTCACAGATTCTCTGTTGTCAAGAATTTTTATGGGTGGATGTGTTTCCTGCAGTCAGTGTTAATAGATTTTTAGTTTTACAGTCAGATCACGTTTTAGAAGTTTGAAGTATTATAATTATAATTGGTTGAATTATATGTTGTTGATTGAAGGATAAAATAGGTTTTGAAGGGACCTGAAATCTTTAAAAACACGAAAAACTGATATACAAGATAAACTATGCCAAACAACAATTATTAGCGAAACAGCAGAAAGCCAATTTCATAAATTTTGTGATTCAACTGACCACAAATTATATGATATTGACTCTTAATTTTGAAATCATAATTGAGAGTGGGGTTAATGTGTCACTGTTCTTGATTTTACAATCACAAAATTTGGCCAACAACTTATAAGGCAGATCATAAATCTACAATGTTTTCCCCTCTTCCTAACTCACTAGGCAGTCAGCTAAGGTTGATGGTATTTCTTTTTCATTTTCTGCTACTGCTAACAAAAGTTGTCATGTCATATCAGATATAGCAATTATGGGTACTAGCCATCTTACAGCAAATTTCATAATTTTGCTAGTTTTGCTATCCTCAGCCCATCTGGAAGCAGTTTATGCCAATGGTATATCTATATACATGCATTTTTTATTACATATGATATTAACTAACCTTATTTGATTAATTGAAAGCCCTTAAACTTATGCCACACATTCTGTTTGCAGAGGCAGGGTCTTATTATGATTCTTTTGCTACTACAAAGGTAATGCAGTGTTATTTACCATGTCTTATAGGGGACAATCCTTTCTGTACATATATATATGTGCCTATGTACAGTTTATATATTGACTGTAAGTAAAACATCAAATTTGGTATATTGTTAATTGATATTACTCTATTTTCTGTTACAGTGTGTTAGCTTGCCACTGGCATCTTCATATGGAGGAGGAATTATTGTGAATCCTGAGTTTGACAATGGGATGGATGGTTGGAGTGCCTTTGGAGGTAGCAAACTAGAAATAAGATCTGATGAAGGAGGAAATAAATATATTGCTGCCACTGAAAGAAAAAACAGCTGTGACTCTGCCTCTCAGAATCTCAACTTAACCCAAGATCTGATGTACACATTAGCAGGTATGAACTATGATGTAGGTTAATTTTTAGTACCAATCCGGATAGATATTGATTATTGTGCAAAGAAATTCAAATAAACTTGAATTGCCCTTTTGAAATTGACTGTTATGTGTTACTAATTGAGGGAGCCACTTTTATATGGTCTGCTTTATATTATATAGTGTAATGGTTGAATTGTGGTGTTGTGATTCTTGTCACTTCTGTTCAAATTTTTATTTGTGTTATTGTCGAGTATTCTTCATAATAAAGATGAGATCCCACAAATTTGAAAATATATGATTTATCAATATATATGCACAAATAAATTTTATAGTTAAAAATTAATTATTATTAGAATTGAATCTATAGATAAATTTAATGTAAAATTAACATTATGTAAATTTTTATTATGTTTAATCTTCATTCTCTTTACTTTTTTAGATAGATGTACATAAATTATCTATATTAATTGTTATGAAAAATATGATAATAAATTTAATATATGTTTATTATATACTAAAAAATAACTTATAATATTTAAAAATTGAATCAAAATAATTAAATAAATATTTTTTAAATACTTTAATTTTTTTTATTATTTTATATTTTAATTTTTTTCACTATATAAATATAATAAGACAAATATATAAAAAAATAAACACATTTTTTTTAAATACAATAAAAAAAAAGTAGAGAATGCACATTTAGCAACTTGTGTGTGTATGTATATATGTATATGTATATGTATGAATTAAGTAATTGAAAACTTTTAATTTTATTTAAGTCTAAATTTAGACAATTAAATGTAAAAGATAAAAAACAAATATTATTTTTAAGTCTAATTATTTATTTTACATTAAAATTTATAGCTATCCATTTAATATCTATTTTTTTTTAAATAGATAATAATAAAAAAGCCACACAATTAAAGTTTTGACTTCTCATCCATTAGGAGGTCTACTGTTATTCATTTGAGGTGATGGTATAGCGAACAAGTTACAAACGATCTTCAATAAGAAGTCAAAACTTTAGTTATGTAAGATCCAACCATGAATGCCATGGTGCATCCTGATGACTGAATAGCCATTCCCAACAAGAATACTAGTATATAGAAAATTAATTCATATTACAACTAAAATTCTGTAAAATATAGTTTTTTTTTTCATCAGCATGGGTGCAGATAAGTGGAGAAAATTCCAGTGCTGCTATTGTCAAAGCCACAGTTGCCATGAAAGACCCCAACACAGGCAGTACCACTTACAACTGTGCTGGTACGGCCATTGCCCAATCTGGTTGTTGGACTCAACTCAAAGGAGGTCTCACTGCAGACTTCTCTTCTTCAGCCACAATATACTTTGAGGTACATCACCATATTTTACTTCTTCTACAACATGCTATCATTTTTTTACCTCTAACTCTTCAATACCATTGCATATTTCATCCCTATACTGATATGCAATATAGTTTTAATTGCAATTCTAATCCCTTATAAGATGTGTAAATTTAACAATGCAATTAATGTATGTATCTGTATAATATATCAGAGTACAGATGTTGGAGTAGAAATCTTTTTGGATAGTGTGTCTCTGCAACCATTCACTAAAGAAGAATGGAGATCACATCAACAAGCCAGCATTGAAAAGGTAAAACATATATTTTTCTGCTCATAGCTTAAGTTGATCAATCTGTTATCAAGATATTTTATCAGTAAATAACAATAGATTTTATATATATGACAGAATAGAAAAGGGAATGTTACTGTGCATGTTGTAGACAGTGAAGGGAATCCTGTGAAGGGAGCCAAAATCATGATAAACCAAATCAAGAGGGAGTTTCCCTTTGGATCAGCCATAGCTAAAACCATCCTGGCTAATGATACTTATCAGGTATATATATAGAGAGTAGAATCATCTTCTTTTGAGATATATTAAATAGTTATTGTTTCCCTTTTATTGATATATTATGTGTTTAGAGTCTTCTTTTAATGAGTCAAAAATAAGTTTTAAAAAGATTATTTAAGATAATTATAAAGATGTTTAAAATGTTTCAAAAGATAATAATTTTTATTAAATTTATTTATATTTTATTTAAATTTATTTAGATAATTTAAATAAATTATTAAACTTATTTATATTTTATTTAAATTAATTTAGATATTTTAAATATATTTATCTAAAAAATGTCAAGAAATATTAGGTTCTAATTATCTTTTTTAAATTTAGAGTATGGTAAGTTTTATATACTTGTAGGTTACTTTTTGATAATTTCTTTTTTAGATATTAACAAATATAATTTATAAATTTTATATTTGGTAATATTTTACAAGAGTAATTTGTATTTTTAAAGTGTTATTTGTGATCATCTATTTATCACTAATACTAGATCTTATCAATTATATATACAATTGACAAAATTGCATTATAATAATTTGTTTTTAATTAAAAAAGATTGGAACTTGGTACCATTATATTCAATTGGATGATAATCTTATTATATACTAGTTTATTTTCTTCCATCTAAATACATCATTTTTCAAATTTTAAGAATGGTTTTAAAAATAATTTGTTTTTAATTATTAAACATTAAAATTTATGTTTAACATTTCAATGATTTTATTGAAATTGCAGAAATGGTTTGTGGAGCGATTTAATGTGGCAACTTTTGAGAATGAGTTAAAATGGTATAGTACAGAGAATCAACAAGGATATCTCAACTACAAAGATGCAGATGCTTTGGTAGAATTTTGCAATTCTAATAACATATCCATGCGAGGGCATAATATCTTTTGGGAGGACCCAAAGTACACTCCTCAATGGGTTAAGGATTTGCCTGATACACAACAACTACAAAGTGCAGTGGAGTCTCGAATTCGATCCCTAGTGGGTCGTTATAAAGGTCAATTTTTAAATTGGGATGTGAGCAATGAGATGCTTCATTTCTCCTTCTTTGAAAATAAGCTAGGACCTAATGCGTCACTTGAGTTCTTCAAACTTGCTCAAGAATTGGACCCCACAACACCTATGTTCATGAATGATTATAACACCATTGAGACTTGCAATGATATCATGGTAAATAACATGGTCATGAAAACAAGAAATATTCATTTATTAGATATAACATTATAACATAAGGAAAATTCTTAGACCACTATATATATGCGTTTTGAATTTATTTTATAAGTGACATCCTTGTCTCACCTTGCAGGCTATTCCAGATGAATATCTAAGAAAATTGCAAGACATATCAAGTCTAGGGGTGATGACTGGAATCGGTTTGGAATCTCATTTTGGAAAGGCAAACATTCCTTTGATGCGTTCAATTTTGGATAGATTGGGGTCTATAGGGTTACCTATTTGGCTTACAGAAGTGGATATACAAAATTCTTTAGGTGGTGATAAACAAGCAGAGTACTTAGAAGAAGTGCTAAGAGAAGGATATTCACATCAATTTGTGAATGGGATTGTGATGTGGTCAGCATTGCATCCATATGGGTGTTACCAAATGTGTTTAACAGATAACAATTTCAACAATTTAGCCACTGGAAATGTTGTGGACAAGTTGATAGAAGAGTGGAACAATGAAAGCATTGAAGGAATCACTGATGAAAATGGTGAATTTAAGTTTTTTGGATTTCGGGCATATTATAAAGCCATTGTAATGCATTTAGAGCTTAGCAATTCTACTACTTTTAAAGTGACTAGGGTTTCAACTACCACATATCAACCACAACAAATCTATATTGTAATATGACCCTATAACAATATAATAAGATGAATGGTAAAAGCACCATACTTTAATAATACATTATTATTTGATTTTATTGGGCTTCAAATTTTCAAATTTGTGTGTTTTTAAAGATTAAATATTATACACAAAATACGTTTCTCATAAAGCTTGTGAAATTAAAGTTGTTGGTCCTCATTTGTTGTTGGTCCTCATTTGTTTATTGTGGAATGGAAAATCAATCAAACTTTATACCATATTTTACATAATATGGGTGTCTTTATTGTTGAGAAACATGGTACAAACTACTACAATGTAAGCACAAACAAATAGTAAGCAAATCCGGTGTACCAATCAAAATTGCATGAGATTAACCATAAAATAACATGAAAAAGCATATAGAAATATGTATTAGCAAATTAAAATAAGAAAACACTTATACTAATGAATGTACATGGAGAAATCTTTTTGGAAAAAAACTCTATTACCAAAGATTGATTTCTAGGATTTATTGTCATCACGATTTATGATTAGTAGATGCTAGTTCTAATTCTTATTTAGTTGCATAGCTTGTTGTACAATCATCACCACAAAAAAAATTCCTTAGTAATCCTCTCATCTTTATTCTCCTATTATATGTTGTACCACATACTAAATCTAGATAAAAATTATTATTATGTTCCCTCTATTATGCCACTTCAACACTTGAATGCCATCCATTTTTCATTTACTTTGTACCCATTGACTACACATATATGTATATACATACAAACACATATATACATACATGTGTACATTTACATGTGTTAAATTTGAACCAGAATATAAGAACAAACTGAGAACAAAAACTAAGAGAAACACAAATACACAAGTCCTTATCCTGGGAAAACCCTCCACCTAAGGGTGAAAAACCCAACCCACAAAAGTAATCTCTTTATTGAAAACTTCAAATGATCAATACATATATAGAAAGCTGCAATTGACTATCACAAAGTCTGAATCACTTTCTTATTAGATACAACTCCTTGACAAAATGATAACTAATGATATACACATCAATTGTTCTCCATAAAACAATAAATGCCAAAAATCTCAGAATTCGGACTTAGCAAAATACTGAAAAATAATAACACGTGACATAAGACAAAGTATACAAATAACTATCCACCACCTGCACGAAACATAAATACCTATATATTGCCGAAAGAGAGAGCACTCAACATCAAGAAGAATACACACACACACACACACACACACAAATATATATATATATATATATATATATATATATAAAATGTACATAATGCATAATCTTTTAGGAGACGTCGATACAAGAAGGTATCATAGAAATGCCAAGAGACATTCTCACCAAAGAACCGGTTACACTCCTACAATAACTCATGAAAAATGGTAACAAAAGAAGATAGATAAGCCACCAACATCCACCTAGAAGACTCACCAACAACTACAATAAATAATTCACTGACAACCACCATAGCAATCGGAAAAGCCAAAAATAATATTGAAAGAAACGGATGCCAAAAAAGCGGTAAAGAGGTAACCGAAATCACCAAGATGGAGACAAATAGAAGGTAGCCATTTGAAATAAATAGGAGACATTGAAAGAAAGGAGATATGCATCTTTAGACCTCTATCTTATCTATAATCTTCAACACTCCCTCTTAGCAAGAGAGAGATCTTCATTTTGTCATCTCATGACAGGTACATACAGTTGCAACCAAAGAAAATCAACAGAGTCTCATCACATATTTTATTCAATAAAACTGTTATCTCAACATAACAATATTCACCATAGCTAAACCTAGAGGGTGAATGAAAACAGAAATAAAAATCATAAAGTCATACACATGACTTCCACAATAGCTACTCCCAGAGGGTGGATCAAGAGATTTCACCTTGAACTTCTCTCACAGAGAAGAACTCATTAATAAAGGGATTTCACCTCGAACTTCTCTCACAGAGAATACTCATTAATTAAGGGATTTCACCATGAACTTATCTCACAAAGAAGAACTCATTAATCAAGGGATTTCACCACGAACTTCTCTTACAGAGAAGAACTCATTAATAATAAGGAAAGAATCAATAAAGCTGAGAGTCTCTTCAGCAAGAGCTTCATTCTCCACAATACCAAGCTTATCTTGGAAGTAACAAAACTTCACTCTTGGAAGCGGCTTGGTGAGAATGTCTGTTGTCTACTCTTCTGTAGAAATATACTTGAGTTCAACTGCTTTTCACTGAACCATGTCTCTTAAGTAATGATATTTAATTTCCACATGTTTGGTTCTATCTTGAAACATTGGATTAAGTGAAAGCTTCACACAACTTTGATTATCACACATAATCACAGTAGGTTCCAAAGGCTGCTCAAACAAGCGTGTAAGTAATTTACGAAGCCAAACATTTTCTCTTGCAGTCACACCAGCTGCAACATATTTTGCTTCAGTTGTACTCTAAGAAACACAAGATTGTTTCTTGTTGCACTAGGAAATCTTAGCTGAACCCAGGCCAAAACAACAACTTGAAGTGCTTTTCCTATCAGGCACACAACCTGCCCAATCTGAATCTGTAAACCCTAGCAATTTCAGATCTACACAAGAAGAAAATTTTAAGCCAAATCCAATTGTACCACGTACATATCTCAATATGTGTTTGGCTGCCACAAGGTGAATATGCCTTGGTTCATACATGAACTGACTCAAGGTATTAACTTCATAGCATATATCGGGCCTTGTGTTAATCAAGTACATGAACGAGTGAATTAATTTCCTATACATAGTAGGATCAACTAAATCTGAATTTGTTGCATCATCATGTATTTTTTTTCAGATTTAGCTCCATAGGAGTCACCATAGACTTACACTCTAACATGTCAAATCTTTTCAAAATATCAATTGCATATTTTCCTTGATTCAATATGATTTCATTGGGTCTTTGCCATATTTCAAGTCCAAGAAAATATTGTCACAAGCCAAGATATTTCATTTCAAATTCTCAAGCTAATTCCTTCTTGCATTTGACAATAAGATCATCATCACCAGTGAGAAATAAATCATCAACATATAACACTAAAATCAGCATCTTGTCATCACATGCCTTGAAGTATAAATTTGGATCAACATCATTCTTTAGAAAAACCAAGCTCAAGAGATAGTGATCTATCCTCTCATACCAAGCACGAGGGGCTTGTTTAAGACCATATAAGGCCTTTTTCGGTTTGCATACATGTAAGTCTCTATTATGAATAAGAAATCCCTCTAGTTGCTCAATGTAAACCTCCTCTTCAATTTTACCATTCAAGAAGGTTGTTTTCACATCCATTTGATGAAGTTTCCAACCCTTAACAACTACAACAGCTATAGTAGTCCTGATAGAAGTGTAACGTGCTATAGGTGCAAAGGTTTCTTCGAAATCTATACCTTCCTTTTGGGAAAAACCTCTGGCTACAAATTTGGCCTTGTACTTTTCTATACTCCCATCAGCTGCATGTTTGATTTTGAACATCCACTTAGAAGAAACCACAGATTTGTTTTTAGGTCTTGGAACAATGTCCCATACATCATTTTTCATAATAGATTGATATTCCTCTATCATGGCATCCTTCCACACTTGCTGATTTAAAGCCTCTTCAACATTTGAAGGCTCAGATGCTAAGATATGACTCATCAAAGATACGTAGCCAGCAAACTTGTGAGGTCTTTTTCTTTCTCTGAAAGTACCACGAGGGGCTACATATTTTTTAGCATCTTCCATAGTATGTCTAGCCCACAAAGGTCTTTTCTTGTTAGCTGAACTAATATTGGGACCTGCTGATGTAACTATAGAGTCTACTAGATCTATTGGATCAGCTGAATCAACATGATTTCATAAATCTGTAAACTCCCTCTGAATGTCTGAAGATGGATTCAGATCATCTGTATCTAAATCTTGAGGGTTCTCAAAATCTTCTTTATTAGCTTCTATGCTAGATTCTTTGAATTTCATGCAAGCTACATCTTCATCAAAAGAAACATCCTTGTTGATCTCAATTTGTTTTTGTCTAGGAATGTAAATTCTATATGCTTTTGAAGAATCACTATAACCAACAAAGATGCCTTTGTTGCCTAAAGGTTCTAATTTAGATATTTTCTCTTTAGGAACATGAAATAAGAAGTAACAGATTCTCCTCTAGACATTTTCACATGAAGCAGTTGATGCCCAAGGGATAAAGATCTGCTGGTATTGTTGAATTCATAAAGATCATTTAGAGAAACATTTCCTTAGCTGAATCCAACTTAGAGATGATAGGTACTAGATGATACTTAATAGAATCAATTAGAATTTTCTTAGCCATGGTCTTGTTCTTTCTCCATTGAACTTTCTCTCCATCAGTAGAAGGTTCTTCTACATCTTTCGAGACATAGTCAAGGAGATCATTCTCTTCTAGAGTAATCATAATTCTAAATTTCCAAGAAGAGAAATTTGACGAACCATCTAGTCTATCTTCTACTTTCAAACCGTTCACCATAATGAATGACTTGGGCAAACAACTGAGAGAAATAAAGAACTTAAAATTCTGGTTCTGGATCAATCTTGTAGATCTTCTCTAATACCATGTTAAATTTGAATCAGAATATAAGAACAAATTGAGAACATAAACTAAGAGAAACACAAATACACAAGTGCTTATCTTGGGAAAACCCTCTCCACGTGAGGGTGAAAAACCTGGCCCGCAAAAGTAATGTCTTTATTGAAAACTTCAAATGATAAATACATATATAGAAAGATTCAATTGACTATCACAAAGTCTGAATCACTTTCTTATTAGATACAACTCCTTGACAGAATCATAACTAATGATATACACATCAATTGTTCTCCATAAAACAATAAATGCCAAAAATATTAGAATTCGGACTTAGCAAAATACTGAAAAGCATAACACATGACTGAAGATGAAGTATACAAATAACTATTTACCACTTGTGCGAAACATAAATACCGATATATTGTCCAAAGAGAGAGCCCTCAACATCAACAAAAATACACATATATATTACAAAACACATAATCTTTTAGGAGACGTTGATACAAGAAGCTATCATGGAAATGCCAAGAGACATTCTCGCCAAAGAACCGATAACACTCCTACATTAAATCATGAAAAACGGTAACCGATGAAGATAAATAAGCCACTGACATCCACCTAGAAGACTCACCAACAACCACCATAAAGAATTCACCGACAACCACCATAGCAATTAGAAAAGCCAAAAATAATATTGAAAGAAACGGATGCCAAAGAAGCGACCTAAAGAGGTAACAGAAATCACCAAGACGAAGACAAATATAGGGTAGCCATATGAAATAAAGGGAGACATTGAAAGAAAGGAGATATGCATCTTTAGATCTCTATCGCAGCTATAATCTTCAACACTCCCTCTTAGCAAGAGAGAGATCTTCATTTTGTCGTCTCATGGCAGGTACATACAACTGCAACCAAAGAAAGTCAACAGAGTCTCATCACATATTTTATTCAATAAAACTGTTATCTCAACATAACAATATTCACCATAGCTACTCCTAGAGGGTGAATGAAAACATAAATAAAAATCATAGTCATACACATGACTTCCACCATAGCTACTCCCAGAGGGTGGATCAAGGGATTTCTCCTCGAACTTGTCTTACAGAGAAGAACTCATTAATAGGGGATTTCACCTCAAACTTCTCTCACAGAGAAGACTCATTAATCAAAGGATTTTACCTCGAACTTCTCTCACATAGAAGAACTCATTAATCAAGGGATTTCACCTTGAACTTCTCTCACAGAGAGAGAAGAACTCATTAATAATACGTGTAGACGTATAAAAATGACCACTTTCCTAAGTGAATATTTAATATTCATTTTAAACCTCATTCCTCTATTTAATTAAATTTTGTTTAATTAAATTATTCATATTCATCTATTTGATTAAATGAATTACTCAATTTATTTAATTAAGTTCACCTAAGCCTTTCATAGCCTTTAATTAAATAAATCACTTTATTTAATTAATTCCCCTTTCTCCTCTTTTAATTAAATTTACATTTAATTAAATTGATCCTTGCAAGTAAATAAATCTAATTTATTTATTTTAATTCTTCACTTGTATTTATGCAAGTTGCATCTATTTTTGTTGAAATAAAGTAATTTATTTTAATTAAAATTCCTCTCCATCCACTTGCATTCTCCTACATCTCCCACTTGCCTCTCTAACCCCCCTTCTGGATTCTTCTAATCACTTCTAAATTAGCCTAACCCATCTCTTAAATATTGTCACATCCCTAAGCAAAGGGAAGTCACTTCTCAAACCCTCAAAGTCTTTGAAAACCATTAAAGGCTTTATGTCTTCATCAAGTTAACCTTGAAAGTCTTCCAAACCATTAATGGTTAACTCAACCCTCTTGCATGATCAAAGACTTTCTCTCTAACTCAAACCTCATCTAACCCAAGGGTCTCATCAAGCATTCATTGCTTTGACCATGGTTATCCCTTTAACCCTTGCACAAGAGTTTGCCCCTTGGGTAAAAGCTTTATCCAATGGATAACCCTAACCTAACCTTAACCCTTACCTCCTAGGGTAACCATGAGGTATTCTCAAGCATTTAATGCTTCTTACATCTCCTCTCAAGCACTCTTATGTTTACAATTGTCACCATTTCATTGGTGAGAATTGTAAACATGGATTGATAACTTTCAATCCTAGCCCTTGTTGAAATTATTCAATCTTGACCATCCATTGCCCTGTTTTTTCCTATAAATAGAGCCCCCCTTCTATCATTTTCATATCCAAGTCTTTAGTATCAAACTTATAGACATTTTATTAAGCATCTAATCTAAAATCATTTTAATCAAGCATTTAGCCTCTCTTTGAATAGAAATAATCTTGATAATCATTTTAGGAAGCATTTCTATTATCATTGCATTCTCATGTTAGACTAGTATATCATGCTAGGATAGTTTTACTAATCCTTTCATCTTATTATCATATCCATGTTAGATTTAATATCATGCATAAATAGGAATGCATTCATGTTAAGTTGATCAACATCCCTCGTTCTCATGGTTGTCATCCCTAAGTCACTTTGCTCAGTGATCTGAGAGCAAAGGCATTGGCTTGAGGGGTCTTGTGAGATAGAGAACAATTGAACGTCCCTTGGGAAGTTGAGTTATTCAATATAACTCCATAACTTGCACCAAGAGTCCCATTGGTGTGTGGACTTGTCCAGAAACCAAAATCCAAGTTTCATCCCCCCACTTTTCCCGCACACATTTCTGGCGCCCACCGTGGGGCTTAACCCCATAAATGATATCGTTTTTAATGCAAGACTAATATTGCAGGTACACGGAAAAGCTGAGTTAGCGCATTGGTGCCTTCTTTTAGCACATTCGGGCCGTTTGTCAACGCATTGTGAGTACTATTTAGCGCGTCAGACCCAAACCTTAGCGCATACCATAGTCTGAATAGTGCATAACTCTTTCTCTGGCAACTGATAAACCTCAACGCATTGAAGCCTCAGTTCAACGCATCCAAGCAATGACTTAGTGCATCCAATTTGTTCGGTAGCGCATCCGTGCCTTTATGTAGCGCATAGAATTGGCAGAACAAAAAAAAAATTGTAATAGAGGAATATCATTTTAGGCTTGTGGAAGCTCACCTAAGATTTCAACTTTTGACTAACTTCTTTCTTGCAGGTTCTAACAATTTCTTGCAGGTTATAGGAGATAGAATTAGGAATTTTAGTTTATTTTTAAAAAGCTTTTTCAAAAGTTGGATAAAAAGAACTCATCTTTCCTTTGGGCTAAAAAGAGCATTACCTTTATTTTGGGCTTAAAATTAATGACATTTTTTTCTTTGGGTTTAAAAAGAATTGAAGTTTTTAAGGTAAAAGAACCACAAAAATCATTTTTTTTCTTTCTTAGGGAGAAAACACTTCATTTTGGGCTCTAAAAAGAGTAAGACAAAATTTTCTTTCTTGCAAAGTTTAAAACGAACCTCACCATCCTTTGGTGTTTAAGAGGATCCACTTTACTTTGCACAAGTAAAAGAACCTCACTTTCAAATTCTAGACAAAACAAAAGAGGGAAATCTTTCCCCTTTCAAATTTATATTTTGTTGACCAAATCGCAAATTTGCTTTGTTGACCAGGTTTGATTCAAGAATTTAATCTTAGAAATGCACACTTTGCTATGGGGAATTAAAAAGAACACCATGTCTTTTTGGAGCAACATCTCCAAGTAGAAGTTAGAAAATCATCGCCTTTGAGGGTTAAAAAGAACTTGATTGCTTTGTCTTGAAAGTGGAAGGTATATGCTCTCCCTTAACTGGGTGACCAAAAAGCCACACCACTCTTATGCTTTATGTATTTTAAGTACTTAAATCCTTAGCGCCATTTAAATGGTCGGTGAGAGGGGAACGACCTAAGTAGGAAACAATTTTTTCGCCAAGTGTTCCGACCCACTATAATCAAAAGTGGAGGTTGACAAAAGTCTCTTCAACGGTTTTGCTCAGCGATTAGCCTTCCCCCAGTATCTTCACGATACGTAAAGCCTTTGTTCTAAAGGTTGGGAAGCCTCCCGAGGGAGTTTATCACTGAAGACCGAACATGAAGCTTGATTACGAACTTTAGCAATAGAAACCTTGAGCTGAGTAAGCATCCAAACATCTTCGATATCCTAGTGCAAGAGTGGGGAAGAATCCGCCCCCAAGATTACTCACCATGTATCTCCCAAGATAACTACCCAATTGTGAAGCAATTCACTTTGGGTTAATTTCTGGCAAAAGACAAAAAAACGGGCGCTCCCTAGGGGGTGACACGGCTGTTTGAGCTGACGGAGTATCGAGACTAGTGGGCTATGATATTGTTGATGACCCTTGAATAAAGAGTCTATCTGATTTGTCTTCTTTGTATCCAAACCTATGAAAACATTGGGGATTTGAACACATCCTTGCAGAACATACACTATCTGTTTAGCATAGGCAAAATTGGTCTCTTTCATGTTGTGTTTTCAATTTATATTTTCAGAAAATCATCCATCAAAATCAAACAAGTGTTGAAAATTTCCAAAAAGGCCAAAAACAGAGCAATCAAGGCAGTTTAACGCATAAGAGCAACTTCTTAGCACATCTGAGACATTATCTAGCGCGTACCAACCCAACCTTAGCGCTTTTATCCATCAATCTAGCGCATAACACTTATCTTTCTGATAAATATTTCACTAGCGCTTCTAGATACCGTATTGGCGCTTCCAAGCACCAGTCTAGCGCATTGGGGGCAAACCTTAGCACGTTGAGTCTAAACTTTAGTGTGTATTGAGGACATAATAGCGCTTAATCTTCCCAGTCAATTTTTTTAAAAAACTTTGAGTTAGCGCGTCGCACATGCATCTTGGCGCATAAGGGACTTTGAATAGCGCATCTAGATCATATATTAGCGCATCATGTCTCTGTCTTAGCGCATGGTTAAAACTTAGAAAAACAGAGAGTAAACCAAGCAGTTTTGAAATTTTTTATCATCAGTCTTAAATACCCTTTTGAGTACAGATGTTGGAGTAGAAATATTTTTGGATAGTGTGTCTCTACAACCATTCACTAAAGAAGAATGGAGATCACATCAACAAGCCAACATTGAAAAGGTAAAACATATATGTTTCTGCTCATAGCTTAACTTGAATATCAATCTGTTATCAAGATATTTTATCAGTAAATAACAATAGATTTTATATATATGACAGAATAGAAAAGGGAATGTTACTGTGCATGTTGTAGACAGTGAAGGGAATCCTGTGAAGGGAGCCAAAATCATGATAAACCAAATCAAGAGGGAGTTTCCCTTTGGATCAGCCATAGCTAAAACCATCCTGGCTAATGATACTTATCAGGCATATAGAGAGAGTAGAATCATCTTCTTTTGAGATATATTAAATAGTTATTGTTTCCCTTTGATTGATATATTATGTGTTTAGAGTCTTCTTTTAATGAGTCAAAAATAAGTTTAAAAAAGATTATTTAAGATAATTATAAAGATGTTTAAAATGTTTCAAAAGATAATAATTTTTATTAAATTTATTTATATTTTATTTAAATTAATTTAGATAATTTAAATATATTTATCTAAAAAATGTCAAGACATATTAGGTTCTAATTTTATTTTTTTAAATTTAGAGTATGGTAAGTTTTATATACTTGTAGGTTACTTTTTGATAATTTCTTTTTTAGATATTAACAAATATAATTTATAAATTTTATTTTTGGTAATATTTTACAAGAGTAATTTGTATTTTTAAAGTGTTATTTGTGATCATCTATTTACCACTAATACTAGATCTTATCAATTATATATACAATTGACAAAAGATGGTTGCATTATAATAATTTGTTTTTAATTAAAAAAGATTGGAACTTGGTACCATTATATTCAATTGGATGATAATCTTATTTTATACTAGTTTATTTTCTTCCATCTAAATACATCACTTTTCAAATTTTAAGAATGGTTTTAAAAATAGTTTGTTTTTAATTATTAAACATTAAAATTTATGTTTAAAATTTCAATGATTTTATTGAAATTGCAGAAATGGTTTGAGCGATTTAATGTGGCAACTTTTGAGAATGAGTTAAAATGGTATAGTACAGAGAATCAACAAGGATATCTCAACTACAAAGATGCAGATGCTTTGGTAGAATTTTGCAATTCTAATAACATATCCATGCGAGGGCATAATATCTTTTGGGAGGACCCAAAGTACACTCCTCAATGGGTTAAGGATTTGCCTGATACACAACAACTACAAAGTGCAGTGGAGTCTCGAATTCGATCCCTAGTGGGTCGTTATAAAGGTCAATTTTTAAATTGGGATGTGAGCAATGAGATGCTTCATTTCTCCTTCTTTGAAAATAAGCTAGGACCTAATGCGTCACTTGAGTTCTTCAAACTTGCTCAAGAATTGGACCCCACAACACCTATGTTCATGAATGATTATAACACCATTGAGACTTGCAATGATATCATGGTAAATAACATGGTCATGAAAACAAGAAATATTCATTTATTAGATATAACATTATAACATAAGGAAAATTCTTAGACCACTATATATATGCGTTTTGAATTTATTTTATAAGTGACATCCTTGTCTCACCTTGCAGGCTATTCCAGATGAATATCTAAGAAAATTGCAAGACATATCAAGCCTAGGGGTGATGACAGGAATTGGTTTGGAATCTCATTTTGGAAAGGCAAACATTCCTTTGATGCGTTCAATTTTGGATAGATTGGGGTCTATAGGGTTACCTATTTGGCTTACAGAAGTGGATATACAAAATTCTTTAGGTGGTGATAAACAAGTAGAGTACTTAGAAGAAGTGCTAAGAGAAGGATATTCACATCAATTTGTGGATGGGATTGTGATGTGGTCAGCATTGCATCCATATGGGTGTTACCAAATGTGTTTAACAGATAACAATTTCAACAATTTAGCCACTGAAAATGTTGTGGACAAGTTGATAGAAGAGTGGAACAATGAAAGCATTGAAGGAATCACTGATGAAAATGGTGAATTAAATTTTTTTGGATTTCGGGCATATTATAAAGCCATTGTAATGCATTTAGAGCTTAACAATTCTACTACTTTTAAAGTGAGTAGGGTTTCAATGACCACATATCAATCGCGACAAATCTATATTGTAATATGACCGTATAACAATATAATAAGATGAATGGTAAAAGCACCATACTTTAATAATACATTATTATTTGATATTATTGGGCTTCAAATTTTCAAATTTGTGTGTTTTTAAAGATTAAATATTAGACACAAAATATGTTTCTCATAAAGCTTATGAAATTAAAGTTGTTGGTCCTCATTTGTTTATTGTGGAATGGAAAATCAATCAAACTTTATACCATGTTTTACATAATATGGGTGTCTTTATTGTTGAGAAACATGGTACAAACTACTACAATGTAAGCACAAACAAATAGTAAGCAAATCTGGTCTACCAATCAAAATTGCATGAGATTAACGATAAAATAACATGAAAAAGCATATAGAAATATGTATTAGCATATTAAATTAAGCAAACACTTATACTAATGAATGTACATGGAGAAATCTTTTTGGAAAAAAACTCTATTACCAAAGATTGATCTCTAGGATTTACTGTCATCATGATTTTGATTATTAGATGCTAGTTCTAATTCTTATTTAGTTGCATAGCTTGTTGTACAATCATCACCACACAAAAAATTCCTTAGTAATCCTCTCATCTTTATTCTCCTATTATATGTTGTACCACATACTAAATCTAGATTAAAAATATTATTATGTTACCTCCATTATGCCACTTCAACACTTGAATGCCATCCATTTTTCATTTACTTTGTACCCATTGACTATGTATATATGTATACATATATGTATACTTGTATACATATATACATATGTATACATATATGTATATATATGTACATGTATATATATGTGTGTGTGTGTGTGTGTGTGTGTGTGTGTGTGTGTGTGTGTTTGTGTGTGTGTGTGTGTGTGTGTGTGTGTGTGTGTGTGTATGTATATGTATATGTGTATATATATATGTATGTATGTATATATATACATATACACACACAATTCCTCATACACATACATGTATGCATATATACATACACAAACACATATATACATACATGTGTTAAATTTGAACCAGAATATAAGAACAAACTGAGAACAGAAACTAGGAGAAACACAAATACACAAGTCCTTATCCTGGGAAAACCCTCCACTCGAGGGTGAAAAACCCGGCCCGCAAAAGTAATCTCTTTATTGAAAACTTCAAATGATCAATACATATATAGAAAACTTGACTTGACTATCACAAAGTCTGAATCACTTTCTTATCAGATACAACTCCTTGACAGAATGATAACTAATGATATACACATCAATTGTTTTCCATAAAACAATAAATGCCAAAAATCTCAGAATTTGGAGTTAGCAAAATATTGAAAAGCATAACATGTGACTGAAGATAAAGTATACAAATAACTATCCACCACCTGCACAAAACAAAAATACCTATATATTGTCGAAAGAGAGAGCACTCATCATCAAGAAGAATACACACACACACACACACACACACACACACACACACACACACACACACACACACACACACACACACACACACACTTATGTATAGAACGCATAATCTTTTAGGAGACGTCAATACAAGAAGGTATCATGGAAATGCCAAGAGACATTCTCGCCAAAGAATCGGTTACACTCCCGCAATAACTCATGAAAAACGGTAACGGAAGAAGATAGATAATCCACCGACATCCACCTAGAAGACTCACCGACATCCACCATAAAGAATTCACTGATAGCCACCATAGCAATCGAAAAAGCCAAAAATAATATTGAAAGAAATAGATGCCAAAGAAGCGGTAAAACGGTAATTGAAATCACCAAGACGGAGGCAAATAGAAGGTAGCCATATGAAATAAATAGGAGAGATTGAAAGAAAGGAGATATGCATCTTTAGATCTCTATCGCAACTATAATCTTCAACACTCCCTCTTAGCAAGAGAGAGATCTTCATTTTGTCATCTCATGACAGGTACATACCAAAGAAAGCCAACAAAGTCTCATCACATATTTTATTCAATAAAATTGTTATCTCAGCATAACAATATTCACCATAGCTACTCGTAGAGGGTGAATGAAAACATAAATAAAAATCATAAAGTCATACACATGACTTCAACCATAGCTACTCCCAGAGGGTGGATCAAGGGATTTCTCCTCGAACTTCTCTCGTAGAGAAGAACTCATTAATCAAGAGATTTCGCCTCAAACTTCTCTCGCATAGAAGACTCATTAATCAAGGGATTTCACCTCGAACTTCTCTTGCAGAGAAGAACTCATTAATAAAGGGATTTCACCTTGAACTTCTCTCACAAAGAAGAACTCATTAATAATAAGCAAAGAATCAATAAAGTTGAGAATCTCTCTCAGCAAGAGCTTCATTCTCCACAATGCCAAGCTTATCTCGGAAGTAACAGAACTTCACTCTCGGAAGTGGCTTGGTGAGAATGTCTGTTGTCTGCTCTTCTGTAGAAATATACTTGAGTTCAATTGCTTTTCGCTGAACCATGTCTCTCAAGTAATGATATTTAATTTTCACATGTTTGGTTCTATCATGAAACATTGGATTAACTGAAAGCTTCACACAGCTTTGATTATCAAGCATAATCACAATAGGTTCCAAAGGCTACTCAAACAAGCCTGCAAGTAATTTACGAAGCCACACAACTTCTCTTGCAGTCACACAGGCTGCAACATATTCTGCTTCAGTTGTACTCTAAGCAACATGAGATTGTTTCCTGCTGCACTAGGAAATCATAGCTGAACCTAGGCTAAAACAGTAACCTGAAGTGCTTTTCCTATCAGGCACACAACCTGCCCAATCTGATTCTGTAAACCCCAACAATTTCAGATCTACACAAGAAGAAAATTTTAAGCCAAATCCAATTGTACCACGTACATATCTCAATATGTATTTGACTGCCACAAGGTGAATATACCTTGGTTCACACATGAATTGACTCAAGGTATTAACTGCATAGCATATATTAGGCCGTGTGTTAATCAAGTACATTAAAGAGCCAATTTATTGTCTGTACATAGTAGGATCAACTAAATTTGAATTTGCTTCATCATTATATAATTTTTTCAGATTTACCTCCATAGGAGTCACCTTAAACTTACACTCTAACATGTCAAATCTTTTCGAAATATCAATTGCATATTTTCCTTGATTCAATATGATTTCATTGGGTCTTTGCCATATTTCAAGTCCAAGAAAATAATGTAACAAGCCAAGATATTTCATTTCAAATTTTGAAGCTAACTCCTTGCATTTGACAATGGGATCATCATCACCAGTGAGAAATAAATCATCAACATATAGCACTAAAATCAACATCTTATCATCACATACCTTGAAGTATAAATTTGGATCAACATCATTCTTTAGAACACCCAAGCTCAAGAGATAGTAATTTATCCTCTGATACCAAGCATGAGGGGCTTGTTTGAAACCATATAAGGCCTTTTTCTGTCTGCATACATGTGAGTCTCTATTATGAATAACAAAGCCCTCTAGCTGCTCAATGTAAACCTCCTCTTCAATTTTACCATTCAAGAAGGTTGTTTTCACATCCATTTGATGAAATTTCCAACCCTTAATAGTTGCAATAGCTATAATAGTCCTGATAGAAGTGTAACGTGCTATAGGTGCTATGAGTTTCTTCGAAATCTATACCTTCCTTTTGGGAAAAACCTCTGGCTACAAATCTAGCCTTGTACTTTTCTATACTCCCATCAGCTGCATGTTTGATTTTGAACAACCACTTAGAAGAAACCACAAATTTTTTTTTAGGTCTTGGAACAATGTCCCATACATCATTTTTCATAATAGATTGATATTCCTCTATCATGGCATCCTTCCACACTTGCTGATTTAAAGCCTCTTCAACATCTGAAGGCCCAGATGCTAATATATGACTCATCAAAGATACGTAACCAGCAAACTTGTGAGGTCTTTTTCTTTCTCTGAAAGTACCATGAGGGGTTGCATATTTTTTAGCATCTTCCATAGTATGTCTAGCCCACAAAGGTCTTTTCTTGTTAGCTAAACTAATACTGGGACCTATTGATGTAACTATAGAGTCAACTAGATCAATTGGATCAGCTGAATCAACATGATTTTCTAAATCTATAAATTCCCTCTAAATGTCTGAAGATGGATTCAGATTAGTTGTATCTAAATCTTGAGGGTGCTCAAAATCTTCTTTATCAACTTCTATGCTAGATTTTTTGAATTTCATGCAAGCTACATCTTCATCAAAAGAAACATCCCTGCTAATCTCAATCTGTTTTTGTCCAGGAATGTAAATTCTATGTGCCTTTGAAGAATCACTATAACCAACAAATATGCCTTTCTTGCCTGAAGGTTCTAATTTAGATCTTTTCTCTTTAGGAACATGAATATAAACAGGGCATCCAAAGATTCTGAAATAACTTACATATGGTTTGACACTTGTAAAGGCTTCTTCTGGAGTCAAGTTGTTTAGAATCTAATGAGGACTACAATTCTGAATGTGAACTGCTGTCATGCAAGCCTCGACCTAAAGAAATGTTTGAAGACTTTGGTCATGAATCATAGCCTTTATTGCTTCAACAATTGTCCTATTCTTCCTTTCAGCCACATCGTTTTGTTGAGGATTATAAGGGACACAAAACTCTCTCTTAATCCCAATTTCAACACAAAAGTTATGGAAAACACCAGAAACATATTCTCCTCCATTATCAGATCTAAGAATTTTTATTTTCTTGCTAGATAAATTTTCAACTAGAGCTTTGAACTCTTTAAATTTGGACAACACTCCATCAGACTATTTAGACTTAAGAAAGTAAATCCAGCACTTACGTGAAAAAAAATCAATGAAGGTGACATAATACCAAAAACCACTAAGAGAAGCAATTGACATAGGTCCACATAAATCAAAACGAATTAATTCTAGATCATCCTTTGCCTTACTTTCACTACTATGAAAAAAAGTGCTCTTAATGTTCTTACCTAAAGCACACCCCTTGCAAACACCTTCATGATTTTGATTCTGCGTTGGAAGACCATTGACAACCTTCTCCATTGCAGACAAAGTTTTGAAATTCAAATGATCAAATCTCTTATGCCACAACTCACTTGAACTTGAGGAATCATGAGCTAAGACTTGAATGATATGAGTTGAAAGTTTATAAAGACTATCTTGACGAACACCAATAACACGAGGTGATTGAATATTTGAGTTCTTCTTCCATGCAAGTACTTTTCCATCATCAAAAGCAACATGATAACCTTTGTCTTCTAATGCAGAAATAGAAATCACATTCCTCTTAATTCCAAGAACAAAAAGAACATCACTTAAATGAAGAGGAATACCACAGTCCAACTGAAAAGAAGTAGAACCAACACCCTTCACAGAATAGCATGCATCATCACCGAATATTAACTTGAAGATGAGAGTCTTTTTCTTTCAAGTTAGAAAGGTGTTCACGATAACCAGTGATATGACGAGATGCTCCACTATCTATCAACCACATATCACTGTTAGTAAGAATATTACTAGAAAGTGCAGAAATAAATAAGAAGCCTTCAAAATTTTCTCTTGACTCTCTTTGAGGAGAAGGATTCTCAACATTTGCAGCAACTATTCGAGTCTTCGATTTTCAAACACAATCATAGGCAAAGTGATGAAATTTGTCACACCTAAAACACTAAATTCTAGAAAGGTCCTTCCAATTTTTCTTGGCAACAGGGGCTGACTCATCGTTCTAGTCTCTGAATCTTTTGAAGTTACCTTTCTTTCCTTTCCCCTTAGATGCATGGGCAGCAAGCACATGATCATCTTCATGATGAGATTTGTGACCATAACCTCTTGCTTCTTGTCTGCATTCTTCCTGAATGCAATCTACCCTCAACCTATCGAATTTAGGAGGATCATCTCTTCCACTAATGCCTTGAATGAAGGATTCCCAGGAGATGGGAAGTCCATTCATAGCTAACATAACCAAGTCTTTATCAACAAAAGTATCTCCAATTGCACTGAGTTGATCTTTTAACTCATAAATTTTCATGAAATAAGAAGTAACAAATTCTCCTCTAGACATTTTCACATGCAGCAGTTGACGCCTAAGGGTTAAAGCTCTACTGGTATTGTTGAATTCATAAAGATCCTTTAGAGTTTGAAATCCTTAGCTGAATCCAACTTAGAGATGATAGGCACCAGATGATCCTTAAAAGAATCAATCAAAATTTTCTTAGCCATGGTCTTGTTCTTTCTCCATTGAACTTTCTTTGCATCAACAGAAGGTTCTTCTACATCTTTTGAGACATAGTCAAGGAGATCATTTTCTTCTAGAGTAATCAGAATTCTAAATTTCCAAGAAGAGAAATTTGACGAACCATCTAGTCTATCTTCTACTTTCAATCCGTTCACCATAATGAATGACTTAGGCAAACAACTGAGAGAAATAAATAACTTAAAATTCTGGTTCTGGATCGATCTTCTAGACCCGCTCTAATACCATGTTAAATTTGAACCAGAATATAAGAACAAACTGAGAACATAAACTAAGAGAAACACAAATACACAAGTCCTTATCCTAGGAAGACCTTCCACCCGAGGGTGAAAAACCCAACTCGCAAAAGTAATCTCTTTATTGAAAACTTCAAATGATCAATACATATATAGAAAGCTTCAATTGACTATCACAAAGTCTGAATCGCTTTCTTATCAGATACAACTCCTTGACAGAATGATAACTAATGATATACACATCAATTGTTCTCCATAAAACAATAAATGCCAAAAATCTCAGAATTCGGACTTAGCAAAATACTGAAAAGCATAAGACGTGACTGAAGACGAAGTATACAAATAACTATACACCACCTACATGAAACTTAAATACCTATATATTGCCAAAAGAGAGAGCACTCAAAATCAAGAAGAATATATTATTCTTCATAAAACAATAAATGCCAAAAATCTCAGAATTCGGACTTAGCAAAATACTGAAAAGCATAACACGTGACTGAAGATGAAGTATACAAATAACTATCCACCACCCGCACGAAACATAAATACCTATATATTGCCAAAAGAGAGAGCACTCAACATCAAGAAGAATATATATATATATATATATTCTGTACAAAACACATAATCTTTTAGGAGACACCGATACAAGAAGCTATCACGGAAATGCCAAGAGACATTCTCGCCAAAGAACCAGTTACACTCCCGTAATAACTCATGAAAAACGATAAGGGTAGAAGATAGATAAGCCACCAATATCCACCTAGAAGACTCACCGACAACCACCATAAATAATTCACCGACAACCACCATAGCAATCGGAAAAGCCAAAAACAATATTGAAAGAAACAAATGCCAAAGAAGCGGTAAAGAGGTAACTGAAATCACCAAGATGAAGACAAATAGAAGGTAGCCATATGAAATAAATAGGAAACATTGAAAGAAAGGAGATATGCATCTTTAGATCTCTATCGCAGCTATAATCTTCAACAACATGTATGTATATATATACACACACATACTCATACATATATACGTATGCATACATGCACATACACATGCACATACACACCCATATACATACATACATATACAATATATACATATATACATACACAAACATACATATATGTCAATCTCAATCTCAATTAATATATCTTTAACATTGTAGAATGTATTTAAATAATTCAACATATTCAAATCTTTGCAATTAAGCAATGTGTGTATTTATATGTCAACAAATAAATGCCCTTAATCAAATATCTATTCATTTTGATTATGCATTAGTACTTTTATATACAAATATTATTGGCCTACCAAACTACCATCATAAATAGAAATCTATATTTTTTTCATATTTAATGTGTGATTAATAAATTTTTTTTAAATGAATGTGTAATATAATAGGAGCTCTCTATTCTCCATACAAAACAGTATCTCATGGAAAACACAAAATCTGTATATCACAACAGATTTTTATGTGATTTTTATTAGTTATGTGATTTTTAGTAGTTAGATCCTCTTAATCTGTCTTTTAAATGCTGTAAAAATGAAAAAAATGACTGAAAAACAACAATTATACTATACAGATTTGTGTTTTTTATCAGATACTGTTTTGTATGAAAAATGACAATTACCAATATAATATGACTCGATTCTTCCAAGTGTTGCAAAATTCCACAGATCTTCTACATGCGCTTCTTCCCATGGCGTTGAAGATTTGCATACAGGCGTTGCAATTGGGGGCGGCTCATTTCATTTTGTTGCAGGATGCCGCCACCAAACCTAGTTTTAGTAAAGCTCTGCTCAATGGCACGCAGGCTGGAGCTTCCCTTCATTGCCTCCCCTTAATGGCCGAAACCCTAGATTGGTTTGCCAAATTAATGGGTCGCTCAGAGATGATGCGACCATGACTACGCATCAAAAGGGCTGCTTGGATCCACTCTCTCCTTTCACCTCCCTCAGTCAGGGGTTTGTGTCAGTGTTGGCGGAGCCTTATCATTCAGAAGCCATACCTGAGATTTGTCTGGATAGGCAGGATTTTTGTAACAGGGCATTCTTTCATCTACAGATTTACCACATCGTGGTCGAAGCTTTGCGATCTGCATGCGTGGATCCCAAATTGCTGGAAAGAGGGTTTAGAGGAGAAAGCATTAACCTTTGCGATCTTTATAGGGAGGATCCTTTATGCTTATGTCTAGCTTACCAAAAAAAGAAAGAGTATGATTAATAATACGTGATAAAGATGTTTAGTGTAAATTATTTCATGTAAAAAAAATTATTTTTATTAATTTTGATAAATTTAATGGTTTTTTGTTAATAATTTTTTTTAAAATGTCAATTGAAGTTAGTTCAATCACAAAACTGTCGTAATATTTTCATATAACTATAAGGGTGATAATCAAATTAAAAGTCTAATGTGAAAGGGTAAACATGATTATTATGAAAGGTTTAAAGTAATGAATACATAACTGTAATGGTGAAAAAAGAATATTTATTATCTTTTTTCTTATGTTTATGGACTATTTTCATTATTTTGTTTTTTATGAAATAATTTTACAAGTGGATACACTCTGCATAAAATTTTATTTATAATTTTATTTTAATCTATCTCGCCACCACTCATTCTTGAGAACTATTTCCAATACCTATATATTTCATTTGCCACCTTGATTTAGATTTGTAGATGCTAAAAATTGACCTAGTTCATTTTTGTGCACATGGATTTGAACCTCAAAATTTAAAACTAAAATTTCAAATTTGAACTTACTATAAGTTTCTTAGCAAATCTTGTGATTTGATCTAATACACATTTGCATGGATTTGTGTCTTGTGATGTGTTTGAGAACATGTGTTGATTCATTATTATCATGCATGGACATTCACGACATATTCATAGAGAATATAAATGAAGCGTCAATAGTACATCACCAACTTACATCTTCGTAGGCATATTGCATTTAAGTATTTGTGTACTATGTTGCATTAAAAGTATGCCTTAATTGATTAGTATCATCTAGATCTAAGAGCAATTATGATACATCTATATAGATCATAACTAGAGTGTTAGCATTACATCATGTGCTTGCATCATCCTAGGCATATTACACTTAAGAACTTGTGTGTTATATTATTGTTTTTAAGAAGATTGTCCTAATTTATTGTAATCACATAGATTTAGAAGTGTTCATGATACATTCATATAGAGAATAAATTGAACATTAGCATTGTATCATCTGCTTACATCATTCTAAATATATTTGTTCCTATGAAGAAGGATCTTACCTAATTTATTGTTAGGAATACAATTTATTCTTGTCATATTGATCTTTTGAATACATTGTGCTTTTCATTAGGCCTTTAGCATTCGGTGGCTATCTCTATATCCAAATTTTACATGGTATTAGAGCTTGTTGAATGCAATTGGTTGGTATTTTGGTCAATCTTGAGTGTAGATCTTGGTTGGTATTGAAAATTTGATTATACTCTTTTCTCATATCAAGTGATGACCTAGAGAATTAAAAAAATGATAAAAATATCAAAATTTAGGAGGGTTTCTCTTTGTGAATTTGTATTGCAAGTTCATATTAAAGCAAGTGTAAAATTGAGCTCGCCATTGAGTTCAAGGTGTCCATTAATAGCCTTTTGATTCATCTAAATTGAAAATTAGAAGCTAAATAATAAGGGTTTGAAGTTGGATCGTGGTTGTCAGATATGGAAGGTAGCTGCATTTTTGGAAATCAAATATGACCCTACCATAGCATCTAAAAGGTCCAAGACCCTAAATATTAATTGTTAATTCGTAAAATTTGGAGCAATTTTCCCCAAGCCCTTTGGAAAAAGTCTACCCTCCCCCATCGTATAGATTGTACCTTATAGAATATTCTATGCACAATGAAAAAGATGTCACTCTACACATGCATCGAAAATTCATATTGGTAAATTTTTTTTATTTTTTTTCATTATTTTTTTAGAATTGAATTTTTTTTATTAAAACCATCCTTGTATAGGGTACTATTCAAACCCTGCATAGATTGAAAATATATTAGTACCCCAAGGGCCTTGCGAGAGCCACATGGCTTCTAGTGCATTAGTAGATCACTTCGCCCTAGCCAACCCTCCTTTCTAATGGGATTTTGGTTTAAGTAGTTTATCTTTATATTATCCAACTCAATCATCTAATCTCCTTTTTGTTTTTGTTTTATTATTTTGGGTAACATTTTTGTGAGCTTCGTAGTGATATACGTATTTTTCTGTTTTTGGTGTCTTATTTTTTTAGAAATTATAGTTTTTGTAGATGAACATGCTAATTAGTTCTTATTTGGGGAACTTCCAAGGCTCCATACAATAACATTTTTTTATATGCAATTTTTTTTTTGTTAAAGTGAATAATTGTTTTGTGTACTTTACATTGTTGTGATCCAATTAACCCCATTTTATCAAAAAAATTGAGTTTTCTTTTTTATGGTCAAATTTGGCGTTTTTTATATACTATGATCAAAACCACTTTATAGTTTTGGCAAGTGGCACATATAATTACAATGACTATAAATTGTCAAATCATATTTTTGGGGGTTCTTTCATAAAGTGAATTTGAGAGTGTAATCTTGTGGTTGATTCATATGTTTTGAGATTATTGGTCTTTGATTTTATCATTTGAAGTTATATCATAAGTTTTTGTTCATCCTTATGTGGTAATATTTAATAGTATAGGTGTTGAGGAAAAATCAACTCAACAGCTCCCAAGGATCACTTGCATGCAAACCTGCCATAAAAGGAGAGAAGCAAAAACAAAGCTATGGAGGCCAGAATTTAATGATCCAAAAAAGAGGAGTCATATTGATTGTGCAAGAATAATGCAATACAATTATAAAATACAAAGAGAGAATCCTTATAAAAGGATACTAGAAACCCTAAAGGAGAAAACCCTAAAGAATTATAAGATGCCTAAGTTTAGCTTAAGCGTAGAGTATAATAGACTAATAATTAAATAAATAATTATTAGCCACAACATGATAACTCTAACACCCCCTTTAAGATGAACTTAGGGAGTAGCTAAAAAAAACTAAGCACTAAAAAATGCATGTAACAAAATGCATGAAAGTAACAATGGGTCCCGACAACTAGTCCTGATGAGGTACCCAAGTACAAAAGATCTCTCACAACTGGAGAAAAGGAGAAAACCTCATGGGAAAAACTCCTCTCCTAAAGAGAGAAATACAAGTGAAGGACTGAAGAAGCCTCCAAACAAGAGAATGTTCCAGCAAACAGGAACAAAGGATGAACATGAAGAACACCACTGAAGCATGAAGCTGCAAACACTGTCAAAGAATAACTGTCGATTTGAAGAACCTCCACTGAAAAAGAAGATGATCAGGTAGAGAAGACTGTAATTTGCATGAGTGCCCTCAAATAATACTACTTGAATTAGATGGCAAACAAAGGCAAACAACTAAACTTGAAGATACAGATGGTTAAAACACCAAAGTCTGAAGAGCTGATCAATCGAAGATGAAAGGTTGCCTCCAAAAAAAGGAATGAAAGAGTGTCCATATGGTAAATGATCCATCTCATCGAAATGCATAGGTAACTAGCCACTGCATCCACCTAGTACATAGGAACAAATACTGAATACATAGATCACTCCAATGAACCAAGGAAGCATTAGAACCAAAAACCAATAGGAGAAACCCCCCCATAATGCTGACAAGGGAGAGGTGACAGGTACACTGAAACTGATTTCTAAGAAAAACTACATGATGAAGAACTAGGAACATCGAGAGTGCAACAAAAAGTACAAACACATATGAAGGCTAGTGTCATGGAAGGAACACTCACTTGACACACATCATGAGGCTAATGTCGTGGAAGGAACACTCATGTGATAAAGGTAGATGGTAAACAAAGACAAACATCAAACACCCCCATGGCACTTTATAATGGAGTGCAAGTACAATAAGGCACAAGATGTGCAAGAGCCCAAGCATAGTGGCACTTTATCTCAGTGCATTTGCAAAAAGTAAAATGCTTACAAAATGATGTATACAATTCTCAAAGAAGACAAAAGGCTAAAAATATAGAAATAATAGCCAAAGATGAGTCATCCCACACAAAGAAAAAGATCCCACGAGCTGAAATATCTAAGATATTCATCAGAGTGCATAAATGCAAAACACTGAATAAAATGTACCTGGAGAAGAATCTAGAAAGAAGACCCATACCACTAGAAATTGCACAAGACCATCTTTCTAACGATATCTTGTGTGCCAAAAACGGAGTCCGGATGCTCAAGATATGTCTCCCGAAGTGCAAAAAAGAACTTCTGGCTTTGACGTCAAAAAAAGACATCAAAAAAACAAAAAAAAAATATCAAACCTCCAGATCTAAAGAGAGATCAAAAAGATATTTCTAATGCCTATTTGTTTGCCAAAATCCAACTCCGTTTGCTCAAGTTATGGTGAAAAAACCAACCCCCTATCCAAAAGGCTTGCAAGAGGGGCCTAAGTGGTGACTGGGCGGAGCTGCCGGTGGAGGTGGCATGTAGGAGGAGGATCGAGGTGCACGAGCGGCGGCGGTGGTGGCCAGTGGTGGCGATTACTGCTAGCCACAATGGTTAACAAACCGTCAGAGGGCTACTAACCGTGGCGGCGACGACTGGCTCAGGTGGTCGGCTCAGGCGGTGGTGGCAACTGATGACAAGGTCGATCGGCGGGGGCCTAGGTGGCGACAAAGACTCCAAGGCGGCAAAGCGGGGCAACTGTCTGACAGAGCAGGTGGGTTGTAGAATGGGCAGTAGTGACAGGGGGTCGCCAACCAGAAACATGCGGGGGCTGTGGAAAGAACTGGCGATGGGTGAGGCCCGACAATGATAACTCTAACAAATAGGATAGTTATAAATATTGACAAAAAGACATCCTAAAACATTTTAGGTGGCTTATTATTTTTCCTTATCTTTATGGACTCCTACCTAATATGGGGGAAGCTAGTAGTAAATTATGTGAATCCTATGGTTAAACAAGGGATAAAAGATTAGGAATGGAAAGAATTGAAAGAATTAGGCTTACTAAAAACTAAAGTTTTAGCATTATAGAATATTTTGAATAATAGGAAAATTTGGTTGACAAAAGGAGAAGACTACATTAGATGGGATTTATCTAAGAATGGAGAGTATTTTGTTGAGATTGGCTTTACGGTAGAAGTGTCAATTGAAAAGAAGACTAATATTACCCATTTCTCTATGTTGAAACAAACTTTGCCTTCCCATAGCTAGGGTCTTTACATGGGAAACATTACATAAGAAAGTCTTAAATCCAAAAAGATATAAAAAACTTGGCGACAACATCCCCTCATTATGTGCACTATGAAAGAAAAGAAAATACACAATAGATTATTTGCTACTAAATTATCAATTCTGAAAAAAGTGTTGGTAATGGTTGTATGCTAGGCTATGGTGGAAAAGTTCTTTGCCATTGATATATTTAGCCTCTTTCAATCATGTTCAGTTCGAAAAAGGAAAGCTATCATTTCCAAAATTTGGATAAATAGCCCATTATTTAAGATGTAGGAGATCTAGAAACATTTTTTAACAACTTAGATCCACTATTCAAAGGTGGTAAATAATAGAACTATGGTGTAATCATGAAAAAGGAATCTTTCACAATGTGGGATAATGAAATTGTCAAAAATCGGCAAGGACTTAAAGTTCCTCTTAATGGGAATGGAAAAGTCAAATCCTCATCTTAGGAAATAAGCACATTGGTATAGTGTCATAAATTGTAGCCCCTAGCAATTTCACACTTCTTTTTGGGCCCTTTCCTTAGTGTGTCCCCTCATAGCTCATCTCAAGCCTATTTTTGGCTTTTTCACATCCAAACTATCATCATGTGCTTATTTGGTGAACATATCCTATGCCCTAAACTTGTGCAATCCATATATGCCTCTATTTCACCCATTTTTGGGTGGACTATGGTGCTAGATGCCATAGTATTGCTGGACTAGGGTGCTAGGTTCCATAGTACACCCCGAAAACAAGCCCAAATTCAAATGTGTGGATGTAATGGTTCTTGTCATTTGTGATTCTATCTTGAAATTGTAATATGACAATTGGAAGTAGGTCTAATTTATGAAATACCTTGAGAACCCTATTTAAGAGCATCTTTACTAATTCATTTTCATCCCTAAGCATCCTACAACATTACAAATTATTGAGATCATCCTAAGAAAGCATTATAAGAAAATTTATTTACATTTGAGCATTATGGAGCAACAAGTTATAACAACCTTCATGGAAGTGTGTTTTCATGATTGATTTCATCTTGTTATGTCATGTTATTGTATCAACACTTGAGGGTCCTATTCGAAGAACATTGCATCACCACCATTATCAAATTTGAGGTATGATCTTGTCAATCCAACATTTTGCTTCATATTTAGCCTCGTCCTTACAAAGGGTAAGATCTCTTTTCTAATCATAATTGTTGTAATGGAGGTTATCTCCTAAGATCTCTTTTCTAATCATAATTGTTGTAATTGAGGTTATCTCCTACCCGACATTTGGTTTAGGCAAGCCCCTATATAACCCAACACTTTTCTATATGTGTGTAGATGATAGATCCGACAATAAATAATTGCATATATAGGAAGAGTGGACTGAAACTAGCAGTTCTAGATTCAAAACATGCAAAAAACCTTGAACACTATCAATTCACTCTAGTGTTTGACAATTTTTTGTTGACATTTCAGGAGCATGATCTACACAACATATTGATACAGAATCTACACTTCAAATTTGACTTAGACACCCTTGGACAGTGGCACCTATTGACATAGTCCATGGTAGTTTTAGGCCCATATTGTGAACACAGATTCCTCTTTATATCACTCTTCCAGATCTAACTTTAGAACTTGCATTCCTATTTTGTAGCTTACTATTTAAGCTAATTTTGGTCAATTTTCTAGCTCTTTACCTAGTTCTTACACTTGATCATCAACTTAATCAAACTAACAACAAAAAGGATAATATCACATACAACATCTAGCTCTCCTTTAAGGGATTGATGTTGGATCTTATTGACTACCCCTCCTTAATGAAACAAGTGGGAATAGTGATTACCTAAGTTATTAGTTTACATTTCTAAGATAAGACTCATATTTTCACCCTTCATCTTGACTAACTCAATACTCCTTACATTTAAATGCATAAGTTTTATTTAGAGTTTTAGATTGATTTTCATTACAGATCTTACAAAATTTGATTGGTTTGCAGTTTCACATGTAGTTGCACTTCTCATTAGTTAGATCCATCAACATCGCATGTTGAATGTTGGCTTCTTTCACTTCATGTTGCTTGCAATGATTCATTGCATTTTAATGTATTAAAAAATGAAGGTTTAAAAGATATTTCCAACATTTACTTCATTTCTAAAAGCTTTCATATATATTTCATTGAATGTTTGGAATTCATTAAATATCTAGGGGATGTTTCATTAGGTACCTTTGATAATCCTTCTATAAATGATGTTGAGATGGATAATGCTTGCATGTCTTCTAGAGTATCCCTTAATCATGAGGAAAGAGTTAATACTCCTATCAATGATCTCTCCAATGAAGATGTAGCATTGAAGAGTAATGATGGATCCTCTTTCCATAAGGTTATTTTGGTGCAAGAGGGACATGCTTCAAACAAAATCTCAACACATCTATCACCTTAGGTCCTCCTTATTCCCCTAGAGCTTATCTTAACCATCAATATGTTTTGAGACAAGATGATGTTATACATTTACTTAATGATATGTCACCTAGAATTACATTGAGTAGAAATGAAACTTTAGATGATGAGAACACCTCTTCCCAACCCAAAAATTTAATGCAAAAGGACTCTCTTACCTCTGAAGTGGACAATGATAAAGTTGTGCATCCTCCTACACAAATCCCTCCTTCTTTTGGTCCTTCAAGGTATACTTATATAAAAAAATTCAGTGAGGTCTATGATGAAAGAAGATCCCTGCACATTTGCAAACTAATTATAAGCTTGGATTTGACATGATTTCTAAACAAGGATATAGTGGTCATGGTCTTGGAAAGATGGGACAAGGAATCAAGGTCCCTATAGAAACCTTATCCTAATACACTAGAGAGGGTGTAAGATTTCCTACTCCTTTCTTGTCAGCTCCTTCATCAAACCCTAGTCTTCCTCTCCCACAAGAGAAAATGGATTTTTCTATGTTGGAAAAAGTGTTTTGGAAACTTCTAAATGATGGTCAAATCACCTTTCCTCTCAATAGTTGTATTGCTAAACCAAGAGGTTGCACAAAATATTGTCTTTATCATCGTGTGCATGGTCATATTATTATTGATTGTAAAGAATTTGTTCACGACTTATATGTCAAATCTCTTATTCATATAAAATCCGATGTTGATGATTTTATAAATCCAAAATTGCATGTAGTTCCTTAGCACTCCTCATCCCTATTATGTTGCTTCTCACTATGTGACATTAGTAGCTTGTCTTTTGGGAGCTCATTGTCATTCATGGTAGTACAATTTCATGTGCGATCATACTTGGCTAGCAACATAATAACCTAATTATTCTTGTCTCTATTCTAGGTGGCAAGAATAATTTTTAAATCATTCCTCCTTCAAAAGGACCCACTTTCCCTTTTTTTTGTTGCATCTTTTATAAGGATATCCTTTCTTGCATATAATTGTTTATATTTGATGAGCATTTTCTCCTTGCTTGAAGGTGTGTATTCTTGATTAGGGCCTATTCATTTCTTGAAATAATATCTTTTATAAATGATCTCTCATTAGTGTTGAAAGTGTGTAATCCTTCACCAAGAATTCCTCTCCTAGAAATAGAGAAGGTGTATATTCTTGACCTCATTCCCCTTTCTTAGTGTTAAAGATGTCATTTTTATTAAATATCTCCTCTCTTCTTGGAGGTAGATATCTTTAGGAAAAGATCTATTCTTCCCCTTTGATAGTTATGCATCCTTGATAAGCATCCCTTCACACTTGTTGCAAGATATCTCTTCTGCAATTATCTCTTCCTCACTTGAAGATTGGATTCTTCCTAGCTTGGGAGTGTATGCATTTTTGTTAAGGATATCTCCTTGGTGGTGAAGGTGTTTATCCTTTGTATGGATCTATATCTTCCTTAATATATCATAGATGTATGTTGACATCTTAAGGTGGGGGTAGGAGGGGATGCGAGCCCTCCTATTTTTCTGTGCTTGGTGACTGCAACACCCATTTTGTAGTCTCACATCAATTTTTTTCTTGGTGCACACTGCATCACCCATTTTTGTAGTATCATATCTTGGTGCATATTGTAGCACCCATTTTACACTCATGTTTTCAAATTACTTTGCAAATAGAGGTTTTGTTTTGTAATATGTGTTTGGTGTATGCTGCAACACCCATTTTGTTGTTGCATTTTCAAATTATCTAGCAAATAGAGATTTTTCTTTGTAGTCTTCCTTAGTGTGAGTCAACTAGCATAATACACCTTGCTAGACCTGCTTGATTCTCATTAATCTAAAATAGAGCACACAACATAACACACCTTGATGTTTAGTAAAATTCCTGCTTCTCCCTCTTTTTCTTGGATCACCTAACATAAGACAACTTTCTAGATTATAAAATGCACACCTTTAACATGAATCACCCAACATAACAAACCTTGTTAACTAGTTGAATTCATAGTTTTCATTAACCCATTACATAACACACCTTGCTGGTTATTGTATCATGGTTTCTTGTCTCATCAATTGGTGTAGGCTCTTTCTCTTTCTATAGGATCATTTATACTCTTGCGACAACATTCCAAGAATGATATTAGCAACGCAAACAATTTGATTAACAAGGTCTCTTCAACTAGTTGACTTGGAGCCTTTGTTTTTGTATATGGTGAAAAGTGATGATGATAAACTATTTTAAAACCATAAAGATCCAACCACAAACAATCTAGGTCCTACAATGAAGCATTCACCAATACCAATAGAGATACCTAAGATCATGTAAATCAACAAAATAAAATAATATTACCATTCACATGTCAAGTAGGGTTTCAATCTCCATTGATCTTGTTTGATATATTTGCTCTCAGATTTTATGTGTGCACAAGAGCTCAACAAAGAATAGATTGTGGTTGATATCTTGATCGCAAGAAAGCTTAATTGCATAAGATTGATTAGACACATTGATTAGACAATTAGGGTTAAAAAGGAAGAGGGCATCCTCTTATATAGAGAACACTATAAGAAATGGAGGGATAATATTAAGAGGTGTAAAAGATAAATGGTTGGCTAGGATTAAAGGGTAGGTAGAGGAAATAATTAAATGATAAAGGGGGTAGGTAAGAGAAGAATTAAGAGATGAATGACATGTATCATGGGTAGAAAAGGCTAATTAATTAATTAATTAAATAAAGATTTATTTAATTAATAGAAGTGGGATCAATTAAAAAAATAAAATATTTATTTAATTTAGGAAAAGGACAATTTAAATAAATAAAAGTATTTATTTAAATGAGGAAAGGCTTAGAAGAGGATTAATGAATTATTTAAATAAATAAGAATTTATTTAATTAATAGAAAAATTAGGATAAAATAATTAAATAAATAAAATATTTATTTAATTAGACAGGACAATTTTAGGTGTCTACATTTTGCCCCTCTTTGAGACAATGCAGCTTGTCGTGTTGGCTCAAAGAAGAAAAAATGATACAAAGTTGCCCCATAACGGGAATGATATGCCACCTCGAGAGATTGGATGGAAATGTTTGAAAAGATTGTAGACAATCTCTCACTAAGAAAGAAAGGCCAGAAAGGATTGACAAGATAGGGTGACAAGGTCACGTAGGAAAAAGACTGACTCAAGAGGAATCAACAAAATCATGTCTATGTCTTAAAAAAATAAAATTGACACTTTTGTGATGAGCATACACTATCAATTGGATAAGATGCTGAGAGGATTCACTCAAACATGTGCCCTAGGGAAGACAAACTGAAAACAAGACTAAAATTGACAATTCTGTGATAAACATGCGTTGCCAATTGGATAAGTTGTTGAGAGGATTCACTCAAATAGGTGCCCTAAAACATGTAGGTTTTCTTTAAGCTGAGTATAGGATAAGTCGTCAAATTGATAAAATTTGGCAAGTGCTCTAGCAAGATAGGATATAGTGCAATGTGACAAACATATACACTAGGATGCAATGCCATGTGATATACATAAGCACTAGGATAGAAGTAGCACTATATGATGAACATGAGTACCACTAGGATTGACATGATTGATTTGGTTGGATGTAGGATTACTTACCCCAAATTGAGTCTAGAGAGCGATTCCCTATGACATAACGGTTACGAACAAATTTGACTATTGAGGACCACACCACAATCAAGGCGATGGGATTGAGACACAATATGCATATGCTTGATATTTGGGCAAACAGAAGACTGCTAACTACTTTGGTGAAAATATGGTCCCATAGGGTCTGTAGGAGGGGACATACAAGATGATCCAGGGGTTGGTCCTTCGGGAGCTTAGATTCCTTTGAGGCCAGCTATCTCTAAGGGATGGTCTTCATCATAGCTCTCTTGGATCCCATTTTGTATCAGTTTTTGTATGATGATGTAGACACCTTTGGGTGATTTTGTAGTCTTATGAGATATTGACATCAGTGTATCATGACACTTATTATTATTTTTGATATATATATGAGATGAATCATCCTTGCAGTAGCTATATGCATGTGTTCCTATGGATGTTCTATATGCTTTATGATGATTTTATGATGCTTATGATATGGATGAAAATATGTACATGATGAAATGCAATATATTTTTGTTCCTTTTTTTGGTTTATATGTACTAAATGCAGATGAGTATATGGTAATGATATGATATGATTATTTACAGGATGAGATGCATGATGTGTTATTATTTTGGCATTTTATGTTTTATATGAGAATGAAAATTCTTATTATTAGATGCTAATCAAAGTGTGTGCAAGATGTGATGCAATTATGATATCTATATGCATTTGGCGTGTCATTATACTCAGTCATGTGATAGCAGGCTACACAGACTCAGGAAGGACGATGGAGGTCAATCATGAAAGGGGAATGAAAAATAGAAGATATGGAGGTGAAAGAGCTTCTTGTGCTTTATCATCATTGAGATTTATTATGGAAAATAGGTTATGACAATCGAGGTATAGGTTTGACCCAAAAAGTCATTGTACCCGTTTGCATGGAGATCATACAATTGCAAACAAGGAATGCCCTAGTTCACACTAGACTCACAATATCCTCATATCCTTGGACAAGTCATAACATTACTAAGAGACAATCCACAGACAGCAAAATAATAGGTGAACATATCCCATCCTCGCCTTTCTAGTCAAAGACATCCTGGAGATAGCATCTTTGGTCAGAGACATCCTGGAAAAGCTAAAAAACATGTCACCAAAAAATGAAATCAAAAGAAAACCAAGACTTGACACCAACACACAATGAAATCTTCAAGTTACTTGTGTTTCTTTCCACATATGTTAACATGTTTGATTTGGTCACAAAACTATCAGATTCCTGATAAAGAACAGATTATGTTGAAAAACATGTTGTTGCCAAAGTCTGCTGAAAGATTTGATTTGTTGAAAGCCCACTGGTGCTTGTGTCTCATCTGAAACTGACATGATCCATGAAACCGATACTTTATTGCGAAGAATATCAAAACTTTATTTCATATTGGCGATGCAAAGGACCTTTATTGTGGATTGTGTGTGAAAAGGAGTTATGAAAAGATGATGCTCTTCAAAACATGCGATGCTTAGGGTACCACTTCCGTCACTAGATTTAGGGTTTTGCCCCAGTTGCAGATTGGACCTGATTTATTATGGAAGGACAGGGTGAAAAGAGAGGTTTTATTATGAATGGCTAACCAATCTTAGGTAGATCAATACAAGACATGATGGGAATGTGTAAGTTTATTATGGATGTATAAGTTGTGAGTGTGTGCAAAGTGAAAGGATAAGATTTGAATCTTGAAGGAGAGAGGAGAAATGTCTCTATACATGGCGCCGGTAACTCGGTTTTCACCATGGTACTTGCCTAGGGTGCCACTGAAGTGGTTTTCACCATTGGAAAAATTTATTTCTCTTTACGTTTTTTGATTTTTTTCAATTTTTTTGTGTCCCAAGGTGCCTATTTGCCAAGTTTTCACCAAGTAACATTTTTATTTTATTTTTATGATTATTTTTTTTTATTTTTGATATTTTTTTTCATTTTTTGATATTAGGATATCTGAAGAGCTATGTGTAAAACCTACGAAGGTGCATGTTGTTGATGGGATCTTTAAAGGTTCTCCATCTGGTGTTGCGAGTTGATATGCACCTGATCCGTAGACTGTTGTGATGACATAAGGACCAAGCCAATTTGGTTCAAACTTTCCTTTCTCTTCTCGGTCCTATTGATTCTTAGGATTCTCTCTCAATACTAAGTCACCCACCTCAAATGTGCGAGGCTTTACCTTATGATTGTAGATTTGACGTTCCTTGAATGAATGATGTGTAGCTCCATAAATTATCTTCCTTGATGAAGGAACTAAGGTAGAATTACTAATGTGTGGACTACGTTCGCCCATATGCATGTCACCTATAGAAGTTTGGGCATCCCTGATAACAAAGTCCTTCGAGGAAGTTCCATTAAAGGTCCATTGATGTGATGTATCACCAAAAGGGAATGAATGTGTGGAACAAGTGGATGAGTTATGAAGGCTTATGATTGTGAAAAGAAGTGAAAGTAGCATGGCATGATGGAGACTTAGGATCAACAAGTATTCTTTTTGACTTGAAATATTAGAACTTTTGCCCCTAGTTGTTTTGATATTAGGGGAGATCAACTCTTGTTCTTTTTTTTTCTTAGGATTTTTATCGTTGACTTTGATTTTTGTAGAGTCCAATAACTTTTGATTTTGATTTGGACTGAAGGACCTCTTTTTATTTTTTACCTTTAGATTTTTCTTTTCAAGGCTTAATTTTTGATCCCCAATAAGTAAGGGCTTTTGTAATTCTTGTTGATCCAAGTCTAGAAGTAGGGTCGAAATGGAATGAGTAGATGAAATGGTAAATCTATGGGAGTTCTCAAGAGGGTTGGCGATATATTCATTTGATTCTTTGTTGGATCCACTCTTATGACTATTGATATCAAGAGCTACTTGCACCATTAGAGGATATTTGCATTCAGACTTAGTAGCCACAACACTTGGTGGTTCACACCTAATTCCTTGATATTGCAAATTGTTTGTAGGTTGTTCCCATTGACTAAATGTTTTAGGAGATAGTGGGAGTTGATCAACAGAAAAGATATACTCACCACATCCCATGCATTTAACCTTGAATTTTTCTTTTAGCTCTGCTTGTTTTGATGTAGAAGGTTTTAATGATTCAGGATCAACATATGCGGATGATGGAGTTGCTTCTCTATTGGTTGGTATTATTGTTTCCAATTTTGGCCGCAAGTTATTGCAATATATGAATAGATTTGGATTGCCATTGACTATCACTTTGGTGCAGTCACCGATTGGGAGGGACCTCAAAGAGATCAATCCAGACCGGGTTGCAAGAGTAAACACAACAAAAACAAGAGGCTATGATGGAGGCAATGCAGAACTGAATGAATTAGATCATAAAAGTTGATTACAGATAACTGGTAACATCCAGGTTACAAGATTCATCTCACTAACCTGCAACAAACATTCTTAATTACAGAACAGGTCACTCTCGAACCTCCAACCTAAGATCTGTCTACTATGTTCTATTTGATTTCCTTTTGAATGACTTCTAATGCTTAATTTCAATGATTTATATGAGCCAAGGAGATCCGGTTGGCTCCAAAATGATCAAATGTCGAAGAACCAAATCAAGCATGTAAAACCAACAGGTTGGCCTCCGCCAAAGAGATTCCTTCGGAAAATACAAAGGATGAAGTGCGGATAAAAGGGAAGGTTGGCCACATGCCAAGGAATATTGGAATCAATGCATAGGGCTCTACAAGATATGAAAGGGATATGGTAGATTCACCAATGCAAAAAGGTCCAAATGGTTCTGGTGCCAGAAAACTGTCTCAGAATCCAGAGTCAATAACTTGCTCGAAAATGATCCAAATGCTCCATGGTTTAGGAATAAGGAATATGATCACGTCCTCAGGAAAAATCCAAATCCACAAGATCCAGTGAGCCAATGCAAGAAAATGCAGAATGAAATGTTGAAACTGCAAAACAAAAAACAAACAGAGAAGAAATATTTTTGGTTGATGCAAGATTGCCAAGAACCGGGGATGCTCCTGCATCAAACATCTAGGGTTGTTGAAAAAGTGAGTCTCTCACTTTGTTGGGGTCAAAGGAAAACCAAGGCGGTCTACCTCTTCCTGAGAAATCCAAGATGAATCTTGAACTGGTGTGCCCTTCCATTTTATAGGATACTCCTTATATTGTCTACTCTGGGTGCTACGCCCAATCCTACTGTCCAAAATGTCTTCAATTTGATCTCGCTCCTTTCGAGGCAACTATTTTTCCAAGTCTGCAATACTATCCTCACTGAATTTTTATTCATGATACTGATGTAGATCTGCAATGTTGAATATAGATGAAATAGTCAAACTATCTGGTAACTCCACTTCATATGCATTTTCAGAACTGAACTTCCTCAAGATCTTACAAGGTCCAAACTTCCTCATATGCAACTTGTTATAGGTTCCAACGGGAAATCTCTCTTTTCTCAGATACACCATCACTTCATCACCAACTTCAAATTCCTTATGTCTTCTCTTCTCATTTGCCTTCTCCTTATACTTGTTGTTCATATCCTCCAAATGTTGCTTAACCTGAATATGAAAGGCCTTCATGTGATCTACAAAATCTTCTACCTCTGCACTCCACTTGTCTTCATTACTTACATCTCTTAATTCTGATATACCTCTAGGGTGTGGTCCAGTAACAGTCTCAAAAGGTGTTCTTCCGGTACTCTTGTTCATTGAATTATCGTAGGCAAACTCTGCTTGTGCAAGAATCAAATCCCAACTTCCGGTCTTTTCTCCAACCAAGCATCTCAACAAATTTTCCAAGCTTCGGTTTACTACTTCTATCTGTCCATCGGTTTGTGGGTGAAAAGTAGAGCTGAATTTCAAATCTATCTTCATCTTCTTCCAAAGTGTTCTCCAAAAGTAACCAGCAAACTTAGTATCTCTATCTGAAACTATGCTCTTAGGTAATCCATGCAATCTCACCACTTCCTTGAAAAATAGGTCAGCTATATGCACTGCATCTAATGTCTTCTTACAAGGTATGAAATAAGCCATCTTCAAGAATCTATCCACTACCACAAATATAGAATCATTTCCTCTTTGTCTCTTAGGCAATCCAAGTATGAAATCCATGCTTATATCTTCCCAAGGTCTCTACGGTACTGTCGAAGGCTTATACAATCTCACATTCTGACTACTGCCTTTTTCAACTTGACAAGCTCTACAACTTTGCACAAATTTCCTAACATCCTTATGAATCTAAGGCCATAAGTAATGCTCACTCACCAATTTTATTGTCTTATCAACACCAAAGTGTTTGTCTAATCCTTCACTATGCTTCTCCTTTATCAGATTCTCTCTCATAGAACTCTTAGGTATGCACAACTGAACTCTTCTGAATAACATTCCATCCTGAATGAAGTAATCCAACCACTTGCTTCAATCTACCATAACCGGTTCTCTACATGCTTTCCAAGGTTCTACAAAATCCAGGTCATCATCAAACAAGGTCTTCAACTCCTTAAATCCTAATACTATCACTCTCATCTTTGTCAACAAATTCCTTCTTCTAATCAATGCATCAACAACTTTGTTAGATTTCCCACTTGCATGCTTCAACACAAAGGTGTAACTTTGCAAAAAAATCTACCCGTCTCATATGTCTCTGATTCAACTTACTCTGACTATTCAAATATTGCAAGGCTTGATGATCGATATACAACACAAACTACTTAGGCAACAATTAATGTCTCCATTTCTTCAAGGCTTGAACTATGACATAAAATTCCTGATGATACACTGAATATCTCCTCCTGGCATCATTCAACTTCTCACTAAAATAAGCTACTACTCTCCCTTCTTGACTCAATACAGCTCCAATTGCGGTTCCAATTGCATCACAATCTACTTGAAACACTTTGTTGAGATCCGGTAAAGCTAACACAGGCTTCTCAGTCACTTTCTGCTTCAACAATTCAAAACTTTTGTTTTCTCCGATTGTCCACTTGAATTCCTTCCTATCTCCCCTCATTGTCTTAGTCATAGGGTTACAAATTGAACCGAAATTTTTGATAAACTTCCAGTAGAAACTAACCAATCCATGAAATGATCTTACCTCTCCAATGCTCTTCGGTGTAGGCCATTTAATAATTACTTTTACATTCTCAGGGTCCATCTTCAAACCATCTGTAGATATCACAAATCCCAAATAGACTAACTCTTCCTTCATGAAAGTACACTTTTAGAGGTTTATCAACAAATTTTCTTCTCTCAACCTTTGCAAAACTTGTTTTAAATGCAACAAATGCTCCTCTTTTGTCTTACTAAAAATCAAAATGTCATCCAAATATACAATAGCAAACTTACCCAAGAATTTATTTAATACCTCATTCATCAATCTCATGAAAGTACTTGGTGCATTACTCAACCCAAAAGGCATCACCAACCATTCATATAGTCCTTCGTTTGTCTTGAATGTTGTCTTCCACTCATCTCCTTCTCCGATTTTGATATGATGATATCCACTCTTCAACTATATCATTGTGTAGTATTTGGCTCCACTCAAACAGTCCATTATGTCGTCCATCGTAGGTAAAGGAAACCGATATTTCATTGTGATCTTGTTTATTGCTCTGGAATAGGTACACATCCTCCATTCTCCATTCTTCTTAGGTGCTAATACTACTAGTACTCCAAAAGGACTCATAATTTATCTAATCAAACCTTTCTTAAAAAATTCTTGGACTTGTCTATTCAACTCTTCATTCTCTGCCGATGTCAACTGGTGTGCATCTTTGTTAGGCAAACTAGCCCTAGGAATCAAGTCCATGCAATGACTGATACTTCTCACAAGTGGTAATCAATTAGGTACATTATTTAAAATGATGTCTTCATACTTTTCCAGCAACTCCCTTATCTCCTCCGGTTGTTCTTCTTCATGTTCTGGATGTTGAGTCTTCTTAGGAACTAAGGAAAAACACACATTCTCATGTCTTATTCAATCCAGGAATTTCCTTCCATCCACTAAACAAATTCTAGCATTCGTACAACATTCACTCTTCAAAGGCTCCTCCAAGGGTAACAAGGTTTGTTTCATCCCATTTGATACAATAGTGTATATATGTTCTTTCTCCCATCGTGTATTTCCTTTTTATCAAACTACCAAGGTCTACCAAAAAAAAGGTGACAAATATCCATATGCATAATATCACACAGGACTTCATCATGATAATTTCCAATTTTTCAGTTTCACCAAACATTGCTCACTTACTAAAAACTTATGATCATCCTGAATCCATGCTATCTGATAAGGCTTAGTGTGTTTCAATCTTTCCAATGTCAACTTATTCACCATCTCTTGGGAAACTAGATTATCTGAACTATCACTATCAATAACAACTTTACAACACTTACCGGATACCTTACATCTGGTCTTGAACAAATTTCTCCTCTGCAAGGGCTCTTTATCTTCTCCGATATGACACAAAGCTCTCCTCATCATCAACAGTTCTCCATCTTCCGGTTTGTTAGCTGATCCTGTGGGGCTTTCTTGTACCAATGTTTTTCTCCTAGTGTTCTTTGTCTTCTTACATTCGAAAGCATGATGTCCTCCTTCACACTTATAGAAAGTTCCTCTAAACACTCTCTTATCTTGTCTTCTATCATATTTTCCAAAACCCTCATTCCGGTAGCCATCAGGTTCTCTCCTCCAGTAGAAATTGTTGTCATCCTTTCGGTATGAATTACTTTCTTTTCTTATTTCCTTGTCCTTGTTATGATCTATATAGGTTCCTCTTCCTCTGGTATATCCTCTTCCTACTTGAAATCTTCCTCCAGAAAACCTTCACCTCTACCTCACTGTCTCTGCTCGTGTCTTTTGTTCAGCTTCTCTTCTACTTTCAAGGCATATTGATAAGCTTCTTCAACACTCTGTAACTTGATCAAACTGAGTTCGTCCTGTATAGACATTCACAATCCATTTAGATATCTTGCAACTTGTTCAACCTCATCAGCAACATGTCCAGATCTGATATTCAACTTGTAGAATTCTTCGATGTACTCCTTCACACTAGATTTCTTTTTCTTGAAGCAAAAGGAATCTAGTGTGAAGGAGTACACCGAAGCATTCTACAAGTTGAATATCAGATCCCTTCTAGAACATATTTACTTGATAATCAGCTGGCATAAACTTTGATTTTAACTTAGCAACCATCCGCTCCCATGATTTGATGTTCTCTTTACCTCTTCTATGTCTATCAACCTGCAAATTCTCCCACCAAAGAGATGCATGACGTTTCAACCGGGTATAGGCATACTTCACCTTTCTTTCCTTTGTGGTGTTCTCAAAATCAAAATACTTCTCCATCTCCGAGATCCAATCCATCAATTCATCTGAATCCAACTTTCCATCATACTCCGGTGGGGTAAAATGTGGTTTAGTGTTCGCCCTACTCAAAACCCTCAAGAACCTTTCTTCTTCTGGATCAATCGCTGGTGGATTTTCTACTTGTTATGTCGAGGCCTCTTCTTCCTCATCTTTTCTCACATATTCAATATGTCGGCCTCTTCTCTAGGTTGTCTTAATGACTTCCAACTGGGCTACAATTCCTCGCAACATTTCCATCACAATAGGGTCTACATTCCCACGTGCTCCACCATTCCTATTTCCCCTTTGCGCCATCTTCGCAATAGTCCTCTATAGCTGCATGTCGGATCCACAATCCGCCACCCCACAACAAGATTCTCAAGACAACACAATCTTTGAAACGAAATCTCGCTCTGATACCACTTGGTGCAGTCACTGGTTAGGAGGGACCTCAAAGAGATCAATTCGGACCGGGAAACAAGAGTAAACACAACAGAAACAAGAGTCTATGATGGAGGAAATGCAAAACTGAATGAATTAGATCATGAAAACTGATTACAGATAATCGGTAACATTCGGGTTACACGATTCGACTCACTAGCCTGCTACAAACATGCTTAATTACAAAACAGGTCAGTCCCAGACCTCCAACCTAAGATCTGTCTACTATGTTCTATCTGATTTCCTTTTGACTTACTTCTAATGCTCAATTACAATGATTTATACAATCCAAGAGGATCCGGTCAGCCCCAAAAGGATCAAATGTCAAAGAACAAGATCAAACGTGTAAAACCAACAGGTCGGCCTCTGCCAAAGAGATTCCTCCGAAAAATCCAAAGGATAAAGTGCGGATCAAAGGGAAGGTCGACCACATGCCAAGGGATATCAGAATCAACGCACAAGGCTATGTAAGCTATGAAAGGGATCCGATAGATTCACCAATGCAAAAAGGCCCAAATGGTTCCGGTGCCAGAAAACTGTCTTGGAATCCAGAATCGATAACTTGCCAGGAAATGATCCAAATGCTCCGCGGTTTAAGAATAAGGAACATGATCATGTCTTCAAGCAAAATCCAACTCCACAAGATCTGATGAGTCAATGCAAGAAAATGCAGAATAAAATGTTGAAACTACAAAACAGAAAACAAACAGAAAAGAAATATTTTTGGTTGATGCAAGATTGCCAAGAACCAGGGATGCTCTTACATCACACTTTAACTCCATTGTGAGGAAATTTTATGCATTGATGATATATTGATGGTATATCTCTCATTTCATGTATCCATGGGCATCCCAAGAGTATATTGTATTTGAGATCTAGATCAAGGGCTTGACAAACCACATCCTTCGTGATTGGTCCAAATCTTAAAGGTAAGGTGACTATGCCCTTGGATGAGTGCTCTTCGTCATCATATGTGTTTATGGTGATTGCATGTGTAGAATTCACAGCCTTTTCAGAATATCCCAATTGATTAATAATGTTCAATGTACAAATTTTTAGACCTGCTTCTCCATCTATCAAGACTCGTTTTATTCTATTTTTATGGAGAAAGGATTTAATATGTAAAGATGCATTATGAGGCTGGGTTACAGATGCATCATCGACTTCTATGAATGTAAGGCAATGTGGAACAAAAAGGTATCTCACCATGGCTTGAAACTTGTCCGCGTTCAGATCAGTGGGTACAAAAGTATCTCTCAAAGTCTTGTTAAGAATAGCGCTATGTGAAGGGGATATGCTTAAAAGCTCAAGGATGGATATGAGGGCGGATGTTTTCCCTAGTTGATCTACAAGGTCATACTCATTCTTGGTGGATGATGAGGCTGTGGTCTTGGATGAAATGCCTTGCAAGGTGACTTTACCTCGACGAGTTGTGACATTACATTCAGAGGTTTCATCTTTAGAAGATGAAGAAGATGGTCCAATGTCATTTAAAACAAATTTACTCCTTTGGGTAGACCCTTCAGGAGTTTTGTCCTTTATAATGATAGTAGAAACATTATTGTCCATTGAAATGTGATTAATAGTGGAATCATAGTCATAGGACATCTTGGTATAATTGTCTTGATTATCCGTAGTTTTTCCTTTTCCTTTTTCATGTTTAGGAAATGGCTCCTTGAACATCTCATGCTCTTCATTGGAGGTATGACCATCAACCTCTATGTCACCTCTGTCAGTGAGATCATGTATGATATTCTTCAATCTGTGACAATTGCTAGTTAAATGCCCTTTACTCTTGTGATATTCACAATATTCATCATCAATGTCATTCCACCAATTTGGTTTTACTTTCAGCTCATATGGTAGATTTTTAGGTAGTGTCATGAGCTTGTTTGCCATTAATTTCATGAATGATGTTTCAATCGGTTCTCCCAACGAAGTGTACTTTCTTTGGGGTTTTGATTGCCTTTGATTGTTCACTTGATCATTCGTATTGGATGAGCTTGCATTGGGGAAATTTATCTTAGGTTTCACAATATTTACATTTACTACCATATCATTGACTGTGTTCTTATTCTTGTTCCAAAAGCTAGGTTTGTCTTTCCCATTTTATTCCTTTTTGTTCTCTTTGAATATCTTAATGACACCTTGTTCGATAAGGACTTTTTCTATTGCCATTACTTTCTCAATGACCTCTTTGAAGGTAGACAAACAAGCTTTTATTATCTCATATCCAATACCCTTGTTGATGTTTTGAGTGATTATTTCTACCATTTGTTTTTGTGGCATATCACAAAAGCATCAACTAGCAAGACCTCTCCATCGCTATAAAAATGAAGAGAAGGATTCCCCATTTTTCTACCTAGTATTGCACAAAGTAGCTACTGACACATCTTCTTCAATTTTGTATGAGAAACATTGTATGGAATCCTTTGCTAGGTCACTCCATGATTTAATTCCAAGTGGAAGTTGGGAGAACCATTCCATTGCTTGTTCACCTAAGATTTGTGGGAACAATCTCATCAAGTACGTTTTCTCTCCTACTACCTCAATGCAAGCTATGAAAAACTATCTTATGTGTGCCTTAGGATCCCCTTTGCCTTTGTACTTATCAAATATTGGTGTCACAAAATGTGGAGGGAATGGAGGCATTGGAATGCTTCTATCAAATGGGTAAGGACATATATCTTCCATTGTATATTGTTGCTTTTGTGTACTCATGTCCACCATTTTATTTTGTAAATCCTTGATCTCTTGTTGCAAGTCATTCTTGGGTGGTGTATTTTCTCTTTGAGCTAGTCCCATGCTTGAGACAATGGGAGGAGGAGGGATATAATGCATATATGGATGGTATTGATCATAGATGTGTTCATATGGAGGAAGGACATAGTTGTAGCTTGCATATGGCCCACTTGGTATGGTATTATAGCGAGGAGCACTAGGTCTAGGTCGATACATGTCATGACCATAAGGATAGGAGGTGTCATAAGAGTGATCTTAAGTATTGCCCCCAAATCTGACATGGGGTCTCCTCGTGACACGATTTTGAATATTTTCTTGGGCCTAATTGTATGCATGGGTAAGATCTTGGGTATTATCATGGTCATTTATAGTGGTAGTTCTTCTCCATGGGAAAGGTCGACTGCAAGGTTGTTCATGAGAGGTTCTATCATAACTGGCATGAGAATGAGTGTATGTGTTTGTAATTTTAGGTTTTTGAAATAGGGAGGAAGGTGACTCAAGCACGAGACACTCTCTTCTATTACCACCATTATTAGGCATCCTATGCCTTGTATTAACTTGATTTGTTTGATTTGGATCATCCTCCAAAATTTATAACATATTAAAATCATGGGGTAATCTTGTTCCACTTTGTGCCATGACTTGGAAGAAATATTGTCTATCTCTCTTCATGATTTCTTGAATCAATTTTAATTAAAATGGGCTATCCATGATAGTTTCCTCAACATCTGCAGAATCCACAGATGCATTGTCATTGTCATTATCATTTCCATTGTTGTTCTCATTGTCTGGTATATTACTGCGATTGTCAAATGGATTGTAGAATTTGTCTCGATCAAACTCATAGGCACACATGTTTAAAGACCTTAGAGATTCTTTAACTTCCCTTCTAGACCTTTGTGAACGAGTTTCAACCATGAACTAAAGTCTTGACCAAAATGAAAGGTAGTATGAAAATGCAAAGACTATGGAAGACCAAGAGGTGTATGAAGTGTAGATGAATCTAGGGTAAAATTGCAATGTCCAAGAGTGTAAGACCAAAGTATGTATGTTTGAGAGTAAGGTGTGGCTTCCAAAGAGATGATGGATCTCTTGATGAGGTAAGTTGACCTTTACTCAAGAAGACCAAATGAGACCCTAAGATGATAGATCTTGATGTGGGAATCACCTAGTGTTGTGTTGTAGTATGTTTTCAAAGTGTGATGAGGACATGCAAAGTAACCTCTTGACTAAAATTTAGAAGATATGTATGAGGGCAATGCAAATGAAGGAAAATGATTGACTGTGTGTGACCAAGACAGGTTGACTGAAGAATGAAGCCCTATAGGAAGCAACTTTAGAAGCTATTTGAATCTGAAAACTTAAGTCCTTTTTCTCTTGACAAATCTTTTGCAATTTCTTAGTTCTGAACACAGACACAGTTTAAGTAAACCTAGATGTGATTTTGAAAATGTTTTGCAATTCTGTCCAATTGTGAAGTTGTCGAATGTGACCAAACCTCGATGTTTTGACTTTTAGCGACAAGAAAACACATCAAACAATGACAACACAATGTGTGAAGGTGTTTTTGTCCAAAAATGATAGTGTTTCAATTTCAAGTGTGATTATAAAATGTCCTTGTTTGTTTTGCATACACTTGAAAACACAATAAACACAATGTTTCTTTGTTTTGTTTGAAAATGTTTGTGTGTTTTGATCATGTAATCACAAATCCTAAGGTTGACGAGGATAATAGTTGTTGAATCTCACTTGGGGGGGTTACCCCAAGCTATGCAATTCAAAGCAGATACTTAGATGCTTGACCCCATAACACCACCCTCGGTACTCACTTCTCTGAGACAGACAAGCACTAGTCCCCACGAAAACTCCTTATGGCAAACTTTGTATCTCTACTAAGAACCGTAAGAATGTGAGCCGCTTCAGAGGTCCAACCTCCTGCGCCAACAACTAGAAGGTTTTTGGCTTCTAACATAAAATAGTGTCTAGTAAGGGCATCCGTTCGGGTGGCTATAATCAACAGCTTGTTACGCTTCGTTAAATGGAAGGCCTCCCAACCTATAGAGGTTGCGCTCTATAGGATTTATGGGGAGTCATCATGTCGTTATAGTAGCATGTAACACCTATTGCTTGCAACTTTCATCACAAACACTTTTATTTATAGTGGTTTGGAAGAGCTTGACTTTAGCCCGTTACCACTTGTTTTGTTCCCTCTCACTTGACCTTATGGGTTATTCGGGAGGCAAGCCCTCTAAAAGGTAAAACAAAAAGAGCCTATTTCTCAAGACACAAAAGAAACTTGTTAATTTTAGAGAACCAATTGAAGTGTTTTGCTAGACTATAGAAGACAAAGCAAGAATCTCAAAATAAAAAATATTGCCCAAGGTCCTGCACCAAACTTGTTAGTAGTTTTTGAAATGATACCCCTCCTGCAAGAACACAAGTTAGGTAAATTTTTAGAAATCCCAAATCATGGTATTAATATTTTATTATTTAAATCATTTTCGTGATTTAAATAATGATACATATGTGAAGAGTGAGGGCATAGTTTTGTATGGCGCCTACCTCTCATACCATACACTCAAATCAACTAGGTGTGAAATATGGGGTTAAACGTAATACAAAGTTATTATTATTTAATAATGTTTTTTAAACATTATTAAATATGTATCCTAAATGTAAAAACGGTTTTCTATCATATGGGCCCCATTATTTTCTCTTTGGGCTAATATTTCACTCGGAGCTCGGTAAGGGTGAAAAATCTACTTCAACGAGTGCCGAGTTGGTATAAAGAAGGAAAGAATATAAAATTTTGTGGGGCCCTCCTTTAACATTCACTAGCAAAGGAAAAGTCTCAAAATAGCTTTTATTTAAATCACTGTTTAATAATGTAAAAAAATATTTAAACATTGCAAATGGACGCACCTTGTTTATACAAACAAAAGCAATACTCGGGGCTGAACAAGGTATGGAAAGAGGCTTTAAAGAGCCTCGAGAAAATGACCAAATTAGAAAAGGGCGAAGTTGAAGTTTGTGGGGGCATTTAAATTTTAAGTCAAATCTCAATGAGTCCCGAGTAAGTTATGCTCTTAACTCCCACTTGAAAGGAGATTAAATTAGGGTTTCAAGGATTTTTACGAGAAAAGGGAACTATGGATATAGTGGCCAATATTATTTGACATAATGCTTCAGAAAGATGACATCTAATGGATTGCACACAATGAATTTGTTGATATGGTTTTAGAAACTTCAAGCTATTTCAATTTGCAGATGTAAAATCTATCTGTCACCAATCTGTTGATGTTTTTAAAAATACGATTTGGGTTTGGCTGATTCCTAGATATGTTTTAGAAGACTCAGGTTTGAAGAAATACTTAGAGCTGCAGAAAACCCAGATTGTGGATTGAAAGATACAGTACCCAAAAGCTATAGAAGTTATTGTAGAAAATATGGAAAACATAGAAGCACAGGTAATGCACAGAGAATGTGAGCTATGACCTTCTAGAATGCCCCAAAGAAATGTGATATCATGGTTGCAACAATCACTGAAAAAACATACGTATTTTGGTTTTGTGGAGTGGGCATATTATTATGGTCTAATAAATAAATGAAAAATCAAAGTGCAATAAGTTTTAAGTTTTCACTCAGTGGTAAAAGCATTCACATGAAAGGTTAAAATATACATAGGTGGGCACTAGTCTTTGATGCCAAATGTAAAAGTGCAAGTGAATGAATTTCACCAGGATCAAAATTTTGCACCTATGCAGGGACTAAAATTTTCTTCCAATAGTGAAAGATTGGTTTTACTGACAAAATTCATTTTCACTTGGGAAATGAAATTATTTTGGGAAAATGATAATGTGGTAAGTTATAAATGGAAAGAATACACATGGGTGATAAATGATTATTCTAGATTAAAATTAAGCAATGGAAGGAACACAAATGGTAATATTCAAGAAGGGGCACATGTGTATTTGATTTATTACTGAAATGGTGATTCTTTGTTTTCACCTTAAATGAAACTTATTTCACAAAAGGTGTGGCCTATTTTGGATGAGGCCAAATTTTCTAGTTGAAAGTGGTTCATGAGGAATATTTGTTATACTAAAGAAATGTTATTTTCATTCATGTGAACATAGAGTGAGATGATTATTATTGTCACTAGTAATATTGTTTCATTTAAAGGGGTGAAATTTTGCATCAAGACAATTATTGTCTTCTTCTCCTTCTCCTTCTCCTCCTCCTCCTCCTCCTCCTTCCTTCTCCTTCTCCTTTTCCTTCTCCACCTCATGAGTAAATAATAGTCAGATTGAGCATTAGATAGATAACATTTTCAGAATTGTCTCCATGATTGTAAATTCATTCTCATTTGAATACAATGCATTAAGGATGCTTTGGATACATCCTTTCAGAATTCCCGATTTTTGTTAGTTGTATAGGGGTTGCAGTTTTGTTTTAAGTTTTGTGCATAGGTTAGGGCTGAAATCTAGAGTTAGGGATATGGCTTGCTGTTTGTAAGTGTCCAGTCTCATGAGTAAATAATAGCCAGTTTGAGCATTAGATAGATAACATTTTCAGATTTGTCTCCATGATTGTAAATTCAATCTCATTTGAATACAATGCAATAAGGATGCTTTGAATTTGTCCTTTCAGAACTCCCGATTTTTGTTAGTTGTTTTTTGCTTCCTTCCAAGTGAGGGATTAGATTGCTTTGAGCAACTTGCAGTGAGGTTGAGTGAGTAATATGGATCTCTAAGAAGAGTTATGTGAGCAAATTTGTTAATATCAAGCATTAACATAATAAAATCTATTGGTTATAATGAGTTTACTAATGAGATTCTATTTGCATCCTTTTGTTTGACTCTTTGCCCTAGGATAGGCATTGTTCTATGTATAGATTAATTCATTTTCGAAATATATTCATTATCGAAATCATTTTTTCTTTTCATGTTTTTAGGAGTAGAATTGGAATAAAGTTTTTACTCTCAGATGTGCATAAAAGAGATATAACCAAGATAGAGCTAATTTTGGATAGTGTTTTATGTATTCTGGATATTCAAGTTGAGAGCTATTTGTTGTATGTAACATTTGTCTCAAATTATGTCAGATTTGTAAATGTTGCTAGAGGTATACCCACCTAGTTTTGTAGAGCCTAAAGTGTATAAGGGTTGCTTAGTTCATAGGAAACCCTTATCAATTGGCCAATGAACTTAGAATTCTGTTGAAAGAAGAAGGCTACTTTTGAGGTAATTCTGAGACATCCCTTGGAAAAACCAACAACCTATAAGCTATATCATGCCTTAGGGAACCTTTACAATGCATATTTCAAAAATTCCCAGATATCATAAATGAAGGTGACAGAGATGACAACTTCTGGAAGCTGAGGCTATAGGTTTGATGTGACTGATGCAAGCATGCTCAACTGCAATATTTTCTATCGAAGTCAATCTGTACTTCAACTTTGGCTTTGTCAGGTACTTTGGGGGCTGATGAGTGAAGAATGAGTGCTCCAATCTCCCCGTCCAAAATTGGAAACCTGTCCAAAAATATAGGAGGTACAAATGTGGAAAAGACAACGACTAATCCTCCTCCTTTGGTTGATCCTCTTCCAAAGAAAAATACCTTTTGTGCCATACATGTATCTCATCAACTGGCCGAGAAAATGTCTTCAAGCCTTGCAACTTACTCATTGCCTCTTTTGTCCTATGAGCTGGCATAGTTGCGGCCTCGAAGGTGAACTTATGGTACACTGAATCAACTTCCATAATATTGTCAATAATTAAGTGACATGAATCACCTTGGGAAGAGTCCTTAGCCAATGAATTCAAAACTGCATTGATCGCCTCCTGGAATCCCTGCTTCCACATGTCTAAATCCTTGATTTATCCTTCTATTGTCAAAATAAGGGGAATATCCCACTTCTCAAGGCCTTTGAATAATTCCATCCTTTCACCCAATGCTTTCTTTTCCTCTTCAACGTGGGGAAGCTCTTTAATCAACAAATTGTAGTTTTTCCACGTTGTCCCCACAATCTGGGGTGTAGATGGCATATTTTTGACTGCCAAAAGAATTTATTTTAATATCTGACCCTTAGGCAGCCAACTAATCCTAATAGGCTGAAAGAACAAAAAAAATTCATCCAATTGGCTAAGGAGCTGTGACATCAAAGAATAAGAGGTATGCAACTCACTTAATTTTTCAATAATCTTATTAGAGACCTGCAAAATTGTTGACCTTCTTAGCTCAAAATAATTTATTTCTGCATCTTCCTTTGCCTTCTGAAGGTCTTCCTTTAATTTCTCAAAATGTTTTGGCTTGGGTCATGCCAGGGTTCCAATATCTCTCTTGGCTAGCTCCTTCATTAATCTCACATTTTCAATGAATACCTTATTGTCATTATTTGTGAGGGCCACACGCCTATCCCTTAGAGTACCATGCCTCTTTTCATCCTCTTCAACTGCCAACTTTGCAAAATATGCAACATGATATGAAATTGTTGCTGCCTCAATAGATGAAGTGTTAGCTAGGGTCTTGATTACTGCATCTCCAACTTTATGCTTAACCCCATACAATATAGCTGGATTATTTGTTCTAGGGGCCCTTGACCAAAGTGCAAAAGCCTTTACACTCAAGGATTAACCCCCAACCCATGCTCACCAAATTCTTGAGCATAGATTGGGTCCTTTTGCCTCATGACTTGATCTAACAAGAAAAAAATTTTGCTGTCCCACCTCGGGATAAGCATTGTCACTTTTTCCTACTATATCCCTTCCTTCTTCAGGGGTGCACTTATACTATCATTATCAAAATTCTAGAGCTCCTCCTCAGATAGATCCTTTAATTTCTCCCTCATCCAAAATGATTTGAATTCAAGAGTGTTGACAAGAAGCATCATTTGTCATAAATTGCATTCAATCAATTATTCTTTCATCCATTGCCTTCTCTAGTGGAATGGCGCTTGGGATCAGAGACCTGTCAAGGTCTACAAGCACCTCTACTGCTTCATCATCTTGGAAAGTGTCCCTTGGTGGAGAGGGTGGCTTGATACTTTCATCAAATTCAAGGTCAATGACTTCCACAAAGTTAGAGAGCTTTGCTTTTTCTTTTTCCACCTTCCTTGCAGGTGTTTCCTATTGTGGAGAGGGTTGTGGGGGGACATCTTGAGAGGATTCCCCAGTGAGGGGTTCCTTTCCTTTTGACCCTAAAGGCTCATAGGCTAGCCTCTCCTCCAATTTATCCTCAACCTGCCCACCCTCTCTTCTCTTCTTTTCGGAAGCAAGAATTTCATTTTTCTCTTCTCTGGATAGCCTCTACAGAGCTAACATTTTTTATTAAGTCCTCCCCTTCATTTAATTGATGAGAGTAACCTCTCACCTCCAGCCTTTGAGTCCTCAAATCATGAATGTATCCTTTTGGATCAAAATTCCTTGCTTGACCTACCTTGAGCCTATAATTGCTCACCAAGAAACTTTACACTTTCTCAAGTATGTTGGATCCTACAAGGAAGTCCTAAAACATTATAGCCCTTGGGAGGTGTTGCCCCTTTCTCTCTTTTTTGACTATCTCCTTCTCCATCCACATCAACTGTCACATAAGCTCTATGATTGCAAGTTGTGGAAGGACTGCTATTAGCAGAATGTGTGGTGGCTGGGGGCATCCATAAACCCTGATTATTATGCAATCCGCATAGAAAAAAAAATCACCAAAAATTTGGGAGAATCCCCCCTCTCGGTATTCAGTATTCTTTGCCCTGACATCCTTCATTCTTAGAACTTTGGCAATATGCACAAGAATCCTTGGCATCCTGACCCCCATCATTCCCAGGACCTTCATTACAAAAGGATCACAAAAAGATTTGTAATCTACAAACATAGACCTTTTGTCCCAGACTTGGGTCCACCTCTAAATTGGCCATCTATCTCGTGTTCGAATTTCTTTATCTGCAGTTCATCATTCCAATCTGTCCTATTTTGAAAAAGAATCATGTGGCATATAAAAGATTAGTCTTTGAATTTTAAATTTTCTCTTAGATCCTTGGCCGCTAATAAGCCCTCATACAACTTGTCTTCAATATATGTAATAAAATCATAGAGTTCACTTGTTTCAAGGAACTGAATCCTCATTGCCATAGCCATAAAGCCTATTGGCATCTGAGTCAGTCCATATTCCTCCCCTAACACGTGGCATAGAGCATGATAAGTTTTTACAAAATAATCCTAAAAATTTTGTAGCTCAAAGGGCTCCCTCTCAGAGTCAAAAAGATATCTTTTTGATCCCTTGAACATCCTTTTCATATAAAGGGGTAAAATATTTCCCCTATAGAGCTTCTTTTTAGCAATGTACTCTACTTCCAACCTGTTCTTGTTGATCGTGGTGAGGGCACTTTTGTCTAGATTAAAACATTCTGCTATAGCATCTTTGGAGACATCCAAAAGAATGTTGCCATTTGTTGTCCTCGCAGTCATGTTCTCTGGATGATAATGCTTTGCCAAATCCTTGATCAATAGTGGCTCAACAAAAACATTGGGAACTACTAGATTACCCAAATTAAGGTTTCAAGGATTGGATACAAGAGCAACCTTGTCCCTATTCCCATAGAAAAAGTGGAAAATATCCCACCCCCTTTCAGTGGTGTGGGCATCCTTCCATTGGGCACTATTGTCTCCAAAATTTTCTTTGAAATTCTCCATTATAGTTGACCCTTTGAACATTTCTAAAAGATCTTGGCTGAAACTTCGGGGTTCCTTCTTCTTTTTCTACTCTTTAGCTTCCAATTTCTCTGCCAATTCCTTGGCAATCTCCTCAAGAGTCTTGGCTGGGACAAATGAGGATGGGGCTTCTTCTGTTTGCTTCTGTTGGGCCTCTGAGGGGTTTTCACTAGTAGGAGGCATGGGCTCTACCTCAGCGGTTTGTCCTGATTTAGCTGATGCTGAGGGTGTGGATTTCTTTGTGGGAGCCCTTCTTCTTTTGGGCTTGGGAGCCTCTTCTTGAGGGTTAGACCCCTCTTCTTGTGGTTTTTTTGCAATTGGAGAAGCTGGTGTAGATGATTGTGCAGATGGTTTTTTGGGAGAAGCCCTCCTTCTCTTGGGAATGGGCTTTATAGCTTCTGGAGAAGGATGGGGCTCAACAAAATGTTCACTATCAGAAGAGACTACAGTGGCATTCTTGACTGATCTCTTTCTCTTTGGTTTAGCAACTTCCCGCTGCTGCGGTGGTGCGCTTGACTCCCCAGCCTTAGAAATTTAGGTAGTAGCTAGAGGGTTTGTCCCTTCCGTGGGTTTATCTACAATGGATTGGATAGGCAGAACAACTGACAAGGAAATTGCATGGGTAATCTGAGGCTGGGTGGAGCTTGTTCCTGATTGGGGAGCCTCTTGGGAAGTAATAGGGATGGTTTTTTCAATTGCAGAGGCCATTGCTTCATCTAGAACAACAAAATTTAAAAGAAACCCCACACAGACATACACTCCCTCTAAACCTAGGGCAAAATTATCAAATTCACACATTGACACTCCTCAATTTCCCTACAAAAACACATAGAAGGACTTGGAAATTCGATTTACTGATTTGCACGCAAATGGGTGTTGTTGAAAACTCTGGAGGTGCACTGATTGCTCTGGTTCACCTTGTCACTCTATGCTTCGCTCTTCAATTGCAGGGTGAGGAACTATGCTTCAAATTCCACTTTTATTTCTCGTAGATGAAACACCATTACTTCATACGTGCAAGCTTCCACTGGTTGGTGGCCTTCAAGATTCAAATGCTATCGTTGATCCTCAAATGAATGATCCAGATCCTGTGTTGACAAACATGAATGCTAACATGACCCCCTTCTCTAATTACTTTGCCACCTTTGAAAACACGTTGCTTATTCAAATCTTCAACTTTACCATCCTTATGAAAATATGACCCATGCGAGATAGCGGGGCCCTTGTATTTCCTTGTTGCTCAACATCCTGCATGGTCCTCGATGTGCCCTCTGCCTTGCCACGTGATAGTGGGAATCATTACTCCCTTGCTATTCAATCATCTTGTGCCACTATCTTCCTATTTCTATTTACCCCACGGGATTGCGAGGCTTCATTGTTTCTTATCACTTCACTACCCCGTAGTGTCCCTTCTTTGTTGCTAAGACACCTGTGGGATGGCGGGGAAAGCGAAACACTTGACCCGCTACCCCGCACAAATTTTCTTGATAATTGTTTAGCTCTACGAGAAGCCCCTTTCTAAGCACTTGACCCCTTCCTGCTATCCCGCACTCATGTCCTTCTTGTTTATTTTCTTTGTTGTGCTTATGCATTCATCAACCCTGCGGGATAGCGGGGCCCTATAGTCCTTCGATCGCCTTGTCACCTCGCAACATCCTTTCCTTGTTATTAATTCAACCGCGGGATAGCGGGGACAACAAAATACTTATCCTGCTATCCCACATAGTATGCTTTTACCTCATTGCTTAATGCCTTCTCTACCTACTTGCTCATTGATTCCCCTCCTGAGGGATAGCGGGGTCCTATTTCTTCATGTGCCAAGATCATCCCGCGAGGTCTTAATTTTATTGCTTTATTCATCTAGTGCCTCTTCCCGCTATCCCGCACCTTCTAAAGACCCCTAACAAATGACTTGCGGGTTAGGAACAAAGTGTTCCTAAACAACGATCCCGCTATCCCACACTCACCAAGAATAGAAGGGTGGATTTAAGTGAAATATTTTAGCACGTGATCACTTACTAAGGGCGAACGGGGTCATAGTATGGGTATACCTAAGACACATAGACCTTAGAACATGGTATTTCGACAAAAGACATCAGATCATTTGAAAAATTGATAGCGACCGGTACAAAAGGTGAAACCTAGCATGTGGGGCGAGTAAACATACGACTAACAACCCTCCCGAGGACAACTTAAGATGCAAAGACCGACTACTCGCTGTCAATGAAGAATTAGGACAAAGCTGAGAATAAAACACAAGCCACTTAGAAAAATTGAAACCCCTCTAAAACCCTACAACCAAGGACATTTCAAAAACACAGAAGACTCAATTAGATTAGAAAATATCACTCCCAACAGTTTCTACATTCAGTCTGCCATTGGCTCCTCATCTTCAATGCTTAAATGGGTCACTAACCAAACATAGTGAAGATATTTGTGTGCTTGATTTCCAACCAATGTTCCTTGAAGTTTCTTGACACAGGGATAGGTTTCGGGGATGGGGGTATAGAAGGACTGTGGGGGGATGACAACTAGGGTAGTGGAGCAGTGCTGAAATACATACAATACTTGAAAATTAGTTGTAAAAAGATGTATAACTGTATAAAGAATAAGTACATACATTGAAATATTGCATTGAACTTTGAACATTAAACTATAAACTTAATAACTATTAAATTATTAACATTTAACTAGTAGTAGTTTTTACAGTGAAAATAAAAAATATCGACATTGAAATGAGAATTTTCAAATTTTCATAATGATAATTCATGATTACAATCAACAACGTTCAAAGTTCAAATTTCAAAAACAAAATAGTAAATAGTTGATAGTAATACTAATGACTCTTGCCTCATGAGTCAATGACCCGATGCCTCTAATCATCCCCAAGCTCTTCGCCAAACCTCTCATCAATGGAACTACTAGACCCCACATGTCCAAGCTCATCTACAACAATACCAACCACTCTTGTTTGTGTAGTATCATCATCAATCCATGTTGGCTCTTCTAGCTCTACATCTAAGCTAGTTGTTATACTCTTCTTGTACATAAGTGTGTTGCGGTCAATGAGATGCAATACACTATGTATAGCCACAAGCTTCTTTGCCCTCCTAGAAGTAAGCTTGTCCTTTAATGGAGTGGATGAAGCTATAAGTAGACCAGTTCCTCTCAGCAATATAAGAACTAAAAACCCAAGACAACAAATGAATGGATAGAGTTGTAGTCAAAGATATAGGTCCATGCAAACTCCACCACAACTTGGGGTCCTCTCATAACATTCTCGAGATCTATATTGGTAGCATTTGAATATCCCCAAAGAGTGACAAGTTTTGTCCACTTAATATGAATCAAGTTGGCCCCTATAGGATCATACATTTTCTCAATGGCCTTCATGAACCCATCCTTCACCTTAGCATCCTCTACAGGTGTAATTCTATAGAACCTTTGCAGGTACCGCTTCAAGTTCAATGCATAGGCAGCCATGTGTAAGGAAGTGTTTAGCTTCTCCCATCTATGCTAAATGATTGGTTGAATATATTGTATGTAGAATTGGAATGTGGGGTACTCTCACACAACAACCTTCATTTAATCAAGCATATAATCAATGCAGTCATACACCTCTCCAAGGGAAGGTGCATTAGAATCCTCATATCTAATACCCCTGAAGGATTGGAGTAATGATGGAGACAACATATTTGACTTTGGCCCAAAAGACATCATTCTTCACCACCTTCTTCACCCTAAATCCCTGTTGTGTCTTTGACTCAAGGCCACCGATTCCATTATGTTGTCATAACCATTAGTTGCAATGCCTCTTGCAAATCAAGCATCCTCTCCAAGAGAATAAAGTATGATGCATATTGAGTCTCTACAAGTTTCAAAAATTCTCTCTTAGAGGACCTAAAAAGCGCATGTGAAGTGTGTTGATTGCAAATAAACATTTGCACATCTCTAGCATCATTGACAATTGTTATGATCCAACATATTTTACCCATGTCCTTGAGTGCATTATTCATGGCATGCAAACAACAAGAAGTCCACCAAATATGTAAATAGGCTATCTCAATCAACTTCCCTATAACTTTGTACAGATAGATTGCATATGTCACAACCTGCACCACATTTTGTGACCCAACCTCCTCTATAGCATCTTTGACGACCTGGAACTAAAAATGAGCATCCCTACAATGTTGTGAACAATCAATAGTCCTAAGGAAATAAACATATGTTGTAGATGTCACCATGATATTAATGATTGGATGATTCCTAATGTCCGTCTACCCATCCATGACTATGTTGCATCCACTTGTGACTTAGGTTCTCTTCATCTTCTCCATCAAAGTATTAATCTAGGAATAGTTTTGATTCAAGAATGTTGTCCTCAATTTAGACTCCCCTAATGGTACATATGATTGTCTTTCCCTTATTATCTTTGAATAGCTACCTTATAAAAAGGAGAGTAAGCCACATAAAATGGAATGCCATTGGCAAACATTTACCAATGGAATCATCTCCCGCATCCTTTGCTTGCACATTGAATAAATTTGTCAATGGTTGTGCCAATGGTTGTGAAGATGGACTAGTCATCTTACATTTGACCTTAGGCTCTACTACCCCTGAACTAGATGGATTCAGTGGCCTTAGATTTTGCAAACTAGAAGTAGAAACTATAAAAATCCAACGACCCCTACTCCTTTGTAACAAAGTGGCAAATGCAAGTACTTTGAATCTTCATTGCAACCCAGTAATTTTAATATTTCAGACCTATATTTCAAGCACCCTTCTACTTTTTTACATACATCTACAACTTTTCCTAGGACAAGAAGGAAGTGAGTATTAGATCTAGTAATGTGGCTAAACCATTCAAGATTACACATGGCACTTCCACTGTCTAGCACCCCCAGCTGTCCCAAGCTTTGCCAGTACCTTAGATGCAAATTTTTTTAAAGGTAAATTTAGATCATTTGCAGGATTTGAGAAGGGCAACCATAATTTTGACTAGTCCCAATAGAATTTGTTTCAGTCTGAGTGTTAAGTCATCTCCCATTCCTTCTATGCCAGGACCATTCGATGATTCATTTTACTTTGAATTTCTACTTCAACCTCTTGACCCTCATCCTTGCTCATGTTGTGATAATTCATAATGATAATGATGTTGCAAGAAAGAATGATTAAAAAAAATCAGAAAACCTATATGATGGTCATAATTTATTAATTTCAAATTTGTCAAATTAAAAAAATTGCTATGAATTAAATTTTTTTGAAGTAAACATTTTAAGTTTTGGACAATGAATTTGAGTGCATCATTGCCTACACATTGTCAAATTCTGATATAAATTATTAAACAATGACAATGACAAAAAGGGGCAATGTTTTCATTGTTTCGATCATTCATAAACAATAGGGGTTTCAATGTTCATTGTGTCAAATATCAATCTCAAACAACAATGTTTTACTTTCCATTGTTTTAATCATTCATGAATCATAAATTTAAAAAGTAAATCATGATTCATGATAGTTGTTCTCTTCCTATAGAAAATATTAAGAATCTCCAGTTTGCTTGCTCCTCTTCCTATGTTTGCTTCCAACTCAATCTCCTCTTCACTCTTCACTTTTAGACTGCAGCCACTAATTTTGTGTGAAATTGAATGGGACCAAATATTTCTTTTACAACTTTTTTAGAGGCCTCTCCTTCCAACTCAATCTTTCAGTCTACACTCTTCGCTTTTAGATTGGAGCCACTAATTTTGTATTAGATTGAATGGGACCAAATGTTTCTTGGGATTGGTGTCGAATTAGGATTAGGGTTAGTCACTTTGAAGTGACTTTTTTCTTTTATTTTTATTTTAAAAAACTTGCTTGAATCTCTTTCGCCACAAGAAACTTAGCCACATCTCCTCCAAGGTCAAGAAAAGCCTGGGTGTCTCAAGAATGCCCCAATGTCCCCTTTTGCCATTTCCCAACAAGAAACATCTTAGAGATGTCCCCTATTAGAGGAAACGCCCCAGAAATGGCAAAGGGTGTGTGGTGGCGGCAGAGGGATGGTGGGGGACACTTCCTTGGTGTTTCCACTTCTTGAGGATGTCCCCGTCTCGAAAATGCCTAGTTTTTTTGGCGGTATGTGTCCCATGGAACCAAGTTTTCGACCATAATAACATTATCCTGGGTTAATGTTGCTCTATCCTCCAATTTTAGTTTTTTGACACATGGTTGAGAACTGTAGACGTATAAAAATGACCATATTCCAAAATGAATATGTAATGTTCATTTTATTCTCATTCCTTTATTTTAGTTAAATCTAATTTAATTAAATCACTCGCATTCTTCTATTTAATTAAATAAATTATTCAATTTATTTATTTAAATTCACTTAAGCCCTTTACATCATTTAATTGAATAAATCATTTTATTTAATTAAATCCATTCTCTCTACTTTTTAATTAAATTTACATTTAATTAAATAGTTTACCCCAATTAGATAATCCCCAACTTGCAACCAAATTAAAATGAATTAATTTTAATTTATTTAAATTCTACTTTCCCCACCCACTTGCATTTTCCTACATCTCCCACTTGCATCCTAACCCTCTTCCTAATTTCTTCTAGAATCCATCTAATCCTAATCAATTAGCCTAAACCCATCTAAAGTCCCTTTTCACTAAATTTGAGGAGGTCACTTCTCAAATTTGGAGTAAAGTCTTCAAAATGCATTAAAGCCTTTATGCCTTCAACAAGCTAAATTGTTGAATACCCCCAAATTTGGAAGGACTCTTACAAATTTGTCCCCAAAGTCTTCAAACCATTAATGATTAACTAAACCTTAGTGACATGGTTAGAGACTTTTTGCTTAATTTAACCCTCATCTAACCCATGGGTCTCATCAAGCATTCATTGCTTTGACCATGGTTATCCCTTTAACCTTTGCACAAGAGTTTATCCCTTGGGTAAAAGCTTTATCCATTGGATAACCCTAACCTAACCTTAACCCTTACCTTCTAAGGTAACCATGAGGTCTTCTCAAGCATTTAATGCTTCTTACCTCTCCTCTCAAGCAGTCTTATGTTGACAATTGCCACCATTTCATTGGTGGAAATTGTAAACATGGATTGATAGCTTTCAAATCCTGACCCTTGATTAACTCCTTCAATCCTGACCTTCCATTGCCCTATTTTCACTATAAATTGAGCTCTCATTCCTCCATTTCAAAGATGATCCAAGCTTTTAGTATCTCATTTATGCTCGATTTTATCAATACATCTAGCCTCTCTTTATAATAGGAATAAATCTAATAAGCATTTTAGAATATTTATGTTATCATTAGCTTAAATCATTAACTAGTATATCATGTTAGGATAGTATTGCTACTAACCTTGTCAACTTATAATCTAGTTTAAACTCATTTGTAGAATCATGCATAAATAGGATGCATTTCATGCTAATATCAATCTAAAGCATCCCTCGTTCTTGCATTCGTCATCCCTAAGTCACTTTTCTTAGTGATATGAGAGCGAAGGCATTGGCTTGAGGGACCTTGTGAGATAGAGAACCATGGAACCTACCTTGGGAAGTTGAGTCATTCTTCATGACTCCATAACTTGCACCAAGAAGTATAGTGGGTGTGTGGACAAGCTCTTTGAACATCATTTTTCACATTTTGAGTTTCATAGCCCCGCTTTTCCCGCATACATTTTTGGCGCCCACCGTGGGGCTCAACCCCATTAATCAAATTGGTTTTTAAATTTAATCATTTTTGCAGGTACGTGGGAAACAAGAATCTACGCGTGGGGAATATCCCTTAGCGCATCTGGTTAACATTCCAATGCATCCAGCTCACTATTTAGCGCGTGGGACTCATTTCCTAGCGTGTGCAGAACATCACTTAGCGCATATAATTTTTAACATTTTTCTTGTAGGTCTCAGTACGGGAACTTAACAGAGCAGCGCATTCGGAAAACATTTCAGCGCATCAGATTTGTCTGATAGCGCATCCCGGTTATCCTGTAGCGCATACAGTCTTTTCTGTAACGCATCACAGACAGAAAACAAAAAATTAATTTGTAATCGAGATTAAATCTAGACTCGTAGAAGTCCAAAAAAGCCAAGGTTTTTCTAACTGTTTTGATTGGTATTTTGCAGGATTTTTTGACAATTTCTTGTAGGTGGAGCTTAGTTTTAGTCTAAGAATTACAATAGTTTAAATTTTTACTAACTTAGTTAAAGTTGATTAAAAATTTAGAGTCTTTTAATTCTTGTTGGATAAAATTGAACTCACCTTATTTTGGGCAAATAAAAAGAACCACAAAAAAAAAACATTTTTCTTGCTTTTTCTAGGAGAAAAAATTTCACTTTGGGCTATAAAAAGAACAAGACAAATCTTTTTATTGTTGCAAACAAAGGGGTTTAAAAAAACTTCACCATCCTTTGGTGCATAAAAGGACCCACTTCAATTTTTGCAAAGTAAAAGAATCACACATATCCAAGTTCATTCATAATTAAAGAGGGAAAATCTTCCCCTTTTGATCGATTTCTTTTGTTGACCAAACATCGAAGTTGCTTTGTTGACCAAGTTCTTTTTTCTAGATCAGAAAATCATTGCTTTGAAGGGATACAATAAACACCATGTTTTTGTGGAGCAACATCTCCATATAGATTTTACCAAATCATTGCAATACAAGTTAAAAAGAACACTTGTTTGCTTTGCTACGAAAGTGGAAGGAATATGCTCTCCCAACTGGGTGATCAAAAAACCAGACCACTCTTACGCTTTCAGTGTTTATTGCATTAAATCCTTTAGCAGTCCTGCCTTCCCGAGGGGTTGAAAAACTCTTAAAGTCATTCTTTGGCCGATGTGAAGGGAATGGCCTAAGTGGGAAACAACTTTGATGCCAAGTGTTCCAACCCACTATAATTAAAAGTGTAAAGTGACGAAAGTCCTTTTCAACAATTGCGTGCAGCGATTAGTCTTCCCCCAGTATCCTTGAGATATGTAAAACCTTTGTTCTAAAGATTGGGAAGCCTCCTAGGGAGTTTATCACTAACGGTCGAACGGGAAGCCTGATTATGAACTTTAGCATAGAAAATTTGAGCCGAGTCAGTATCTAGACATTTGTAATATCACAGTGCAAGGGTGGGGAAGAATCCATCCCCAAGATTGCTCACCATATATCTCCCAAGATAACTACTCAATTGTGAAACAATTCACTTTAGGTTAATTTCTGGAAAAAGGCAAAAAAATGGGCGCCCCCTAGGGGATGACTAGGCTGTTTGAGCTGACGGAATATTGAGACTAGTGGGCTATGATATTACTTATGACCCTTGAATAAAGAGTCCAACTGAATTGTATGTTGTTGTATCTAAACTTGTTAAAACATTGGGGATTTGAACACATCCTCGTAGAACATACACTCATTGTTTAGATTAAGCAAAATGGTGTCTTCTTTTGTGCCATGCTTTCATTTATTACTTCAGAAAATAATCCATCATCATTGAAAACAAAGTCCCAAAGATTGCAGAAAAACAACCAAGTCAAACTATTAGGGCAGTTTAGCACGTAAGAGCAACTTCTTAGTGTGTGGAAACCATCCTTTAGCGCACTCGACCTTCACCTTAGCGCATTAAGTCTGTACTTTAGCGCTTCATCAAAATCCAAAACTAGGAGTTTAAAAGTAGCACTTTTTGAAAACATTCTGGCGCGTTGAAGCAACAGCTTAGTGCGTGGGGATCAAGAGTTAGCGCTTAGAGACCAGCAGCTAGAGCATTGACATCACATATTAGCGCATAACGTTTTAGACCAAGACAAATTCAAAGCAAACCAGTTAGCGTGTCACAGAGGGCAGCTTAGCGCGTGGAGTCTGTTTTCTAGCGCATTAAAGACATTTTTTAGCGCATTGCATTTCTGTTTTAGCACGTAGCAAAAACAAAGAAAACAGGGGGCAAAATAGAGGCTATTTTTGAAAAAACTGAAAAACAATTTAGGAAGCTTTTTTTCCTCAGCCTGAACTTCATCAAACAGAAAATCAAAACAGAGTATCAAAAGATATTCTCAAAGCAAGTTTTCTGTCAAACAAAGTTGTCAAAATTTGAAAAACTAGTCGCAAGATAAAACACATCTCTCCTATCAAAATCAGGAAACCTCATCACAAGTATCAACAGGTCCTTCAATCTAAAGGATTTCTATCCAAAAAAACACACTTGTTTTTAACACTCCAAGTTGTCAAATCAAGTTTCCATATCGGGAAAGCTCGTATTTCATATCATTTGACACTCTTTGTCGTGAGGGGGCATCTAAACCTTCATTTGATAAAGTAAAACTTGAATTTCCAAAACAAGCTAACTAAATCCAAAATAAATCAAAGGAAACCATTGATTGCTTGTGTATGACTAATCCTCATATTCTGAGAAGAAAGAGTATTTATCATAACACTAAGTTGAGGAAACAACAACCCAGTTCTCTAAAACTTGCCAAACGGAATAAATTTTTATACATCAATTGCCATCTCTTCAAGTCTCATCGAACATTCCTTCATCATATCCGCTTGTATCTTCAAGACAAAACCAACGAATTTGACAAGGAACCATTGAGGAGTAGAACATTCTATCAAAAATCAACATTCAATCAACGCCTAAATCAAGGAGGAAAGATCAATCCGACCTTATTCTCTGAAGAGTGCATCACTTACAACATACCCCGATTTGAACCACCAACCCTTGAACAAAACATCGAAGAGGAGTTCGTTCCTTTTGTCACAGAAAGCTTCTACTAGATGTCCGTTGTTACTCGCTCTCAATGAAACAAACAAAGCGAAATGCAACCAGAGTCCAACATGAATCGAAGATTATCAAATCCTTTCGAGTGTCCAAATCTAGAGGACACCAAAATTTCTGAGGAACTCCTCCAAGAGTGTCAAGAAAGCGCTTCATTTCAAAAACTTGTGGAGAGACTCATGGAAAACGACAAAGAAAAATATCTACTCATGCTCACAAGAAAAGGAGTTAAACTCCCTGAAGACTTTGACACTGATATATTTAGAACAGGATCTCGACATTATGACTATCAAGAATGACAAAGAGAGGAGGAAGCACGTGACCCTGAACAAAACATACCTGAACAAAATCTACCAGAACAAAATTTGCTTGAGCAAAACATCCTTGAGCAAAACATACCCCACCACGCACCATTTCAACTTAGAAATAATGCAAGGGAAGAACTCTTCCCTCGATAGGCAAATGCACCTTTGATTGCTCACTCAGCAAATGCAAATGTTGCAAAGACAAATGCAAGACATGCAACAAGGGACAACAATACAGTACTCCTTGACTGAAATTTGTCCTTATCCTTTTGACAAACGGTTAAACATGGTGCCTTTTCCCCCAAACTCAGATATTCCCAAATTTGACAAATATAATGGGAAAAGCGATCCTCGTGATCATGTTCAGGAATTTTGTACCATGAGTCTTGAATTTGCCCATGATGACACCTATTTGATGAGGTTATTCCTAAGAAGCTTGGGAGGACAAACAATGGAATGGTTATCCAAAATCACACCTCCTGTCAGATCATTCGATGAATTAGTCAACAAATTCATAACTAAATATTCTTATAACATTCAACATGCTATCACTACGCTAGATGTCTGTAATACCAAGCAGAAAAACAATGAAACATTCATAGTATTTCTTCAACGATGGCGACGTATGGTTTCAAGATATCCTTGAGATGTGCCCGAAAAGGAAAAGATGGAAATTTTCATCGACAACTTGAATAGTGATATGAGTTACATACTCAAACTTCAATGCATACCATCTTTTGCCAAATTGATTGAAAATGGCATCCAAGTAGAGGAAGCATGTGTCAAAAAAGGAACATTAAAATTCTTCAAAGAAGGAACAAGTTCATCCAACTACAACAACCAAAACAACAACTTGGACAAATCTAGATTCTGGACAAGAAACAAAAACAATGGAAATGAAGGAGGAAATGAATTAAATGATACAAAATCCAAACAACTAGTGCTAGCGTTATCAGGTAATCCTCAAGCTACAAAAAATCCAAAAGGTGCTAACCAAGGCACTCACACTTATACACCAAATACCAATCAAGATCAACTCAACACAAACAACGCCAACAATACCCAAATCAATAACACCAATCGAGGACCTAATACAAACTCACGAGATAACGCCAACAACTTTCCAAAATGCATTTACACACCACTAGGGCAATCTTTGGAGTCAGTATTCAGAGAACTCCAGGCAAACAAAATTATCTCCTTACCAGCGATCAACAGCGTTGAACCACAAATCAAACAACACTGGTGGAATGACTCACACTTTTGTGATTTTCATTGCAACAAAGGTCATCAAACAAATGATTGCATGGGATTGAAAAACATTGTTCAAGACATGATTGATAGAGGCGATTTAACAGCTGATGGTCTCAAGACCAACGGTGACCATGGAGCCTTTAAGAATCCTCTTCCCAACTACAACAAGGATGGAGCTTCAACCTCTCAAACAATACACGTGGCACTCATATCAATCACATATACAATAACACCATCAATCATATATCAACCGAGGACAATCAAGTAAATGTCATCACAATCAAAGACAAGTGTGAACATGAATCCATCAACATAACCACCAGAGCTCAAAAATATGTCTTGAAGGGGCATACGTCAATAACAAACATCATACCCAAGATTCAATATGATCTAGTCAGCCAATTGCGCAAAACTCCTGCTGAAATATCTATATTGGAGTTGCTAAAACTTTCACCAAAACACAAAGACATCTTGGAACAAGCACTATTGGAAACAAATGTACCTCAAGATCTGGATGCTGACAAATTCCAAGCCATGGTGGCTCATATGATAGGGCCTCATAACCATACCTTTTCTGAGCATGATAATATCTCATTGAGCCATCTACACAATACTCCACTCCACATTGAAGTCTTGGTCTACAAGCATTGAGTCAAAAGAGTATTAATAGACTGAGGAGTTGGACTCAATATCTGTACCTTGAAACTTATCTATGCATTAGGCTTCTCTGAGCAATCTATTGATCCATGCAAAAAGATCACTATCAAAGCATATGATGATGAAGAAAGATCATCCAAAGGAACAATAATGTTGCCAATTCAAGTAGGACCAATACAAAAGGACACTATGTGCCAAGTCTTAGACATAGACCTCACATATAATATCTTATTGGGTTGACCTTGGATACATGAAATGCAAGCAATACCTTCTACTTATCATTAGTGTGTTAAGTTCCCCTACAATGGACAGGAGATTTCTATATCAACAGATCATAACCCATTTCAACATTGTAATGCTATGGGGGCAGCCCAAGATAGCTTGGTTCCACATAATAGAGAAAAACAAAGTTCCTTAGCACCAACTATTCAACAAGAAAAATCTAAATTGCTATCTATGGATTTCAAGAAGAAAATGAAAATCAAAGAGCATGACATGGTAGAATACTCTTTGGAACCTTTATGTTTAGCCAACTTACCAGCATCACCTAAATCTCATGGATTACCTACAACATCAACACATCAAGCAACACAGCCCATCACCAAGTTTGATGGCAAATTTATCCAACTAGACACTCTAGCACATGAATCAGAGGAAAAAGACATCCTTAGTTGGATATACAAGGATGAGGAAGAAGACAAAGTGGCTACTATGGAGGTAGCTATACCAACACACATGTATGGAAAAGGTTACTTGATCATGCAACAAATGGGATAGAATGGCAAAGGACCTATCGGAAAATGACAGGAAGGCGTCACAGAACCATTAGATCCTCCTTCACAATTCAGTAAAGACAAAACAGGATTGGGCTATGAACACACTCTACCACCAAGGAAGACACCAAGCAAATACCAAAAACCTCAGTGGAAGGCAAAGAAGAAATACAAGGAGGACTCCTGGCAATAAGCACTATTTGAATCAGCAGAGACAATACGTAAAGAACAAGAATATCAAGAAAGAAATCAACATCAAGAGAAGCCCATCAAACAAAAGAAGGAAGCTGCTACTGTAGAATTACATCATGTTCAAGAATCAGTGCCTGACAAAGAGGAATCTCTTCCTGATAACATCATTCCTCCCCAACGAGAGACAGTATATGAACAAATGCAAAGAGTGGAAGCAGGATCTGACACATAATCAATCATCAAAGACCTGTTTTCACCCTACAACATACCCGTCCACAACACTGCCAGAATCTGGGATAATACCTCTAAGACTGATTCCAATGAATATGAATGGGGCAACTGTTCTAATGTTACTGAAGATATTGCTACAAATGACAGTCATACACCCATCTCTCAAGAAGAACACGACACAAAACCTAAACCACTTGAATTTGGTCGACAAAATATCTATGACGCCAAAGAAAACGAGCAACGACATTACGAGCAAGTCTACATAGAAGATGATACCATCGAAGACCTCGACGAAATCCTTAACTTCTTTAACACCCTAGCCAACCACGATGATACCTCCATCCTGACACTTACATTAGCTGAACTTGATCCACCTAATGACTCCTTACCACTTATCTTTCCTAACCTCATAGACTGGGACGAACCTGAAAATCATGACATACCAATTTTCCCAAATGACGAATCCACTATCCATTACTTATGTATCGTTAAGCTGGAAATAGACTCTACTAGTGAACAAAGTAACGACATCTGCAATTAGGGGAGTGTCAAGTCTCTCAGTCACAAAAATAAACAACATAAAAGATCTACTGCTGAAAACCAGTCAATGGCAGCAATAGATCACAAAAAAGTAAAAATAAAGGACGCATCTGAGGGTGAAAACCTTTTTAAGGCACCTAGAGATTGGAGACTTGACACTCTTCCTAAACATTATCAGGAGCGATCACCCATATTTATTGAGCCCACTCAATCAATCAACATTGGTACAACAAAAGCAGCCAAAAACATACACCTTGCATAATCTTTGACAAAGGAAGAAAAATCAAAGTTTATCCAATTTTTTAAAGAAAATAAAATCAACTTTGCTTGGTCATATGCAGATATGCCTGGGATTGATCCACAATTAATCATGCATCACTTGTCCATTGCTCCAGGAGCTAAGCCAATCAAGCAAAAACTGAGAAAGATGAATCCACACGTAGCACTCATGGTCAAAGCTGAGCTGAAGAAACTATTAGACGTCGGATTTATTCGACCTATCGACTATGCTGAATGCATTTCCAACATCGTACCAATATCTAAACCAGATGGCAGTATCAGAATATGCACTGATTTTAGAGATGTCAACAAAGCATGTCCAAAGGATGACTTTCCTTTGCCCAGTATCGACATAATTGTAGACCTCATAGCAGGCCATGCAATGCTATCACTAATGGACGGTTTTTCGGGCTATAATCAAATCAAGATAGCCCTAGAGGATCAAGATAGAACAACGTTTACCTGTCCTTGGGGAATGTATTGTTGCAATGTCATGCCTTTTGGCCTAAAGAATGTAGGGGCAACTTATCAATGAGCAATGACAACAATCTTTCATGACATGATGCACACCTTCATGGAGGACTATGTGGATGATTTAGTAGCTAAATCATTTACTCGGGCATAACATCTAAGCATCTTAGAAAAGGATTTTGACATATTGGAGAAATTCCAAGTCAGACTCAACCCTAAGAAGTGTGTCTTTGGGGTTACATCAGACAAGTTACTAGGCTACATAGTTTCGGCAAAGGACATTGAAGTGGATCCATCAAAGGTACAAGCCATAATGGAGATGCCACCACCAAAGAACATCAGCTAGCTTAGATCTCTACAAGGACGGCTCCAGTCAATCAGGCGATTCATCACTCAACTAGCAGATAAAAGTCTACAATTCAATCATTTGCTACATAAAAATGTACCATTCAGATGGGAAGCCAAATGTGCAGAATCATTCTATCAAATCAAGCAATATCTAATGAACCCACCAGTTCTAATACCACCAATAGCAGGAAAGCCACTCATTCTCTACATTTCAACAACAGATATATCACTAGGGGCATTATTGGCACAAGAAGATCAACAAGGCAAGGAACGAGCTATATATTACATCAATAGGACATTAAACGGATATGAACTCAACTATACATTCATTGAGAAGGCTTGTCTAACAGTGGTTTTTGCTTCTCAAAAGTTCTGGCATTACATGCTAGCTCACACAATTAAGCTAGTCGCAAAAATTGATCCTCTCAAATATTTGCTCAATAAAGCAGCTCTTACAGGAAGATTGGCTAAATGGGTCATGATTCTCAGTGAATTTGATATCCACTACATAGAGCGACGAGCTATCAAAGGACAAACAATTCCGGATCAACTGGTTGAAGCACCACTACCTAGAAAACAACCAATGGAGATCGAATTTCTGGACAGGGATGTTCTTTCTATTTCCACCAAACAATGGACCCTATACTTTGATGGATCCTATACTCAACATGGCTCAGGTGCTGGCATTCTGTTCATCACTCCTGACGGGCATACCATACCAAGATCATATAGGCTCATGTTTCCATGCACAAATAGCGTTGTTGAATATGACGCACTGGTTATAGGCATCAAAATGGACGTGGAATGGAGAATCACATAATTAAAAGTCTATGGAGATTCACAACTAGTCATCAATCAAATCAACAATGACTATCAGACAAAGGACGACAAGCTACTACCCTACAAACGAATGGTGGATGATTTCAAACAATATTTTGTACACATCACCTTCGAGCAAATACCAAGGTTGGACAACAGAGCAGCCGATGCAATGGCTACTATCGCTTCACTACTGCAAATTCCAGAGCAACAAAGTCGTTACGAGTTTTTGATAGAGCAACTGTTCTCTCCAACCTATGACCATTCTGATTCCCATGTTATCTACGCCTTGACCGATTCAGACTCTCCGTTATACGGACCGATATATGACTATCTTAAAAGCAATATCCTACCCATTGACCTATCCCGAAACCAAAAACGCAACTTTATCCGGCAAGACGCCTGTTATACTCTCACTGCTGATACTTTGTATCGTCGAAGTCTAGATGGTACTCTTCTTCGTTGCCTTGATCGTAATGAATCTGACTCCACTTTACAAGAGCTTCACGAAGGTATCTGTGGCACACATTCAAGTGGTCCTACTCTTGCTAAAAAACTTCTAAGAATGGGATATTACTGGCCAACAATGGAAAAAGACTCTTATCATTTTGCAAAGAAGTGTCCTAAATGCCAAATCCATGGCAATCTTATACATGCACTAGCACAGGAACTGCAGCCATTCACAACATCCTGGCCCTTTTGCCAGTGGGGACTGGACTTAGTCGGCAAAATTCATCCTTCACCTTCAAATGGACACAAGTTCATTATAACTGCAACAAAATATTTTACCAAATGGATTGAAGCAATCGCTATGACCACAGTGACTGGGAAACAAATAGCCTCTTTTATTCTTAATTATCTAATCTGCAGATATGGCATTCCAAGTTCCATCATCACAGATAATGGACGACCTTTCAAGAACCAAGATGTGCGAGAACTATGTGAAAAATTCAAAATCCAACATCGTTTCTCTACACCTTACTACCCACGGGGGAATGGTCAGGCAGAAGCATCCAACAAAACAATATTGAAAATCCTAAAGAAAACAATGAATGGTGCAGGTAAAAATTGGCATGTACAACTCAATCTAGCACTTTGGGCATACAAAACTAGCATTCGCACACCTACGAGAGCTACACCATATTCATTGGTATATGGTTCAGAGGCAATTTTACCCCTGGAGGTAGAAATTCAATCTCTCAGTCTCTTTGAAAGGCCTAATTCTAGATGAAGAGTATCGAGTTAACCGACTACAAGAGCTAGAACTTCTAGATGAAAGATGCCAACATACCTACACTCACCTCAAAGCATATCAACGACGCATGTGTAGAAGTTACAACCACAAGGTCATTCCCAGAATTTTTAAAATTGGTGACCTAGTACTCAAAGAAAATCCTAGAAATCAGCAAGATCGGGAAAAGAAAGGGAAATTTGAACATAATTGGTTAGGTCCTTATGTCATCATATCAGCCTATGGATCAGGTGCTTATCAGCTAACAACTTTAGAAGGAGATGTGCTCGACGAACCAACTAACAACATCCATCTGAAGAAATACTACACTTGAGTAGTCTAATGCACGGAAAAGACGAAAATATCAAAAAAAAAAAAAAAAAAAGTATCAACAAAAAAAAACAAAAAACAAATAAAAAGGTACAATAAAAACAACTAGTGAAAACCGGGCAACAGGCGCAACTGTGAGAGGACAACTCCTCTATCTATCTTTACTACCAAACCATTATATCCACAGTCAAGCACTATCGGCCATCGCCCGACATTTTTATCACATTATCTAGGACATACTTAGTGTAGTCACTATCCTGGTTTATCCACATATCCTTTCACCACATCTCACCATGGCTTGGTAATCATTGTACATATCCGCATTAAGAGGAAAACTCAGCTAGGGGCAGCATTGATCAAAATTTGTAGTACATTCAGAACATCAAAACTTGCAGCAAACTCAGACAATCATATCCAGCAAACAGATCAACAATAACAAAACCAACCATTGATCACTTAAAGATTCACAAAACATGATGGATGATTTTATGAAGTATCAAATGTTTGCATCTTGCATGAAGTCTTGACTATTTTGCACTTAAACTTTTTGAACTATTGGATCCTCTACATTTTTTCAACAATGCATCAAGCTGGAGAAAAGTCATGGGAAATCCAATATTTTTTAGTTTTTTGTTTGTGAGGCGATCACTTGTACTGTGCAAATATTTGTCTCGAGACGTGATTCAAAGCATATCGTTGAAGACATGACTCCACTTTGCGCATACAAATGATTTAATCTTGTCTATTTATACACAATCCGCACTCAGGTCGTCCTGGTTCAATTATACCTTGACGCTTGTGCTATCTTGCAATATCAAAAATCATGTAAATTTTTCTCAGGTCATTATGGTTCAATTATACCATTATGCTTGTATAAATTTTCAAAATATCCCAACAAATCAATGCTCAATGATGATACCTACAAAGAAAGAAAAAACATGTGACTATATAGGGATGGCAAACGCCGAATGAGGATGCTCAAATTAGTTGCACATCATTTTACAATTAGTTGCATATCATATCATACATCTCATTTTCAATATACATCTCACAACATATCATATCATACATCTCATTTTCAAGATACATCTCACAACATATCATTATCATCTCATTTTCAAGACACATCTCACAGCATATCATTATCATACATTTTCAAAATACATCTCACAGCATATCATTATCATACATTTTCAAGATACATCTCACAACATATCATTATCATACATTTTCAAGATACATCTCACAGCATATCATATCATACATCTCATTTTCAAGATACATCTCATAACATCATGCATTAACACATCATATTCATATCAAATCACATACATCTAAGCATTGCATCATCATCATCATATTAGAAACATCAAAATCATATAGAAAGCATCATCCATAACACATCACATGAGAATCAAGGAAAATGGTGTCATATGTATCTCAAAAATGATCAATGTACAAAATATGTCATGTCTATGCCAAGTACAACAGAATGATCAAAATACAATGGAGACAATGTCTCTCAGGTATGACTATCTCCTGAGGATGACGGTCTCGCGCAGATGTCCCAACACCTGGATCTCCAGGAGGATCCTGTCTGGTAGGCCATGTCACGCCTCTGCTCGCTGTCCTCGACTTAGTCTCTCGGGATCGACTGGATCTCGAAGCTGTAAAACTCGGCACTCGGCTCTCCATGGGCACCGCATCCTTGTAATGCCTCTAGTAATACTCTACCTCCTTGGCTCTCAAAGCCACCTCTCTCAAGGTATCTCCCATCGAGCCACCCGCCACCGCTCTCTCCAAAGCCTTTGCTCGAGCCTTAGATCGACCCAACCGCTCTAGAACTGTATCTTGCTCTGTGGTCAGCAGTATAATTTGCTACTGATGCGCCAGTAGCTGTGTCTGTAGGTGTTGCACTGATAACTGCAGCGACCTAATCTGTGCGTCCTCCCGGTGCATCGGAATCCGCATCTGGATGGGTACCTGGGAAGTGGTACCCCCTACCCATCTCCCTGTCCTTGGTGCCGATGGGGGTAACACATCGGACCTCCTCCTCCGAGCCGGCTGTCTAAACTTGTCAGTCCCTCCCACCGCTGCTATCACCTCTCCTACCCTCTCCTCTCCCCCAGCTCCGATAGCTAAACCTCCTCTCCCTCTATCCACCACAGCTCGTCGCACTGCTCTCTCCACCCGCATCCCTTTGTCACCACCATCACCACCCCTATCTCCTCTCCTTCCCCGATCTCCACCCCTATCTTCTCTCCTCCCTCTATCCCCTTGCCGACCTCGACCACCTCTACCATCAAATCCATCATCCCCTCCACCATCCCCACCTCCCTCATCCATCTCCTCTCCACCCTCTCCCCATCTCCCTAGCCTCTCGGGCTGCTCATCCTCATCATTGTCAAAAGCGGGAATCATCTCTACTAGATCTGATATCCTAGCCACAACATGTGCTGCAAACAGTGTGGTGAACTCCTCTGTCATCCCTGCGTCCACTACCCCATAGGCGTAGTCCCATATCTGGTCGGCTAAGTGAAAGAACTCCTCAACTGCCGCTGCGCTATCAATAGTGCGTCCCCACTCTGGTATATCATGTCTCTGTCGAGCATACAAGCATGCTCCCTATGGAACTCCCTGCTGACAACCATACTGCCGCAACACCCGGCTATGCAAGAATCTCTCAATAACAAAGGGTGTCCGCCCTATCAAGAATCGGGACATGTAGACATAGGGCATCTCCATCCCATCCTCTGCCCATACCTCGCATTCCATGTATGGTAAATAGACGACCGTATCAATATCATCTAACACTCTCCTCCAATGCTCTAGTTTTCCCAACTTATGTTGGACAACTATCCCTCGATATCCGTATGCATAAGCACACCCAACAGACCTATCCGTATGCATAAGCACACCCAACAGGCCTATCTCTGTCTGCAAGTGGCCTGGCTGCGGGAATATGCTCCCACGCCCATACCTGTAGCAGTGTAACTCCAACGGATAGACTGTTGTACCCCAAGTAAACCACATGATGCAGATCCATGTATAAGTGGGCCAGCATAGTAGACCCCCATGCAAATCGGCGACCCTGTGTCACCATGTCCTCCAGGACCAACCCCCATCCTACTGCCAGTCCCTTTGACCTACGGTCAGGACATAAGCAACCACCTATGAATCATGCCAACACTGATGGTAGAGGAGCGTAATCCAAATCAATGAACTCCTACCAGGGGATCTCATATCCACAAATCGTATCATCCTATCGAATCCGACGAAGTACCTCTGTCCCGCCCTCCTCTGTTTGCTCATATGGTAACAGTGCACCTACCACGGGAATCCGCAGAATCCTGTAGCAATTCTCAGGTGTCATTGTGATCTCACCTATCGCTGAATGGAAGGTATTGGTGTCGCTATGCCACCTCTCGGCCAACGCTATCAATAAACCCCGGTTAATGATAAGCCGGGGCATCTCTAACAAAAAGGAGAGACCACACCTCTCAATGATATCCCTGTCAGCCTGTGTCAATCGTGGTATCAATGACCACGGTCTCAAAAATCATTCTCGTGACTGAACAACTCCAATGCACTCCTGTCAGAAAGCAAAACAAGTCCAATATCAGTTTCCTCATCAAATCAATTCATATCAAAATCAAATTCATATCAACTTGAAAATTTGAAAATCTAATCAAGTGTCACATCATATCAAATCCATTTCCATATCAAATCATATTAACTTGTAACACAACTCAAGTTCCACAATCATATCAGCTTGTAAAACAACTCAAGTTCCACAATCATATCAGCTTGTAAAACAACTCAAGTTCCACATATATATCAACTTGAAACAATGCATATCAAATCAAGTTCATATCAAAACATCCATATCAAAATCCACATCATATCACATCATCATCAAATCAATATCAACTTGAAACATTGCAAATCAAATCGAGTTATCTATCCAAAAACCATATCGGAACTCATATTGGACAACTTATCAAAACAATGACAGCAGACACGCAGGCTGGAATTCGCACCCATCCCAGCAAAAATTGACAAAAACTTACCTATTTTTCTTCATCCACAATCCTACTTTACCCAAATTTTTCCGCTCATGCGCTCTTATCTACATGCTAAGTTGCTGCCTATGCGCTACCTTTTCCTATCAATGCGATACACCATTAACCCTACACGCTAGCCTACACCTATGCGCTACCCTGCCCTATCGACGCGCCACCTAAACTACCCTCTGTGCCACTTCTTTCCTACGTGCTATCCCTTTTCCCCTACGCGCTACCCTGTGCCCCTGATTCACGAATTTATATCCACGTGCTACCCTAACCTATCGTTGTGCTATCCTAATCTACTCGAACACTACCCTACTTCATTAAACTCTATACGCTATGCAACCTATTGTATGTGCTACAGTTTAACCCCGACGTGCTAAACGATTAAATTCGTGTGGAAAAATTCAAAAACATGATAAAAAAATGACAAAACAAAAATCCAAAAGAGGTAAAAAAGGATGACTCACCGGTGGTCCATACGTGGCGGACCTCCGATACCTTCGAATGTGCTCGAATCGATGATAAGCAAAAGGAATCGACATTTTGTCTTTTTCTCCAAGTGTCACTTTCTCCAAAGTCAACAAACACAAATGAGACAAAATAAATCACTTTTTACCTTTTTATAGGGTAAATGAAAATTAGGGTTGCGTGGACAAGCACGCAAATTGCTCGTGGTCTCATTTCTAACCCTCGCAAACATCATTATCGGGAGATGAATCAATTTATCGCATTCAACATAGACAAAAATTTAAAATGCAATCAAATTTATCAAAACAAATTAAATTTTCAAATTTTTGATTCATCTCCCGAAGGGGCATTATCAACATCATTTATCAAATATGGGGCACGACATGAACATCTTGACACGACATCACACTGATCATAACCAAATCATGACGACCTATCATTTTCTTTGAATCAACATGTGCACACACGTCACTTCAAAAAGGGACAAAATGTAGACGTATAAAAATGACCATATTCCTAAATGAATATGTAATGTTCATTTTATTCTCATTCCTCTATTTTAGTTAAATCTAATTTAATTAAATCACTCGCATTCTTCTATTTAATTAAATAAATTATTCAATTTATTTATTTAAATTCACTTAAGCCCTTTACATCATTTAATTGAATAAATCATTTTATTTAATTAAATCCCTTCTCTCTACTTTTTAATTAAATTTACATTTAATTAAATAGTTTACCCCAATTAAATAAATCTAATTTATTTAATCCCCAACTTGCAACCAAATTAAAATAAATTAATTTTAATTTATTTAAATTCTATTTTCTCCACCCACTTGCATTTTCCTACATCTCCCACTTGCATCCTAACCCTCTTCCTAATTTCTTTTAGAATCCATCTAATCCTAATCAATTAGCCTAAACCCATCCATTGTCCCTTTTCCCTAAATTTGAGGAGGTCACTTCTCAAATTTGGAGTAAAGTTTTCAAAAGGCATTAAAGCCCCTATGCCTTCAACAAGCTAACTTGTTGAATACCCCCAAATTTGGAAGGACTCTTACAAATTTGTCCCCAAATTCTTCAAACCATTAATGGTTAACTAACCCTTAATGACATAGTTAGAGACTTTTTGCCTAACTTTACCCTCATCTAACCTAGGGGTCTCATCAAACATTCATTGCTTTGACTATGGTTATCCCTTTAACCTTTGCACAAGAGTTTACCCCTTGGGTAAAAACTTTATCCATTGGATAACCTTAACCTAACCTTAACCCTTACCTTCTAAGGTAACCATGAGGTCTTCTCAAGCATTTAATGCTTCTTACCTCTCCTCTCAAGCAGTCTTATGTTGACAATTGTCACCATTTCATTGGTGGAAATTGTAAACATGGATTGATAACTTTCAATCCTGACCTTCCATTGCCTTATTTTCACTATAAATAGAGCTCTCATTCCTCCATTTCAAAGATGATCCAAACTTTTAGTATCTCATTTATGCTCAATTTTATCAATACATCTAACCTCTCTTTATAATAGGAATAAATCTAATAAGCATTTAAAAACATTTCTGTTATCATTAGCTTAAATCATTAACTAGTATATCATGTTAGGATAGTATTGCTACTAACCTTGTCATCTTATAATCTAATTTAAACTCATTTGTAGAATCATGCATAAATATGATGCATTTCATGTTAATATCAATCTAAAGCATCCCTCGTTCTTGCATTTGTCATCCCTAAGTCACTTTGCTTAGTGATATGAAAGCAAAGACATTGGCTTGAGGGATCTTGTGAGATAGAGAACCATGAAACCTACCTTGGGAAGTTGAGTCAATCTTTATGATTCCATAACTTGCACCAAGAAGTCCCGTGGGTGTGTGGACAAGCTCTTTGAACATCATTTTTCACATTTTGAGTTTCATAGCCCCACTTTTCCCGCATACAAGAACATTAACCAATTTCAAAAACAACTTATAAATAATCCTTTCCAGATATAAAAACTTACAACATTGTTGCTTTACAAAATTGTGAATTTCTTCTTCAAGATTCATAACAAAAGGGCCGAGTTAGAGAGAAATCTGAAATAGTGTTTGTTTTTGGACCTCTATGTCCCTTAGACCACTTGGTCTTGTAGAGGTTATTAAAATTCCTTCATTCATTACATATTTGTCTTTGATGTGGCATGAATTAATGTAATAATCATATATTCTCTTTTTTGTAATAACTAGTAAGAAACAAACAACATTAGATATAACTATGTATAATAACCATGTACGACTCCTTACTATCAACATCCATCGATTGTACATTGTGTAAGTTTTACTTGGGAGGCTATACCTAATAAATCAAAAAGCCTAGTCCCTAGTCCCTAGTGGGTTTTTTTGAGTGTGGATTTACATTTACAAGTAAGAGGTCACGTTGGAATACTGCTGGCACGCTCTCCACATCAAGCAAGCTTTAAAACCTTTGCTTGAGAGAGGCAATAATGAATTATAAAGTTGTTATTGCCCCATCAAAAATCCCGATTTGGTCTTCTAGATGGATTTAAATCTACAAGGAAATGATCAAGTTTACCCCCATCTAGTCTCTTTGTATTGTAAACTTCGCTTTGACAGTTCATTGCAACATACCCTATAGAATCCACTAAGGATAGCCATACATGTCTGAAATGGTCAGCCTTGTTGAGTCCAAACAATACGTATACTAAGGTCTTTTCTGTATGACTTACAAAAGGATCTGGAATCCCTTTAGACAATAACTTAAATCAATGCACAATGATCTGATACGCATTACCAAATAAGACCAGAAAAAATTAGGTTAGTAATCAGTTCGAGATTTGAACTGGTAAACTTCTGCCATGTATTAATATAGAAACCTTTTTACATTATCATACAATGAAGAAGGCAAGTTCTTCATAAATTAGCATGATCAAGTCTTGCAATAGTCTTTCAATACTTGTCTTGCAAGATCCACTGCACCGCTATTTTTATATATCAAATGCAAATTATAAGCTGCCTCCTTTCCCAAGTCACAGTGTCCATAATTTTCAAGCTTAGGTTCAATCTCAGATACAAAGCATGTATCCTCGTGTGGAAGTTTTGGGATTGGATGATCCTTCTCATAATGAGCAAGGACCTTCTCATAATATAAAACAGCCAAATGTACAAGCCCCACATGCTGATATGCACGAGCAAGGTTGTAATTAGATTCCTGCAAAAAAGTGTTAATTTAATGAGGTAGTTTAGTTTTCAGAATATTTCATACTAAAAATAGAGGGAGCTACAAGTACAGGGATAATTCAAACCTGATTATTTTTACATAGTCGTTGGTAGTTGTATAAGAAGGCAAAACCTTGTACGACACATTGGTTTCGGTTGTTAACTCGAAACCCAAGAGCCAAATTGATGAAGGATGTTCCTACAACATATAAAGGGAATAGAGTTAGACAATTCAGTATTATATTTTAAAACTAAACAAGTTTTACCATTTCAAAAGCATCACAAACAAAAAAAATTAGATCCAAAAAGTAAAAGTATTCATAATTAAATGTCATACCAACACACAGATTGATCAATGGATTATCAGGCTGTGTCTTGTATGCTTCCAGATACTCTCGAAGAGCACCTTGCGATTGACTAATCATAGCAAATTGATGCCCACATATCACCATTGGTGGTACACAGTCTGGATACTTTGCTCGCATTGCAAGCATAAACTTGCCATGTTTCCCAACACGACTCTCCAATCTGGAAAAAACAGAAACTAGCATTAAATTATTGAACACTGAATTTGGCAGAATGGATAATAAGAAAATGGCAAGTTTAAAATTTAAACCCAAAATAGAAAATCTTTGAATGAAATGAACACTTCTCAACTAAGGACAGCATACTAGTTTCTTTGTGCTGTCAACATGCCACGTGGCTTGGAAAACTTCACTAACAAGTCCTTGAAAAATTGAGCAAGCAGTCAAGGAGATAAGATAGATGACTTTTAACATTGTTTAGGCCAAAATGATCCGTAAAACTATCAAAGTGTTTTTCACTTATTTAGAAGATTGTTTCTATGTATTTAGAATCCAGATTTCAAGTGATCATCCCAGGCATTATTTGATTCTCTCGATTTATGATTTTCATGTGCTAGTTATGACTGTCAATATCTTATAGCTGCATTCTAAGTATATATAGTGGATAGGTTAAAAGGAAATTTATCTTATCTTCTGCTTCATCTAAACTATACAAACTTCACAAATTCTTTGTGACTTGGGTGAGGTGGTTCTTGGTTTTGCAATCATTGAGGCAGGTTAGCTTACATGGATAAGTTTGATACTTGATGGTATATTGTTCTTATTTTAAAAATATAATTTTATATTTAAGTATAAAAATTAGACACATGGAAGGGGTCTGAAATAAAACCAAACCAGCTTCAAGCTGATTTTGAGTAGTAGATACATAAGACTAGTGAGGGAATCACTGATAAAAAAGATAAGAATAGTAGATGCCTAAATGAATAGCCTGCAATTAAGATACAGAAGGCTGCTGAGAGTAAAAAATTTCAGATGTAACATTGAGAAGAAATCATAGAAACAGTGAGTTAAAGCATTTGAAGAATATTAACATATCTTTTGCTACTGTTATAATCTGAAAGATGTTCATTCTTTTGTAGAGAAATTATAATCATGAAAAGTTTGAGGGCAACTTTCCTTTTGTGGAGGGTGTGTTGTGACGTTTTCACACATCACCCCATTGCAAATGGAGATCCCCAATTTTTTCTTAGATTAGGTGTCTTAGTTTGCTTAGCTTGGCAATAGTTTCTTTAGTCGTTAACCTTTGCTAGTGAGTAAGAGATATCAGGTTGAGTTCCCATTGCAAAATTGCTGGAGGTTGTAGGAAGATGTCAATAATGTGTTGGCATTCTGATGCAGTTTTGTATGACCGGTAAATGATATGGTTGTCATTGTTGGCAACATCATCTCTTAAGTCTTCAACAGTCCATCGGTAGTAAGCAGACTAGGATATTGAGGTCAACCGGCTAAGCAATAAGTAAACAGGATAAGCAGTAAGCAAACCAGCAAGCAATAAGTAGACCGGGTAGCGGTGAGTAGATCGGCACAGTAGAGGTCCATCGGCTAAGCAAAGAACAGATCGGTATACAGGAGGAAACTGGCTAGACAAATTTTGATTGGTACACTAGAAGAGTCTGTAACCGACAAACTGGTAACGTTCAGTTAAACCGGAAGTCTTTTCCAGTCAACTGACGAACTTATCGGCATGTTCAATTGTCTTGACAGAGATTCCTGCGATGATTTCAGGGGCGTGATTTAAGGCATGATGACAGAATTTCGAATGGGATGTTTTGGAGGGAAAGTTGGCGACAAACTGAAGGGTCAATAAATTCACATATCTCATTCTTGAGATGGTTGTTGTCAAGGTGAGTTAAGATAATGTGAAAGTGCACACAGGGGAAGTTTAAAAGATTGCAGAGCCGAGTGACAGAGGACCGGTAGAGTGAAGTTCCACAGAGTGGTGACCCAAGTGATAGAGGATTGGCAATATGGAATCCAAGGATCAACAAATCGGCAAAGGACAGAGTTGAAGGTGTATTCAGGAAATCAATATTGTGCAGAACAGACACAACCGATGCAGACATAGTGTGATTCTTCACTGTGATTTGATCAAGCTAATGTGTAGCCACTTTAGCAGATCATCATTTTGTTGCTCTCTAACCATTGCAACTAAAATCCCTTAATAGGGCGGACTTTAACAGGTCCCTTTTGTAAAATCCCTTAATCGGGTGACATCTTAATTGATGTTCTTAAGTCCTTTAATAGGGTAAAGGCACTAACCGTCCTTGAACAAAAAACCTTAACCGGGTGGCACCTAACAGTGTCTTTGTAATCTCCTAATAGGGATGGCTCTTCACCGAGCGTACTCCAGAAGAGTACAAATTTTGTGAGTCCAGAAGAGTACAAATTTTGTGAGTTACTACTCACACCGTGGTTTTCTCCCATTTGGGTTTCCACGAGATAAATCTTGGTGTCACTGTATTTCCTTTCATGCATGGTTATTCTTCTGCAATAGTTATTTATATAAATGAATGTTAAGTTAGTGATAAATTAAAAGTTTTAAAAGAATAAAACCGGTAAAGTGTTGATTCACCCCTCCCCTCTCAACACCGTTGGGACTAACATAATGTCGATATGTTGCAAGAATTGCCAAGGTTGTCAGGAAGGAGTCAAGGCAAATGAACTAGAAAATTCCCTTCTAGGCCTTGATTTCAGGAAAATAATGATTTTGAAGGAAATAAAATCTTCCTTGTATAATGAAGTCCTTCTCTTGTGCATTTCAATTTTCATCTTTAGGAGAGAGCAAAATTCTAAGGCAATGGAGTTGGACAATTTACCTCCACAAACATGGAAGGGGTGTGGATCAAGCTAAACAAACAAGTAAGGCGAAAAAATATTAAGTTTGAAGGATCAATCAACCATCAAGGTAAAGAAAATTTTCAACCTCAAACATCAAGCAAGAGCCTGCACATCAACTTAAGTTAATAAGAAAGGGGGCGCGCAACAACTTAGGATCAACCCTCAAAGACAAAAAGGCTTGGGGATCAACTTAGGTTGATAGGAAGTAAAATTTTCTAAGTGAAGGCATGTGGATCAACTTAGGTTGATAGGAAGCGAAAAATTTCCTTAATAAAATATTAAGCCTCAAAATCAAGGAGGGCTTGCGGATAAACTTAGGTTGATGGGAAAGTGAAATTAGCTTAACCAAAATTTTAACCTCCTAAAACAAAGAAGAGGATGCACAACAACTTAAGTTAACAAGGAGGATACACACCAATTTGAGTTAGTAAGGAAGAAGGGTGTGGATCAACTAAGCTTGATGTGGAAGGTGAGGCAAATCAACCCTCACAAGTGAGGAAGGCGAATTTTAAAAGCAAAATACATAAAACGTTTTTTCTTGTAGATGAGGAAAAAAAGCGAGCCCAGGTGACTAGGACCTAATCCCACTTTTGCCAACACATTGGGAATACGAAAGAGCCTAGGGAGATAGCTCACTTTGGCTACTTCTTGTGAGAAAGAGAGAACCAAGGATTATCTTAGGGTTTCTATTGCTCTTGTTGTGTATGAAGATAAGATGTGAAGAATAGGGTGTGATTGATCAACTAGACTAGGAGATGAACAATGAAGCATATATGAACTGAAATTGCAGAAACTTACAGATCTAAAACTGAGATACTGGAAGCAGAGAAGGGGGAGGAATTTGAATGTGTACCTAGTGTTGAAAAATGAGCCAAATTAACTTGGATAGGGATTCCATGCTCCGATCCTGTTTTGTCTGACAGAAAGCTGCAACTGAAGACTTGCAAATTTGATGCTCTGAGCTTCCACCATGCCAAATTTCACCTGAAACTGGGAGGACCAGGGCGCAAGACCAAAGTGCCCAGAGAGGACTAGAGTGCCTAGAGAGAAACAGGGCGCCTAGAGAGGACCAGAGAGAGGACCAGGGCGCAGGACCAGAGCACCATGACCCTGACCCACTGATTTCTGCTCAAATTTGATCTTCGGGATTGTGTCTGTGTGCTTTGTCAGACCTGAAAATGCAACGATGATTGGATCTTGTACCTACACCTGTAACTGAAAATAGGGTTTTGGGTGGCTATATAGGGTTTTGCCTCAATCAAATCTCTATTTCAGTGATTTCCACCTCAACAAATAGCCGATTTGTATAGTAAAATAGTGTGTGTACAAGATCCTAAGATGAATGAAAACAATCTAGAGCAACCCTAAAGAGTAAACCCTAAATGCTTGTAATTGACAAAGTAAATGCTCTAAATCAATGATGAAAAGTGATCTAAAGCATGAATTTAAATATGCAAATTGATGTAATGAAGCCCATGCAAAGACATAAAAACAACATGAAATCATACCCAACCCCTAAGGGAGGGGTACAAACCAGTCGTCAATCGGTGATCTCCTATTATTCTTCAATGTCTTCAAGGCTCCTAATTGATGATGAATGCTTGACAAATAATTGATGGGTGCTTGATGAATGTTGTTGAATGTTGTTGAAGACTCCACATAAGCCTCTCTTTCACTACATAAAAGGTTCCTTGTGCTCGCTCCAAAAGCTTTTTTCTAGATTCCATTAGATGCCTTCAAATGAAGAAACAAAGCTCTTATGTATGAAACCCTAGATCTTAATTTCATCTTTAAGGCGACCTAGGAATTGAATTTCCTGCCAATCTTTCGAGGTTAAGCATTATAATATCATAGAATTATGCTCCCAAAATTTTGGGAAAAATGTCGGGGACTAGGTGCAAAGTTCACCCGGTTCGACCAACTTTTCACAAAATTTTCAAGGCCATTAGATATGATGATATTAGAGCGAATCCCAAAGTTACAGCTGATTTCAAGATGTTTTGATATGCAAAATCGAGCCTTCAAGGTCGAAATATGACATAATTAGGGTTTATGATTTAATGATTCATTGGAAGAATAAAATAAAAAGGGGCACACTTAGGGTAAAGGGCCCAATTTTATGATGTCGGGAGTGATGAAATATGACTTTAGATTTAATTTAATTAATTAATTAAATGCTTAAAGAGAATTTACAATGCAAGATGCAAATGCACTAAGGCGGGTGCTAAACTAAGTGTAGAATTGTACCACCCTAGCAAGGGTGTACAATTTACGACGCTACATTTAACCCCCCACTTTAGTAGTCATATGACACTACGTGCATATGCAAGCTAAATTAAAGAAAAACAAACATTAATGAAAAAGGATATATCCACAAGTTGTCGAACGAAGCCCCCAGTGGTATCTGCAGTACACAGTTAGGAACCGCACCCTACAAAACCACATGTTAGATAAAATCACAAAATCACCTAAATGCTTACTAAGGAAGGTGATGAAAATCCGAGGGTAGCTATATGCCCCCCCTGTTTTGGCTTCCTAATTTAGTGAGTTCAAACAGGGTATCATGTTTACCACATCGAATTGTGAAAGAAGATTGATGACAAATGCTCACAAGAATATTTGATACAAGATCAAAAACTAATGGGAATCATTTGGTAAGAAAGAGGACTAGACCTCAATTCGAACACAACAAAGAGTGTGAGGATTTGAGAGCTCTTTAACACAAGATGAAAGATTTAAATGAAAACAAATGCAAAAGATATAATTCAAAAATGCAACTCCATAAAGGAAATTGGAAAAAAATGGAGGATTGAAATGACATCAAAGAGATATTACTTATAGCAACACTCTTCTTAAAGAAGGCAAGGGATCCTCATCAGGGACATGCACGTTCACAAAATAGAAGGGTGTATTATAAAAGATACTTCTCAATGAAGAAAAGAAATTGATGAATGATCAAAGACTTCCAACACCAAGGAGGAGGTCCCAATTAAGGATATGTACTTACGATCCCCATTAGGGATGCTTGTTCCAATATGAGAGAAGGAATTCAAATATGAATACACCTCTACAATCAATAAGAAATCCTTATAGAAGACACTACTTCAGAAAGGGGAAATTTTAATCTTAAGGAGAGATGTTTGAAATCACTCTTGCCCCCCATATATAGGGAGAAGAGATGAGATAGAAATAGGCTATTATGTTGCTTCCAAAAGTATGATTGCACGTGAAATTGTACCATCATGAGTGACAATGAGCCCCCAGTAAGTGAGCTACCAATGTCACATAATGATGAGCAACATAATAGTCATTAATGTTATTTAAAGACATGATAGATTGAATGAAGTATTTGAATATGACATGTTAAATGCTCTACTATAAGTGAGATTAAAAACATGTATAAGATGATGAATTTTAAAAAGTCTTTAGAAAGAGAGAAGTTTATAGGAGAAGAATAGGCCACTGAGTCATACTTTTTTTGCACACAAGAAATCTTAGGAGAGGGATAAGTGTAATTCATTAGAGCCTTATTTCTAGAAGAAGGGATTTTAGAATGAGTAGAAGATAAAGTCTCATAAGTGGGATTAGAAATCTCTTGAGGAGATTCATAAAGAGATTTGTTCATCACCAAGATTTCTTTATGAGGGGGATGAGTGTTGAAAGAAGTAGAAGATGATTTAATTGAGGTGAGGTCATCATCACTACTAAATATAGCATTCACATTGAGAGATGGTCTTTTAGATGCTTTGGTGTGCTTAGAAGGATTATATCCAAGTCCAAATGAAGCTTCATGTGTGTTAAGTTCTCAAGGAACTTTAATTCCTTGTTCATTTGCGCCACAACCATTGCCATTATAGCCACTCTTAGCTAAAATGTGAAAACCAGGACCATAAAGGGATGCCAAATCAGAGAGAGATGGTTGCACCTCATTGGTCTCAGTGCTATATGAATTAGAGGAATGATTTGAAGAATTATTTGGATTAGAAGCAGCCACAAAGTGGTTACTTAGTTGTTCAAACAAAGTGGGTTTCTCTTTAGGTTCCTCCTTAAATTTCTACTTCTCAGTCTTAGATTCTTTCCAAGATACTCTATACTCTCCTATAAAAGTAGGGTTAAAGTCTAGAGATCCCCAATCATCATTTGAGAGCACTCCTTCGAGAGAAAAGATATCTTTGGGAGGAGATTCCGATTGAGTAGAAGAATCAGGAGTACTAGAAGGAACAAGATCATTAAAGGAAATAGATGTATTTGAAGAAGTCGGAAGATCGGGAGAAGAATGGGAAGTAGTTGAACAAGAAGATCTGAATTTTAATGGAGCTTGAAGATTGGTATCAGCTAACAAGGTGTATGTCGTATTGTTGTAAATGAACTTGACTTGCCTATGCAAAGTTGAGGGGACAACTTAAATGCTATGAATCCAAGGTCTCCCTAATAGAAGGTTATATATCAAATTACCAAGCATGACATGAATAGGTGTAGGTAAAATAAGAGGATCTACCTTAACAGGCAAGGTTATGACACCTAAACATTATTTAGCTACATTATCAAAGCCTCAAATAGAAATAGAAGCAGGTTCGATGAGAGAACGATCCACATTAATCTTATAAAATCTTATCCAATAAGTCCACACCGCAAAAATTAAGGCCAGATCCATTGTCCACAAGGGTTCGTCTTATAGTAGTATCGTTGATAATAACCACAATCATAAGAGGATCATATTGATGTTGAATTTCATGAGAAGGTAACTCATCTTGTGTGAATGTAATTTGAGCTTTGGGTTTGTTTGTAGGATCAATCATAGAAGCCATGTTATTAGGTGTCACTGCAGGTGGGACATCTAAGTTTTTCAAAGCATCTTGTAACATCCCGTGATAAGCAGGTGAATTTTGAACCATCCCAAATAGAAATCTTGGCAGGAGTAGCTTTAAGTTGTTCAATGAGATCATACTCCTTACTAAGAGTTTGTGATATATGAGGTGCTTGTGGAAGAGTAGGTTGAGAGGGAGGAAGTGAAGTTAAGATAACTAGAGGAGGACTAGGTTGCCTATTGTTTCTTGTGTTGTAAGTATGAGCAACCGTATGATAACTCTCTTCGGTGATTTTCTTAGCATACTCATAAGGGCTCTTAGTAGGATAACCTCCTTGCATAGTAATAATAGGTTTCTTAAGAGTGCAAAAAGAATCATTAGCATAACCACCTTAAACCACTAAGATAGGCTTACGTTAAGAATTTTGAGAAGGACAAGCACCTTGAACTGTGAAGAGGGGTTTATTAGGTGTTTCATTCAGATGTATCAAATTGATTGAAGATGGTTTAGGAATATCAAAGGTGTCCTTATGAATTTTAGAAGAAGAATGGACAAGATTGTTGGAAGAATTGTTGATAGTCTCTTCTCGCACTAAAATGTTATCATGGATAAGATCAATTTTAGGAGGTAGACTAGGAGTAGGCATTGATGTTTTAGAAGGAAGAGTATTAGTAGGAAAGGTCATATCAGCCTTTATCATCAAAGGATCTACATGGGGAATAGACTCTCTAGGAGAAGGATCAACATTACTCTCTAAAGTTTTACCTTTGAGAGGGAGACCTTTGAAAGAGATATTAACAATCTCTTCTTGAACTAAGGTATCCTTATGAGTAGAACCTAGTTGGGGAAAAGGAGATGCCTTACCTTTAGAGGAAAAATGATTGAGATTCATGGAAGGTGAGATGCTATCAAGAGAGTTACTCTCATAGGGTAGAGAATAATCAACACCTTCTTCTAATGGTTAATCCCAAATAGTGAGGTCTTTGAGAAAAGTATTAGAAATATCTTGCACAAAGATGTCCTTATTGTTATTGCCAATTCTGGGAGAAGGGATAACCTTGTTCAATAATTCTTCATCCTTAGAAGGCAGAGCATCACTATATGTGTTTAAATCATCCTCTTGCCTCAAAATGTGTTCAATAGGATGTTTAGGGGAGAGAGAATCAAGGAAATTGATTATAATTTCACCTTCTTTTTCTAAGGCATCTTTATGGGTAAGACAAGCTTCGGGGCAAGGAGAAGCATTTCTCATTAATGCATCATCTCTAGTGGGAATTTTGTTGAAGTCAAAAGAGGAAATGCCATCACTAGGAGAAGTAAGGACAATACCATCTTCTTGCACAAAATGATCCTCATAAAGGGAGTATTCTTTAGGAGGGAGATGAACATATTTCTCCAAAGATTCATGCTTAGGAAGGAGATCCTTGAAAGAAGTGCTCATAACCTCTTGTTGCACTAACATGCCCCCATTGGTAGGACCAAATTTAGGAGAAGATAAGTCAATGTCCATCAATGCCTTTTCACTTAGAGAGACATCATGTAAAGAAGGTAAAGTAACATTAAGAAAGGTGTTTATGATATCATCCTCTTCCTCTAAGATAGCTAGATGGGAAGGGCACATTTTAAGAGAATTGTCAAGATCACTCTTCAAATCTTCATTCTTAGAGCATGGGAGAGTTTTGAAGGGGTTAGTAACAACTCTTTTAGGCACTAAAATGTTGTCATAGATAGGAGGAGGTTTTTAAGAGATGCAAAAATTGACGCAAGGGAAGCTAACCCATTATCCCATTTATGAAATGAATGCATCATGACCACAATTTTCCTCTTTCAAATGATAACATATGCAAAATAGAAGGAAATGTTCAATTTTAATCAATGCAAGCACACTAAATGTTGATTTAGAAAATGAAATTTATGAGTGAAACGTGTTCCTAAATCAGATCTGAAATTAATGATCCAAATTAAGCTATCCACAAGTTCAATTTTGAATTGAAAAATTAGGGTTTTAAAAAAAATTGACCTATAAATTTTTTTTTAATTTTTTTTGAAACTTGTAAATGTAAATTTGAATTTGAAATAGCAAAAACACTCAGATTTGAGAACATAAATCAGAATTTAAGGAAGATTGGATTCACGTCGGGTTCACCAAAATGTGGAGGGGAAAAAGCGAGACCGGGTGACTAGGATCTAATCCCACTTTTGCCAACACATTGGGAATACGAAAGAGCCTATGGAGATAGCTCACTTTAGCTACTTCTTGTAAGAAAGAGAGAGCCAAGGATTATCTCTTAGGGTTTCTATTCCTCTTGTTGTATATGAAGATAAGATGTGAAGAATAGGGTGTGATTGATCAACTAGACTAGGAGATGAACAATGAAGCATATTACTACAGATGCAAAAGCATATGGATTTCAAAGAATCGATGTTGTTCAATTAATCGAGGAGACAAAGCTCCTTTAAATAGAGTTATAAAGACGATGTTTCTAAAAGAAACAATCATTAACTAGAGGCGAAATTAGAAACAACTTAAATCACCATTAATAACACAAAGAGAAAGATATTATTCTAATACCCTCCCTTAATGGTCATCATTCTAACTACCAAGAGAAATAATAGAGAAGGTTGCCCCCTTCTTCTCAAAACACGTTGCAACAGAAGACAAGAGCTTGCCACTAACTCTGCCGCTTCAGATGAGTCTGCCACCAACCCTCCCAGAAATTGCAGAACTTCTGGAGATACACAAAACAACACCAACCGTCCAAACTGATGTTGGAGAACTGTCCCTCCCTGTAACCAGAGACACACCAAGAACAGCTGTCACGATTTTGAAGAAAAAATCGGCAAACCCTCCAAACTATTGCAGATGAGCAAGATGCCCGAAAATAAACTGCAAACAAGAGACTAGTGCAAATGTTTGCACAACAACTCCAAGTGCAACTAAAAACAGATTGCAGCAAAGTACAATTTTTGAGGAAAAAATCATAAACCCTCCCATGATTTCTCTTTTTACAAGGAAAAAAAATATTTAAAAACCCACAGATAATTTTTTAGGACAAAATTATTAAAACCCACATATTTTTTCGAAGGAAAAAAATATTAAAACCCATCAGAATTTTTTTTTAGGTAAAAAAATATTAAAACCCGAAACAAACATCGATGCCCATAAGCCATCTTCATGCTTTTTGAGGCACAAAAAACAAGGTACTGAGAAGATGCTAAGTGCACAAAACCCGACTACCTTTCAATGATGCCATCTTGCACGTTTCCCAATGAACGAAAAAGAAAAAAACTGAGAAGAGGAGCTGGCACAGAATTCAAAAAAATTGAATCCCAATGCAGAATCAGAGGCAAATGTAGGTACAGACTTCAAAAAATTAAGTACGACGGGCACGAATTTCAAGAAAAAAATTCCGGTTGACCTAGAAAAATCCAAAGACAACCCAAAAATCCTTGCGAAAAACCTAGAAAGAATCTGTTGTCGGAATCTGGATCCACTGGCTCGAAAATCGAGGCACTAAAATCGAAGCACCCAAAAAATTCTGACGACGACCCAGTTGAGATCTTGAAAAACCCACCAAGAATCTGCAATCGGAAAAAAATTCGACTTGATCTGAAGGGTAAAAACCCTAATCGAAAATGCAGATTTCCGTCCAAAAATGGCAGAAAAAAATTTGCACGCAGGAAAAAATTTGCATCGCATGGTTGCGCGAAATGCAGGAGAGACAGGTTGCGGGAGAGGGCAGAAAATAGCTAGAAAAGCCTAGTAGCTGCAGCCAAAACGAACTGCCAAAGTAGCAATTTCGAATAAACAAAGAAATTTTTCAAAAAAAACTGTTAAAAATTCATGATGAATTTTTAATTGAAAAATTATTTCGAAAATAACCAAGGCTCTGATACCATAATATAGATGCAAAAGCATATGTATTTCAAAGAATCGATGTTGTTCAATTAATCGAGGAGACAAAGCTCCTTTAAATAGAGTTACAAAGACAATGTTTCTAAAAGAAACAATCGTTAACTAGAGGCGAAATTAGAAACAACTTAAATGACCATTAATAACACAAAGAGAAAGATATTATTCTAATACATATATGAACTGAAATTGCAGAAACTTACAGATCTAAAACTGAGATACTGAAAGCAAAGAAGGGGGAGGAATTTGAATGTGTACTTGGTGTTAAAAAATGAGCCAAATTAACCTAGACAGGGATGCCACGCTCTAGTCCTATTTTGTCTAACAGAAAGCTGCAACTGAAGATCTGCAAATTTGATGCTTTGAGCTTCCACCCTGCCAAGTTTCACCTGAAACTGGGAGGACCAAGGCACAGGACCAGGGTGCCCAAAGAGGACCAGAGCGCCCAGAGAGGACCAGGGTGCCCAGAGAGGACTAGAGCGCCTAGAGAGGACTAGGGCGCAGGACCAGGGTGCCTAGAGAGGACCAAAGCACCTAGAGAGGATCAGGACCAGAGCGCCACACCCTTGTTCCAGTGATTTCTGCTTAAATTTGATCTTCAGGACTGTGTCTGTGTGCTCTGTCGAACCTAAAAATTGCAGCGACGATCGGATCCTGTACCTGCACCTGTAACTGAAAATAGGGTTTTGCCTTAATCAAACCCCTGTTTCAGTGATTTCCACCTAAGGAAATAGCCGATTTGTATAGTAAAATAGTGTGCAGGAATTTTGTGTGTGTGCAAGATCCTAGGATGAATGCAAACAATCTAGAGCAACCCTAAAGAGTAAACCCTAAAAGCTTGTAATTGACAAAGTAAATGCTCTAAATCAATGATGCAATGTGATCTAAAGCATGAATGCAAATATGCAAATTGATGTAATGAAGACCATGCAAAGACATGAAAACAACATGTAATCATACCCAACCCCTAAGGGACGGGGACAAGCCAATCGTCAGCCGGTGATCTATTATTCTTCAATATCTTCAAGGCTCCTAATTGATGATGAATGCTTGACAAATACTTGATGAATGCTTGATGAATGTTATTGAATGTTGTTGAAGACTCCACATAAGCTCCTCTTTCACTACATAGAAGGCTCCTTGTGCTCGCTCCAAAAGCTTTTTTCTAGATTCCATTTGATGCCTTCAAATGAAGAAAGAGAGCTCTTGTGTATGAAACCCTAGATCTTAATTTCATCTTTAGGCCGACCTAGGAGTTGAATTTCCTGCCAATCTTTTGGGTTTAAGCATTATAATATCATAGAATTATGCTCCTAAAATTTCGGGAAAAATGTTGGGGACCAGGTGCAAAGTGCACCCGGTCCGACCAACTTTTCACCAAATTTTCAGGGCCGTTAGATATGATGATATTAGAGCGAATCCCAAAGTTACAGCTGATTTCGAGATGTTTTGATATGCGAAATTGGGCCTTAAAGGTCAAAATAGGACATAATTAGGGTTTATGATTTAATGATTCATTGGAGGAATAAAATAAAAAGGGGCACACTGCACACTTAGGGTAAAGGGCCCAATTTTATGATGTCCGGAGTGATGAAATATGACTTTAGATTTAATTAAATTAATTAATTAAATGCTTAAAGAGAATTTACAATGCAAGATGCAAACACACTAAGGCGGATGCTAAACTAAGCGTAGAATTGTACCACCCTAGCAAGGGTGTACAATTTACGATGCTACATTAGAGAAGAGGAAAGTCGGCTTAATCATTAAACATATGCAAATTCGAATTTAAGCAAATACCAAAAAATGTTGTTTCTAAAGAAAGTCAACTGTCTAATTGGAATGAAAGGGTGCGATCTTTGGTAGGAGATGTGTATATAACAAAGGAAGAAAGTACTATTTTAAAAAGCAATTCAAGTCACATCCGATCTGCCTCTCCAAATTTCCACAATAGATAGGAAGATTACTTCAAATTTGCATTTAGGAAGATCTCCCAATTTTGCACTCAGCCAGTAGAAATTCGAAATTCAGACATTATTTTGTCCTAGCTTTGGTAGGCGAAATTGGAAGCAAAATCAAAATCACATGAAGATATCAGAAAATCAGCAGTCAAACTTCTGGAAACTCAGAAAATCAGACCTGATTTTGGCGAATTTCTCCAGCTAGGGCATTCTGATTTGAACATCATTTGATCAGATCACAAGTCAAGCAACATCAGTTCCAGCTTTGGAAATTCATGATCAGATTTGAAAGGGTTTTAGGAAGCATAAATTTTGTGAAATATTGTTTTCATTCCTAGTGCTTTAATGCGAAAATCTCTTTGTTTTCCAGATTTTATATGAGGATGGAAAGCTAGGAAGGGGAGGATTTGACAAGGATGGTGAAGGAGTTGAGCTGCACAAGGTCAAAGTTAAGAGGAAGACTACCCCAAACATGAAGGAGACTTCACATGAATTCCAGAGGATGAAGGACCTTTCAACACAATAATCAGAACATTCCAAGGGAATCACCAAGTGTTTGAACTTCTAAGTGAGGATGGAAGAGGATCAAGGGACATTAACATCACAACTCAACAACATGATGACTTCAAGTTGACAACGCAAGAAAGATCAAGATCCGAGCTAGCGAAGATGAACATTCAAAGTGACATGAAGACTAAATATTCATCAAAGTCTACATTTCAAGACAACAACATGTTCCAAATCCCCAAAGAAGGTTGAGGAGGAAAATACTTCATGATTCAAAGGTTGAGATTGTGAATGCATCACAAGGAGGAAAATTTCCAAGTTAAGAGTAAAGAAGAGTGAACGTGATCAAGGAATGGAGATAGTTTCAGAAGATGCTGAAGTGGCATCCTATTCACATTCAAGCCAATCAAGTTACTTCCACATCAGCAAGTCCAAGTTCAATGAACTTGATTCATCAAGTGACACATTGCGTTTCATCAGATATTATTTTATGTACCTAAACTCATCGCTCATTGGTGCATATTCAATGTTGGACATGTGTTTAAATTATTGTAATTATTTCATTGGCCAAAAGGAAGTTTGTTGTAACAAACCCTAATTAGGGTTTTATTGTAAGATCTCGGCCATTGATCACAAATTGATTTGAGCCATTGAGTTGTATTGAGAGCACTGTATAAGACTCAAATCACCCATTTGTAAAAAGTTAACAAGAGTAGAATAATAGTGGAGTAATAGATAATAGTTCATAGATAGCAATTAGAATAGAAGTTAGATTAGGAGAAGGCAAAGATTGTTGCCAAGACTTTGTTGTAAAGAGCGTATGATTTCATTGAAGCTATGGTGAATTTGATGTGTTATTTCAACAAGTTGCATGGCCTCTACTTTTCAATTCATTTTCATGTTGTTTAGATGAATGAACGAACATTGTGCATGATTAATGGTGAAATTCATATATCCATACCACTAGCAATTTACTGATTGTAAGTTTGCCTAGAGTGGTCAACTAGAATCCTTAAATGAGCTTAACTTCAATTGCTATTCACATTTTGATATGCATTGCCTTAATGGTATCCTCGTTGTTGATAGTGATTTGAACATCACATGCTTACCTTAGAAGATCGCACTCATCTTTGTGGAGATGTTTCTTTGCATGTCAAAGCAAGGTTTAGTTGAGTTTCACCAAAGATTGTCCATCGTTCCTACATTCTTAGGATTAGGTTAGAATCCCTAAACCTCGTGTCTTTTGCCCTTTTTTTATTTTCAAAGCAAGTACTCAAATGATCAAGTTCCAACAACATCCAAACATTCAAGCATTCAAGATTCAACGTAAGTCCCCTTGTGATTCCAACAAAATCACATCATATCACTAAGTCTATATCCAACATAAAGTCAAGACCTGACTATAGAAACCTTGGAGTCATCTTGGTTGATCATTCAATTTAGCATCCACGAAGATTTTGATCAAGAGGGGATATTTTAATCTGTGATAGAGGTGTCTAAAAAACACGTCAACAAGGTGGAATTGCCATGGATTAAGGGTCATATTTTTCTTTTATTAAAAGCTATGGACATTTAGCTCTTCACACGGTTGGGTTGATGGATCTTTGGCATCTGAAGACATGACACTTTGGAGGAGGAATTGTCATGTCCCCTTTCTAGAGTGGACATCAGAGACGGAGGAGTTAGCCTATCATTGGAGTCTCGTAGCCTAGCAGAGGTTGATTGGGACTCATTCAATGCATATAGTGATTGGATTTTGGCTTTACAGGTAGTTTCGAGCTAGTTTGGAGCAGTTCCTAGATTTTAGGGGGTATCCCTAAATTTTAGGAGGTCGTGACAGTTGCCAGTCGTGAGGTTATTCGTGACCTTTTTGATGGTTTCAGTTTCAGGAGATTTGGGTGTGTTTCCTAGTTTCTAGGAGCATCCCTAGATTTTAGGGACGAGACTGCCAGTTGATCCATGATTTCCGACTTCAGTCACAGACAGGTGGCAAGTTTCGTTTCAGGCTTTTGGAGTCATTTGAGCCTTCTACAGCTATTTGGGATATATTTTTAATATATTTAAATATTTCCTAAGTTAGCATTTAATTATTTAAATAAGGCTATGTTTATAGCCATTTTGGAGTAATAAGGGGTTTTTGGCTTCATTTGGATGCGTATCCCTTGGTATAATAGCTCGTTGGAAAGGTCTTGGACTTTTCTAAATATTTCTCTTTTGACTCAAATCCTTTCGATGAACAAATTTCTTTATATTTGAAAAAAGGTCATTTTCTATGCACTTGGCAACTTAAAATGAGAAATATAACATTTTAACCCTAAACGCCCCATTGAGTCACTTTTAGGGTTCGAGCTAAGTGGGAAGGTGTTATAAGGAAATTGAGACCTAATTCTTATTATCTTTTACACATTTTACATCTTGGATTTGAGATTTGGCTCTGGAAGAGCTTTTCAGCATCTGGGACGCCAACCCCAATGCCTTGCCTGTTTGGGACGTAGCCCCCAATACAGATGTTTGGATTTGCTTGCAGCTATTAGCATCTTGGAGATTGTACGACATTCTTTCTGGAGGTTCAGCGATTCTGACAGAGTTCAGCGTGGGGTTTGGGGTTTCTAACCAGTTGGGTGTAATTGGCAGCCACTTTCCTTCCCACGTGCAACACTTGGAGGGCTGGAATCTTGCCGCAGCTTCATTCCTGGTTATGTTACTCTTTCAGCATTCAGGTTGGGATTATTCCTGATTGTAATCTTCCTGAATTATTGGAAATCTTCATCTGGTCAAATATTTGATTTTATATCCAGAAATCTGCCCTGAATCGAATTTGTTTTGGCTGTATATGAACTTCATTTTCAGTACTTTGTTCATGTACTTGTACTTCATTATTTACTTGTTGAAAAATTATCAAAATACAAAAAGAATCCAACCCTTCTACAACTTCTGTCTATTTCTGAAAGAAAATATTAATAAGCAGGAAAAATCAATTTAAAATAATAAAAATTACAGCAGATTAGTAAAAGAGATCCATCAGGGATCTTTCAAATTGCTTGATTTGTTCTTGAATTATTTCCATGATTCTATGTTGAACATTTTCTAAGAGGAAGAAAGAGTTGATTTCCTGCAGCATGTGTTCACAATTCTTGACAATCGCATTCAATTTGGCAAGGCATGTGTTCATAGTCTCAATTTGCTCCCATTGTTGTCCACTACATATAAGAGCCTCAAGAGACCTGTTTCCCTTGGGGCTCCTTATCTCCGTCAGATGTTTGCTTTGAGCCTAGATGGATTGAAAAATATCTTTTAAAGATTGAAAGCAGATTCATGTCTGCATTTTATGCTCTTCAGTGCAAAGCGATCTTATATAGGCAGGCCACCATAAAAAACACAAGTGATGCTTGATGAGAGCTAAGAAGAGGGAATCTATGGGCTAATATGTAGTATTGAGGTTGGAAATTAAGAAGTTTGATGTGTTGTAGGTGGGTCAAGTGAAAGAGGAGATAAATCTTGAGAGGAATTAAGGTCAAATCTGGTTAAAGAATAGGCTAGTGAAAGTCTAGCCATGGTATTGAAATGTAGTGGATTCAGTCACAAAAAAAGTTTGTTGTGGTTGCATAACTTTGGGATAAACAATGGAGGATGGGAAGGATAGAGTTGAGTCAATAGCAATAGGAGTCAACATCTAATTGAGATTGATATACCTAGGTTGGCAAGACACAGAAGAAGCAAACACAATCATGAAGTCACTCTTCATATGGTTTGGAACACATTCCTAATCATCCACAGAGGATGCTAAGGAATATGGTTGCCACTTCTTTCTTTTCACATTTCAGTTCTAGAACTTTTTCTCACTTTTTTATCTTTTGTCGACCTTCACCTCAGCTTTCTTTACTTTTTGTTTGCTCTAACCTCTTCCAGGTTGTTGATTTATGAGAGTTTTCTAATGCCTTGATGAATAGTCATATAATACCGGAGCTTTTCTTGTCTTTGATAAGTACATTGTGTGTCAGAAAGAACAAATAGATTTGTCCAGACTTCGGACATAGCTATCTTTGTTTTACATTAATAGATTAATACTGTAAATATCAAAGATTTTTCTTGAGCCAGATATTTGTTTGGAAACTTTAGCTTTTACGATCAACTTGACAGAATTTTAAATTCTTAACTAACTGGTGCTACTAATGCTCCAAATTCCCATACATAGTCGACTTATTTATTTTTTCCTGAATATTAATTTTAGAATAATATCTAATTGTAAAATGCTTCTGCACAAACTAATTTGGCCAATAGAGATCGATGTGGTTACATGCTATTCTTGGTGAGGATGGTCATCCTCGTAATTTCAAACCACTTTGCACGGGGGCTTCACTGGCTAGGCAATATTATATCACGTGCATTCATATTGGGGGGTTTCATATCCCAAAAATGAGGGTACAATATTGCCTATTGGTGAAAATAGGGGGGTTTTTAATTCGGGCTATGAAAAAATACAATATATGGCAAAAACTAGGGGTGCTTTTAATTCAAGTTGTGTATTGTGTAATGTCCCCACTTTGAAAAAGAATTTAATAATAAATGATAATAATAAAATTAAAAAATTAAAAATTAAATTAAAATATAAAATAATATAATTAAATATGATTAATTAAAAATTAATTAAGTTAATGAAAAGTCAAAAGACATGAAAGGAAAAGTTGCGACTCCCTCAACAATGAGATATAAAAGATAGAAGAAAACCTCATTTGAGAGGGGGGGATAATTTGGAAATGAGAAGTGCAGATCTGATTTAAATAATAAGTGGAGATCTGATTATGAAACGCTGTGTCCCTTTCAAAGGGTAGAAATAATGAAGAGTTGCACTCTTTCAAAGGGTGCTGATGGTGAAAGGGTATGTCTCTTGCCAAAGGGCATACATGATGAAGAGGTGTGACCTCTCCCTCAAATTGAGAGATATAAAGGGAAGGAATCAAAAGCATCTAGTGACATCACCATTGATCAGATCAGATCAGAATTGTTATCAAGTTACAGGCAATAACATTTGTGTTCTTGGTGGTATGCACGTGCTTAATATGTATGCTTAGTATATAAAGCCTGATAAAGTTGTTATGCAGAATCTAGTAATAACATTGTTATAAACTGCAATATGTATGGCAGTCATACTTAATTTCATATATATTTATAATACATGAGAAGTGAGAAGTTAGTGTACTTATAGTCTAAATCATGTTATTACTGTTAGTATTTAAGAAGATGGGGATGAGATGTTCCAAAGAGGGGCAGTCTAAATCCAAGCAATAGGTTAAGTCCCAAGATAGGGTGGGGATCAGCGACCCATAAACCTTGAGGGTATAGACCCAAGATAGGTAAGGGCTTGGATCTGTAAACTTTGAGGGAACCTATTGTAGTTGGTCTCTAAGCGCTTTGATAACATACGTAAACCCTTCTCCCTTAAAACTGAAGTAGTAACAAGGTCTGGTATCTATATTAATAATGATATTAATCATCCAATGAGGAAAATAGATAAGCACTTGTTAATAACTAATTGAAGAATATCAATCAATTTTAATATGTTGAAATAGATCAGGTAGGGGACATTACATATTGGGAGGGGGTGACAAAAAAGGAGTTTAGGGCAATATTTTTTGAAAATAGGGGGTATTCTTTAGTATGCTATGAACGCATGTGATATAACCCTGGTTCACTAAGTGAAGCCGCCGTGCCACTTTGCAGCTAGCCATATAAAAATATGTTTGGTAAAACATAAGCAAATAATTCAAGGGAAATAAACTTGGACCCTTGAAAAGAGCAAAATTCTTCCACCCATTGGATTAAATGACAAACCTAAGCACTATTTTCTCTTCAATCACTTTGTTCGAAGTGATATAAAATGAAGCAAATCTTCTTTCACAACACCTAAATAACTCCCTAGATGCAAGCTACATAAACGATTTAAGATGAGATGGTGATTTCCTATAAAATTTGCAATTTCTCTCTTTGTGAATAGCTTCATGTATCTATGCATTTTTTGCCAAGTTGTGAAACAACAAATCCAAACAATGGGCTGCACCTTGGCTCCAAATATATTTGTGGGTACTTCTCTACAATCAACTTCCTAGATCCTACACATTTTTCTGCACTCAATTAGTACTTAAACCACATTCTTCACACTTAAAAAGTTTTAAACATATACTGTAAAGTTTTCTTATGGTTAATGGTGTCAATCACCTTTAAAAACCACAACACTTTTGAGGGCAAGCCACTGAAACATTAATCAATGGCCTCTGACATATATTTGACCCTCCATCACTTAGTCTAGTGCAGCCTATTGCCCTCCAAGGGGCTTTGATCTCAGCTAATCTTGAAGTCACTCTATTGTTTAACCTCTACAAAAGAGTAGTTTGAAAAGATTGTGAATAGGGCATGTTTACCCTTTTCCAAACTATGCAACTTTTTTAATTGTATTCCAAAAATGGCAACTTCTAGCTACATTGAATGGAATAGCACTTGAATAAAACAAATCAACTAATGTGTCGTCCACTTGTTTTTCCACTAGTTTACACAAGCTATTCAATGTTGCATGCTCTATTGAGGACTTGGGCATAGTAGAAGAGGAAGACATAGAAGATGATGAGAACCTAGACATGTCCTCTTCAATTCTTTGTTTCTTTTGTGTTAATTTCATCTTTCTTGTAATCAAAAAGAAATATTCTCTAATCCTTGGAGTCACTTTATTACATGGAGTAACAACCCCTCCAACACCCGCCATGATGCCAAGCATGCAATCCATCACCCTTGTTAAAGTTCTGAAAAAAGGAACCAATATAATTAACATTCGATATTAACATTGTTGTAGGACACGGTATTTTGATTAAAAAAGTGAAGAAAGGGCCCTGATCCCAAGAGTTCGCATCAAAAACATCAAAAAACTAAACCTAGAAGGGAATGCAGGCCCAAACCAAGAGCAAAAATTGGCATGCAAGTCAAAGACAAACACGTAGAACATAAAAGGAGGCACGTAGGCCAATACTTATCATATGAATAGGCATGCATGCCTGATAACAACACACCATAAAAGAACAGACCAATAGGAAGCAACAAAGAAAAACAGTAGAATCCATCAATCTAAAGAACCTTTAATAAGATTCCTAATGTCCTTGAGGTAGTCCTAGGACTCCATCCACTCTTCTTTGGTCTTCTTGTTTTTACCTTTACCAAAATCTTTAAGCTCATAATTCTTGTTTTGTTTATTTTTCTTCTTTTTTATCTTTGACTGCCTTGAAACTGTACCCATGACTGTTTTATGCATTATATAGTTGGTCACCAAAATTATGCTGCTAGGAGCTTGCTCCATCTTATTCAATTTCTCAACATTATTTAAAGAGTCAATCTTAGATTCCAAGACAAAAATGCGAACATGGAGATTGGCAATCAAAACCTTAAGATCATTATTCTCTTCCATATCAGTCTTATAAACTATATCATAAATCTCCTTGTTTGTGTCAAGCTCAGTCTCCATTTCCATAACATCCTCCTCCCTCTTGTAGTCTTCTTCCTCCTCTCCAATATAAACCTCAATCTCCTCATCCACAATATCCTCATCCTTTTCCTTTTCTATATTACCCCCGAGACAGCCTTCAACATCATCCTTGTCAACCTCCTCTTCTTGGACACTATCTTGAAGGCTCTCCTTAGAAGTCTAGGGGTTAAACTCCTCATTTGTAGAGTCCTCGTCCTCATCAAAAATAATTTCTTTTCATTTTGGCTTGGGACGCTTCCCATGGGAAGCAGCCTTAGCCAGTTGTGCTGACCTTCTACCACTCGACTGTACAAAACCAGAGTGCCCTAAATTCTTCCCCTCTTTTTCTCAATCCCAACGTCGTCAAAAATATCAATTGTTTCCTCCGGGACACCCAAGCCTGGATTATAGTCTAATTTCCTCTTTTTTGAGGAGCTAAGGGTATGGGAAGAGGAAAGTTTTCTTTTTTCTAGGGTGATTTTCAACAAATCCTTCGATAGGAACGAGGTTGACGGAATACCACCACTAATTGCCAAAGACAATTTATTAGTTTTGGCTTTTTTTGCCCTCGAGAGTTTGGGTTTGAAAAGGGTTTTGAGTAGCAAAATGGGGCTTATTCTCAATTAACTTAATCTTAACCAAGCTCTGTACTGCACTAGGGTTGGGTTGAGGAACACAAGAAAGCACATACTTGTATAAGGCCGTATCAAGCCTTGGTGGAGAGGAGGGAAAGCCCCATTCTTGATACATTTTTGGAGTGAGGATAATAAATAGGAAGGAATATTGATTTTTTCCATGTCTAATATGATTGAAGATGGGAAAATTATACCATGCACAATCATGAATCTACCATCTAGTGTGAAGTACTACATAACATGAAAACTTACCAAATCCTAAGGAGTAGGGAGGTTAACTATGTTGAAACAGTTTTGGAACCACTCAACTTTTTCTCCCTCAAAGAATTTGTCAATGAACTTTGATATTTCACATTGCTCTTTTTAACCACCTTGAGACCATTACATTGCAATCCCGTTGCACCTATAATCAACTTTGACATCATTGAGAAATGTAGACTCCCAATTGTGACCTCACCATCATTCCAAGAGTTGTAGGATTTAGAAGTGAGCTCGTCATTATACCCTTTCATGGTGTCGAAAAAAGGAGTGAGTCCAACATTGTCAAATATTTTCCTTGATTCTACGTTTTGTTGAAGCATGTTGGACATAGGTTCTGAACGCTTCCCGGGCCCTCCCATCTTTCCACAATAGTTATGCTCTCCAGAAAAACCCTTTCTCACCACAATAATTACAAGGACCACAAGCTTGTGAAAATAAGGCTTCAAATTGCATATACCACTCTAGTCTTCTAATTGAGCAACTAAGCTACTTAGCAAAACAATACTTTACACACAATTAATAGAGGCAATCTAATGATATTTCCAATTGTTGTTGTTGTAACACATCATCATACTATTACATTTATTTAAACTTACCTTTTGTGGCCTTTCCAAAGAATGGTTTCCCAAATTGAAGTCGGCAATCATGCAATAAAATAAAATCATTGCACACATGAGAATGATTTCCTAAAGAGTGCTTGGACTAAGACCCTTTATCCAGCCTCTCAGGGAGTCTTCTAATCTATCCATAAACAATTCTATCAACCTCCTCTCTATATGTCGTTAACCAAAATAGAAAATCTTTTAAAATCAGCAATGTAAGTGTCTACTTATCCCCAGTGTTCCAGCTGAGCCAACTTCTTACGTGAAGATCTGGATCCTTCTTATCATATTTGTTAACGAGTCCCTAAATAATCTCTGTGTAAGATGCAATCTAGTTATGTCACATTGTAACCAACCCATAGTGCCAACATTCAGGAGCAACACCATCTAAATGAATGGCAACATATTTTACGGCCTCATCTTCTAGGATGGGATTAAGCTAGAAGTTTCTACTTTCTAAACCCATGCTTTAGCTGTAGTTTTACCTGACCTGTCATAGAAGGGAAGTGATAACTTACCAATATTTCTTTGTAGATCATTATTATGTGCTCTACCTCCCCTATGAGGTATATGCTTCATCTAAGGTCCGTATAATGGAGGATAAACTATGGCATAGAATGGAGGAACTTGGGATCCCTTTGCATCTTAGTTGTCAGTAGGCTTTATGAAGAGGTTAAAATTATAATCAGAACTTTGACAGGAATTTCAGAAAGTTTCAGGAGCAACATTGGGATCAAGCAAGGGTGCCCCTTATCCTACTCTTTATGGTCTTTATATTGACAAGCTTGAGAAATGGTTAAATTCACAAGGTAATTATGGTGTTCGTTTGGGGGTGTGTGTGATAAGAATTCTTATCTACGCTGCTGACCTTATTTTGATTGCGAATTCAGCTCAAGGGTTGCAAGTGCACTTATATGCACTTGAACATTTTTGCAGTGTAGTGGGGATGCAAGTTAATATCAACAAGACTAAAGTCACGATTTTCTCTAATAGAAGAAAGCAAAGCCAACATAAGTTCTACTTTGAGGAAATATTCTTGAAGAAGTTACGGAGTACAAATATCTTGGGATTGACTTCAACAACAAGCTAAATTGGGAGGGCTGCAAAACAAGAAAAGAACTTTGGGAGGCTGAAAAGCATTATATGCTCTTCAAAATAGATGTAGGGATGCCGAACTTTGAGATTGGAAAGCTACCTAGGTTCTTTTTTCTCTTCTAGTGCTTTCAGTGGTGCTGTATAGGTGTGAATTGTGGGCTAGCAGCACTTCTTAATCAAAGTGGAAACAAATTGAGAAATACAAAAGCGCTTGATCACAAGAAAGTTCAAAATTAAAAGTTCGGTTACTAATAATATTATGTTGAGCGAAGTGTGGGTAGATTCTATTGAAGCAATACTATGATGCATCTCATAAGATATTTTAAAAAAATCGAACAAATGGAAGCAAGTACATGGCCTAAGGTTGTTTTCAATGATTGCTTGAGCAAAAGAAAGAAGACTTGGATGAGACAAAACAGTAGATGGATAGGTAAATAGGATATCTAACTAACTGCTTGCCCTATAGATAACAAAGAGATAAAGGCTTTTGTTATGGATAATTTTAGTACGCATACTTGGAGTAAACTGCTAGGGGGCAAAAAGAAATATTATATTGAGTTCAATCCCACGTGATCTTTTCAAAAAGTGTCCATAAAGGCTTATTTTGTGGAGAAACAAAATTCTTATTGCTCAATTAAGAACTAACTCTCATCAACTCCGATGTGAAAGGGGCTAGTCGAAAAGGCCGAAAGAAGCTTGGGAAGAAAGGGTGTGTATTTTTTGCACTTCCAAAAGAGCAGAATCTGAAAAACACTTAATTTTGGAGTGTGATGCTTATTGAGACATCAGAAGCAATTATCTTGATATCTTGATAGCTGGTTCTTGGTATAACCTTTTAAATGAGGGAGCTGTTGGAAAGATGGGGGAGCTCATCATCATCTTGTATAGAAAAGGGATTGTCCCATAGGTTATTTAATGTTTAGCCTCGTGGACATTAAAAAACTTTATTTATCCTTCTTTCTTTCTATTATCTCCAAGAGATATATCAGCCTGAAATTCTGGACCTGCATTCCTCCAATCCTGGTCTGAACTGATCTTGTGAATCAGTTAATGTATGTTAATCTTTTGCTTGTGGTTGGACTCTAGTTGGGAAGATTGGCATCAGAGGTCTAGTATTAGCTGCTTCAACATGCTGATTTGCAATCTTCTTATTCACTGAATTGTCACCCTGATTGTTATTACCTCCATTGTTTCCACCATTGTTATTGTTATTGTTATTGTCATTATTATGGTTGAAAGCGAGGTTTTGAGCCATCAAGTCCATCAATGAGCCATGTGCTGATTTGTTGTACGTTCCACGATATAGTCATTTAGAAGATTCATTGCGAGATCTCCTCCTGCATCTCTGTCACGTCACCCATATTCACTTCTCCCTGATCACCACCACCTATGATGGAGTTTGAGTTATTTGTCCCACTACTAGAAGATGAGTCCCGATGGATTCCAAGTATACCAGAAACAATTTTTCCTTCAGGAACCTGTGGGGGCTGCCACCTAGTACGCCACCTCATGATATATGACCGGCAAGTCCGATGAGGCCAAAGGGGTATGAAGGGTGCTGCCTTTGGGTCTGTGAAGGGTGGACTTTCTGGGCACCCAATGGTAAACTGCCCTCAAGATCTGCCCTCAAGATCTCTATCATAGTGAATGTCTGTCTTAAAAGATATTCAATTATAGGAAGTAGGATAGAAGTGACAAGATCAAGGGGAACAGTGATAGGACGCTTCACCAGGTATGCCAATTCATATGAACGGCATGGGCCACATGAGGCCAAGGGGGACAAGGTCTACCCTTAGGTCTGGGATAGAGGGTCTCTAGGACACCCTATCGAGTCATCCTATCTTAGACCCCCAATGGTTGAACCCTCTCAAAATGATGTTAAGTATTGAATTTATACTTTTAATATGTATACAAATATGTTGTTACTTCCTAAATGAAGTTATCTATTTTGATGAGTTATGATTACTAAGAAATCCCTAACTTGTTTGCAGGACCTTCATCGAAGTAAAAGGTATCTCTAACCCTGCTCTGATTTAATTAGAATTTGTGCCCTAGGGCAGAATTTAGGCATTTATAATTTGGGGACATTACACATAAACTCAACTCCAAGCCCTCCAAACATACCAGCAGCAAATAGACAAAAGACTTCAAGCAAGAAGAGTATCAAACACGAAACTGAAAGGAGCTCGTGGCAAGGTAAGAAGTATCACATCTGCTGAAAGAAGCCCATGATTTGAAATTAGCCGTACCCTAGGCCAGTCACATTCTCCAAAATATTGAAGCGACCACTTTGATTTTGGTTCTCACGCTATAGTGGGAGAAAAATAATTACAAACTGAGCAGCCCACAATCTCCAATTCTCAGACATAAGTTGTTCAACCACAAGAAATATATTTGCCCAAACATAAGATATAGTATGATGAAATGTACAGCTAGGTACATTAAATTTGAGAAGTCACTTTCAGTGACAAATTTCAGTGGTATATATTGACAAGCTTGTCAAGAAATGATGTTTGTATTATAATATCTATTGCAAGCTTATATTAAGTTGAATATTCTTATGATTTGGTGTGAACTTTTTGGGCATGTGAAATCAAATACATACTATTGCTTATGTTTGGGCGAATAAATTTCCTGTGGTTCTAGGGCAGATAGTTTTACTACCAAAACCAGCAATCCCTTAGGGTTTTCATCCTAGGGTTACAAGCTCCAAGAAGCTCTCCAAATAAATAAGAGAAAATAACCAAGCATATCTCAATTGGGGACCAAACTGCTCTTCCATAACTACTAGAGAAGCTTCTATACACATTTTTGGTTTTTCCTCTATTTTTCATTTAAACTAAAACTTATGAAATTAATAAAGTGACTTTATTAAAACTTCACTAGATAATCATTAAAGTCAATTTATACACTTTACTAAATTAATTAAATAGTATTACCATTATAATAAATTTTGATGATAATATTAAATAATCTAATTAATTGATTCCCTTTCTCCAGCTATAGCCTACAAGAATTAAATAGGCTATTAGGTCCTCCTAGAATGACTACTCCGAAAGGGACATTACATAGAATACAAACACCCTTGCAAAAGTCAACAAACACTTCTATAAGGAAGCAAATGCTTGAAAAATTTGAAGTCAGAATACTAGCACACCAACATATAGGAATATTTCTTCTTTCTATGCAAAAGCATGTCAATAGAGTAATGGTGCACACAAGATAAGCATGGTGCACTCATTCAAAGTCATTTTGTGTTTAAATGTGTTTAACAAGGTATTGGTGCATGCCAACATGATCAAGTGTGCCAACTGCCAATACAAAGTAATTGTATCAACAAGTTCATTCCAAAAATAATAATTGTTGCCTAGACTATAGCGACTTGTGTAAGAAGAATGTTGTGTCTCAACAAAAAATTACAATCTCTATGGCATGTGAGGATTCAAAACAATTTGGAAGTGTGCAAGATCGAGAAGGTGCTCAAAAGATAGTGTATAGGTGTGCATCAAAGTAGAAGCATGTGCTTCTACATAGAGGTTGAAATTTTACAAAAATAAAACATGTTTATTGATGCACGCTAAGAGACAAGTGTGTGCCTTAACAAAGGCATGTGGAATAGATGAAATTCACTTATGAAAGAGGTTTAGACTTCAAAACAAAACTTGTGAACACCAATATATTGGCACACACCAAAGCAAAGTACACAACAAGCATACACTAAAGATGCATACAAAGGTAGAAGCACTTCTACAAAAAATGTTTTCATTTAAAAAGATTTTGAATGCCAATGTGTTGGTTTGTGCATAAGGAAGAGTATTTTTTAAGCAAATTCCTCTAGACCACTCGCATGTGCCTAAGGCCATAGCATGCCTATACAAAGCAAATGTTTTTCAAATAACATACATAAAGACTATAGGTGCATGGGTGGAAAGAGGTGTGCTTCTATAAAGAAGTGAAAATATTGAAGAAGCTAAATCCGTTGTTGTAGCATTCACCTGAGCTTTGGTGCATGCCAATACAAACAAGTCTTTTGAGTTACATCTTCATTGTCCAATGTTTAGGCACATGTCTAACTAGAAATGAGTGTCAATACAAAGAAAACTATTCATTCTAACATTTTCCAATTCATGTGTAGATGCATATCAAAGTAGAAACGTGCAGATATACAAAACAGGGAATTTTACAAGTACATACCTATGTAAATTTTTTAACTTTTTTAGTATGTTAGCCATGATTGGTGGAAAATTTCCAAAATCATGAAAATCATCTGGAGTTGCCTATCCAATAGTCTATTTTTGGCCCATGCTAAAAATAGCTTGTGTTATTTTAAGTTGTCACCGTTGATTGTTTTTTAGACACAATCTAACACAAAATAAAATACCCAAAAGTATCTTATCCTCTCTTGAACAAAGTTATTCAAATGTTGAAAATTAGCTTAAGGATCACTTGAGACAACTCCAAGGTTTCTATATGTCAGGTCACGACGTGTGGATAAGCACAGTTGGCCGTTGTGTTTGTTGTTTCATCAAGGGGCCTTGTGTTTTCTTAATGCTCAAGGAATGGTGTTTAGGCAATAGGCAATGAATCTTTCTTACTACTACTAGACGTTCATAAAAAAAAAGCAAAAGGATATGGTTGCGAGATACTAAAACTATATCTAGGAATGCAAGGATGAAGGATAATTTTAGTGAAACTCAACTAGTCTTAGTTTTGCCAAAACAAGAACAACTCCACTAAGGCTAATGCAATCTTCTAAGGGGATCAAACGAATTTCAAATTATTATCAAGCAAAGACACCATCAATTTGACGCATATCAATGACCAAATAACAATTGAACTTAAGCACATTTAAATATTCCGGTTGACCACACAAGGCATTTGCAATCAACAAACAGGTAGTGGTATGGATTAAGAGTTCCACCATAAATCATACGCAACATTCTACCATCCAATTCTAATACTTAAACAAAATTCTAAAATTTGGATTGAGAAGATGAATAACCATACATATGCTCCAAAGATTAAGTAGAAAACACCACACTTCTATGTTTTTATTAATCTAGCAGCAAAGTAGCAACAATTGTTCAAGTTTCTCATACCTACAAATAAAAGAAATGGTAGCTTATATAGAGCTCCAAAATAAAATAGAGGGCCAAGATTGCCCTGGAATGGACGATTGAGATCAAAACCCTAATTAGGGTTAGTTGTAGCCAACTAACCAACTACATAATTAACCAAATAGAAATAAGGCATGTTTTGACACAAACTTCAAGAATATCTCCACCAATGAGAAAATAAACATCACATACAGCTCATAACAAACTTTCTTCTAGAAGTTTGTTTCCTTGATCCTTCTCTTTGATAGCAAATGCAATGAATCTGGACATCACTGCGTTGAGTTCCTCCATGGACAAGTTAGGCAAATTATCGAGTTTGAACTCGATCACGTCCAATGCATCAGCACAAGCGGGAAGACCTTTTGTCATTCTCTTTCCTTCTTTTGAAACATTCCCATGAAAGCCATGAATGAACATGCTCCTGTCAAAACAGCATCTGAGAATCATGTGGTTGGCTAGATTATAGACTTCACTTGATTATACAATTCTTGAGCACTGAAACCATCTTCATCAAGCATATCTTGTAGGAACATTTCTTTGGTTAAAATGAAGAATTGTCCTTGAATTGCTTTGAGTGATTCCTCCATCTTGATGCAATCATCCTTTGTTTTATCAATAGTTTCCTTTTTAGTCACCAAAATGCAATACCATCTGTTGAAGTCATAAACTACTTTAGCATCCATCACTCTATCATCAATCACCATTTGTTTGGGGATTTCCTTCGATGCCTGTAAACGCTGAATAGTCTTATCCCGGATGAACTGAAATTCATCCCATATCTCCATAATGTTCTAGATTCTGCACAAGAATGTGGTGACTCTATCATAAGTTTGTAGATACTCATGGGTGAAGGTACTGGCTTTCTGAAAAGCATTCTCAATCCATGCCTTAGTGGTTTGAGCTATCACCCTTGTTTCTTCTACCCCCTCAACTGTTTCTTTGGAAAGTATTTGAAGTGGAGGAGGTGCATCTTCTTGTCTGGAAGACATGTGATGGATGTAATCTATTAATTGCTTGTTTTCTTCTTTCAATTGCTTCTTCTTTCTGAACTCGATTTCTTATTGCTCTTCCATGTTAGAGGCTAATCCTCTAAACTCCTCAACAACCTGTGTTTGCTGGTACAACTGGTAAATTAAATATAGGAAATAATGATGTACATGACAATGCATACCAGACACGACAGAAAATATATCTTTATTTGCACATTCAATTATTACAGAGAAGAGACCAAAGATGGTCGGCCAAGGATTACACTAGATCCGACAATACCATCCCCTTCCTTGACAATACACAACATATTTAAAGGACCCGACGGTTGCCGAGAGGTACACAACCGTCAACCAACCGACACATAACCACTCGAGATTGACAACCCACTTAATACAATTAATTAATACCTTGTCGGATAACAAATATTATCAAACATAACAATAGGCAATTTATGCCGACAACATCATCCCCCCCAAAAGAAAAAAGTCGTCTTCCAGACAACAAGCAAACATCAAGTAATATTTGGGAAGACTAACGACAACCAACAACTTCAATTGGACAACCACAACTTGTAGTGTACCTGCCAAATCAAATGGGGGTTTGGGGCAACGCCCCCAACAGGGTCAAGGGGCAGCGCCCCCAGCGGGGTCAAGGGGCAAAGCCCCTGGCGAGGTCAAGGGGCAGCGCCCCTCGCACGGTCCTAGGGCGTGCATCAATTTTCTACTTTTTTAAGACGTCAGGGGCGAGGCCAATGAAGTCAAAATTCTGATCAAGGTGCATTCTCCAGTACGGGAATTGTGTTTTCTGACTTGTTCTTTCGTACAGACTTGTGCTTCTCTCTTGGTTGTACGATGCATAGGTGTGTGGCTTGAGACTCCCTTCATCCAACTCAAAGTTGATGCCTTCGAGTTTTTGATATATTGCTTCCTTGACTATATGGTATTCCTCCTGTGGTCCGTACGGGTTTCTCTTGGTTGTTGTATGGCCTCCGTCTTTGGTTGTCGTACCTGTAGCGTGATCGAACGACCTCTCCCTGATTGCATCCCTGTAAACCATACGATGCCTCATGTACGATGTTCGTACGGCTTCCATGTATGTCGTACGATGGTACGGTTTCACCGTACACCGCACCCTTCTCTATGTAGGTTATGTCGTACATCGTACGGGTCGAATGAATGGACTATGTCGTACGGAATGGTTGGATGAGCTACGTCATATGGCTTGATTGAACTAGGTACGTCGTACGGGTGAGCTACGCTGTACGGAATGGTGTTATGCGCCTGTGTGTCGACCGTACTTGTTGAACGTACAGCATACGGAATGGTGCTCTGTTGTACGTCGTACGGACTCCTTGCCTTGCTATACGGAATGGTGCTATGCGCCTGTGTGTCAATCGTACAGCATATGACATTTCTGCTTCTTCACTTGCACCGTACGGATTCGACTTCTCTTGTGGCTGGATGGGAATGTTCCTTCCCTTGCTCGATTTTGTCCTGCTGTCAAATCTGCTTCCCCGGCTCTCCCTTGACTGTACGGATCTCCAGCACTCGGCTTCTTTAGTTTGTACGGTGTAGTTGGGGCTCTTAGCTTTGTGTGGTAACCTCATCACGTCGACGCAACCTGGACCCTCAGAAACCAACTTGCTCTTGTCTGCTCTGAACCGTTTAGCGTATAGTATTAACTTATTCGGGGCATCTCCACCAGGCTCTACGGCATCCAATTTCAGATCCTCGTCCTGTGAATCTTCTTTGTACACCTTAGATACTTCCCCATTCCCATTCGGCGGCCTCTGTTCATATGGTACAAGCTCACTTGGTAATTGTTCATATAGCCCAGACACACCAACGTCGGATATGCACAGATGAATATCGTACGACAAACTTTGTACTTCCTCAATTTGGCCAATTTGTAGCATGTTACAATCGGGGTGGAAAACTTCATAATCCTCCATCTACTAGTGGAATAATCCATTAAGAGAACTCGTCTCATCTTCAGAGCAATCTTCTAGTTTGAGCACCCCTTCATCATTGGGTTTCCTGCCTTTCCTTCCTCCGTCCATACCTAACTCTCCACACTCGGACTCAGAGTCTGAGGGTGCTAGTTTTTCACTCACCGCCTGGTTCCACAAGTCAATGACGTGCTTCCTCCCGTCACTCTCGATCGAGAGTGTGTTTCGCTTCCAGTTATGATTTGCCTTGGCAATAACCAACCATCCCCTCCCGAGAAGTGCATCATACGCCTTCTTCCGTAACCGGATAACTACAAAGTCCAAGAAAAATTGTTGTGTCCCAATCATTACTTTTTGTGCCATCAATGTTCCCAATGGCTGGATGTCGTTGCTGGTCGGCACCTACCAAGTGGAAGGTTGGCAGCCAAAGCTTCAGCTTCCCCAGACATTTCCATGTGTCTTTTGGCAGTACATTTACTCCTGAGCCTCCATCAACAATGGTGTTTGTCAACTTCTTCCCCATTATTTCCATCTCGACGACCGCCGGCTTCCTCCTAATGCTCACCATAAACAACATTGGATCACTGGACTCATTCCCTTCGGCTGATGGTTTTCTCGTCAGTTCCTCCTCATGTGGCTTACATTGGTTCTGAAAACTGTGTCATCACTGACTGTGTTGGCAATCGCCATCCTCAGTTGCGGCATAGTTTGAAGAAGGTCTGCCACCTTGATGGGTACGGTTGTTTGTAGCACCTATCGGACTATGTTCTTCTCTGACTCCCGCAATGACATACTTGCAGTTCCCTTGGAAGTTACTCGTTCCTTTGCCAACACTTGTTCTACTTCGGCTTGTTCCTTTTTCGTACTAGAGTTTGAATACATTGCCTTCTTTATTTGTGCTCTTGTGATTGCCAAAACTACGTCCTCTTGTTCCTCCACGTCCAGCATATTAATACCCTTTTGATTCAGGCAGTTTGTGTCTTCATGGTCACCTGGTCCACACCATTTGCACAGTAATTGTATGTTGTCTTTCCTGTTATGGCAGTCTCTCGCAAAGTGTCCCCATTCACTACATTGTCAACACTATATGATAGGACGTCCTTTGGAGTCATACTGTATTTGGTTTCACCCTCGTTGATTTCTATAACCATTTGGCGATACATTCTGTGATTTCGATGGGCTGGACTCTCTCTGTGTGAAGAGTACTTGTGTACTTCTCATCTTCAAATTGTACGGGCACTCCTTGATTGAATGCCCCAGCACTCGACAAATTTCACAAAACATATTTCTAGGACAATTAGCTTTCGTGTGCCCCTCCCTTTTGCACTCAATACACCATAGTTCATTACCTTCATTGTTGGTTCTTTTCTCAACCTTCAATTCTTTCATCATTCTCAACATATCCCGTTGAAGGGCTCGTACGGTTTTGGATTCTTCGTCACTGCTACCTTCGGTGCTCTCATCATTATTGGTCTTCCTCTTCTCTCGGGAGGAGGTTTTATTTTCTCTCTCGATGTCCATCGCTCAATTGTATGCATCGGAGTATGAGGATGGAGGCACCACTTTCATCTTCTTGCACAATGAGGGTATCAATCCCTCCGTGAACCATCTCTTCTTCAACCCGTCGACTGGCTGGTTTTCCATCTTGTTCAACAGTTCTTTGAGCCTACGGTTGTAAGCACGTACACTCTCATTTTTTCCTTGCTTAGTATTATAGATTTCGGCCACAATCTCATTATCATCCCTCAAGAGTTTGAATTCCTCCCGAAACGCCTTCTTCAGATCACTCCATCTCGTCTTGTGCTGGGCATCGAGGTTTGTGTACTAGTCAAAGGCGATCCCCTGAAGGGTGGCGGGAAATGCCTTCAGCCAGTAGTCCCTGTCATCTTGGCCATTTGCCTCCCAAATGGTTATGCATGTTTTGCAATGCCGTATCGGGTCCTCCGGCCTGTCTCCCGTGAACTTCAGCAGTCTCTGCTTCTCCTGGGTGTTCAACATTATTTTCACTCAGAAGGTACGTGTGTATTCGCCTTGTGTGCCGAACCTGGGTGGACTATTTCAACCGCTACGTTCCGGTGCTTTCCCTGCACTGTTGGCCACGCAGGCGTCCTCTACACGTCCACCTTCAACGTCCCCAACACTTCGAGTACTTCCAGGTGTGTTGGACCTGAGTGAACTGTTCCGACTGCTACGTTCCAGTGCTTTCCTTGCACTCTCAGACACGAGCGCGTCCTCTACACGTCCACCTCTAGCGTCCCAACACTCCGAGTACTTCCAGGCTTCGACTCATCTCTGTGCTCCCTCCGGCCGAGGGTCGGCAGGTCACCTAATCGCTTGGTCTTGACCACCCTGTGGCCTCTTCTCACCTTTGATGGAATCTACGAACATGAATCACTCAAGGCTGACCCGATTTCTTTTAAGGCAACGGCGCCAAAATGTTTGCTGGTACAACTGGTAAATTAAATATAGGGAATAATGATGTACATGACAATGCGTACCAGACACGACAGAAAATATATCTTTATTTGCACATTCAATTATTACAGAGAAGAGACCAAAGATGGTCGGCCAAGGATTACACTGGATCCGACAATACCATCCCCTTCCTTGACAGTACACAACATATTTAAAGGACCCAACGGTTGCCGAGAGGTACACAACCATCAACCACCCGAGACTGACAACCCACTTAATACAATTAATTAATACCTTGTTGGATAACAAATATTATCAAACATAACAATAGGCAATTTATGCCGACAACCTGAGTACGAGTGATAGGGCCAATATCTATCTCTCTTATGTCAATCTTCTGCAGTGATTTGATCCCTGGGCTTGTCATATTTAGGAACAACCACTTGCACCTTTCATGAGCCAGATGCATCTTTCACAATTCCGAAGTACTTCTTAGGCTTCTTTTTTTCATTCTAATCCGCCCTTGCAAGCAAAGTATCCAAATCTCTAACCTCATCTACTACTGTCACCGGCTTCTTCTTCATTCTTTCTTTCAACCATTCAGGTGTCTGATCATCTAATTCTTCTAAATCAGATTGCTGCTGATTGCTATTGGGCGCCATAAATGTACCTTGATGATGTCCTTGATTTTGATCCTCAACATCCATGTCTTGTGCTTCTTCATTGGTATTGATTTGCTGATCATAGATATGTTCTTCATCATGCGCTGGTGAATCAACCTCTTGCTCCTCTTGTTGATTGGTGTCATTAGATTCATTGACACTCCTCCTATCTTGAGTATTATGAACAACTCCATCTTCCTGTGATATGTCCTTCCCTTTCAGTGTTGTATTCATATCTACAAAGATGTTCACTTCTCTTTCAAAGGGAATATTGGTGGTAGATGTAGTCTTTCCTAATTTTTGCTTCTTTTGCTGAGATGTATTATTATTCATCCTTTTCCTCTTATTTGCTTGGCCTTGCGAACTTTCAGGGATATCTTGTTGATTGCTCTCTCCTTGCGTGTGTCCATTTCTTGCATTTTCATCTTTAGACTCCTCTGATTCTTCATATTGATAGGAAGACGATTCTTCAATGTCCATTCGATCATATGTCAAAGTGATACCTTTTGCTCTCAGTTTATCTGATTGATACAATATCCATTTTCTGGTGTTGTCTTGCACTATTTGATTTACAATTTCTAATTGAGTCACCTCAAGAGCGTACCAATCTATTGAAGGAAGGGGCTTATCCTTTTCTTTTTTGTAGTGTGATAATACCACATCTTCATCCCCTTCAAGCTGGTCTGGCACCCGCAATACTTTTGTTTGTCTGATCAATTTGAGAGAGAATCGTGAGTACTTTCTCTTATCTCAAAATCATCTTTTGCATTAGCCCAATGATCCTCCACGTGCATGATGTGACAAAACCTCTCTTTATTCACTGTTCGGATGTTATGATAGGGATCAAAATAGCTTCTCGAGGTGTGAGTCCTGAGATTATAGCATTGCAATTCTCCCTCCATTGCTTGTGCTGCTAAATAGGTAGGGCATGTTTCGAGTGATTTCCCTACTGAGACTGGGAAAGTAGTCTTTGCTTTCTTACTTTCCCTCTTGATTGCATCATATTCTAACAGTTGTCTGGATGCTTCTAACAACACCATTATGTCAGTAGGGTATCTTGGTAGTCGATAGGCATATGAAGAACACCCTTGTATCCTCAAATATGTGAATTTCGGAAATTGAGTATACCAACATCCATACTTCTTTATCAGGTTCATGGATTCCTTGGATAATCTGATATGAGTGCCTCCTTGCAGTCTCCTCACAATGTGCATGGTGAATGCATCATTTACCCTTCTGAAATGAGCAACACTATTTCTTAATTGCAACTGTGGATATGCATCGTATGAGAGCATTTGTCCTTCTGCTGGACCAACAAGTGCTCTACTATTCAAACCTTTATACTTTCCATACCTTGCCAAAATGTATACCAAGTACGAGCGCATATAAAATGTCTTAGATTGCTCAACATTCTTCAATTGCTCGTGTAGATTATCACTAACTATCTTAGCCCAATTGATTATGTTGGCACCTTTAATTACTTCTTCTATGTAGTACCACATCCAAGAATTGTAGGAGGCTGATTGTGGAGATCCCATGACCCTGTTCAGCATTATTACAAGCTCGGCTATTCCTTCCTTGAAATCTGACTTGAGAAGCATCTTCTTGGGCATTCTCTTGGTACGGCTCCATGGTTCTACGACCCAATTCTTGTTGAGGATATCATCGCACACATCGGGCTTGCTTTGATATAGTGCTTGCGAATCATCCTTGCTCTTGTAGACTAACTTGTCGTACGTGGGCACATTGAATACTTCGGCTATAGACAGCTCAGTGAGGTGTGCTATCTTGTTCCCATCTGGTGCTACTATGACCCTTCTCTCCGAGTCATAATGTCTTGCGCATTCTAGGACCAGTTCACTACATTGCATTGCTAGAGGGAAACATGCAATGTGAGCAATGCCATTCCTTATGAGCTTCTTTGCTATATTTGAGGTGATGTATTTGCCCCTTCCAAACACTCGGTCTAGAAAATCCTCCATGTCGGTGTGTCCGAAGCTGGTGTCACCAATCTCACGCCATTTGGAGGTGAGCTGGGTTTCAACGAGTGTATCTTTGAATTCAATCTTCATCTGGACCTGCCTCTTGTTTCCTCGTGCCTTCGTTTTAGTCATTCACCTGCAAATAATACAAGCTTGTCACTAGATAGATATGGCTCTTAAAGATTTGAGGGGTGAATTATGATGGATAAGAAGGCTTTTGATATTTGATCTGAATAATACCCTATCTTACCTTTGCTTAAGCAAACAAAACTTTGACAAAACTTGAAAGTTACAACCCTATGACAGAATCAGACCTGAAAATAATAAAATGAATATAAATTTTCCATCCTTTTATAGTAATCTGTCAAAGCCCTAGGGTTTGTAAAGGTAGCGAATGATGAACCACCAAATGTGAAGGTCTGATTTGACCTAATTTTACCTTATATATGCAGATATGGGGGTAAATTTTACACAGGTTTTGAACTGAAATGTCTTCAAAATCCGAATAAGGATTCTCAAATTGACCTCTTGTGAATGTGTTTGATCAATGAAATGATAAAACCTTTGTCTAAAATCGCCAATATAGATAACTTCGCCCTTGAAGCTTGCTGTTAAAATCGCATACTGTGGATGACTTTTGGCTTTTAAAATCGTGATCTCAGGGATAAAGATCTGAATGTTGCTTTTGAAATCGATTTCTTCTCCCTCACAAAGACAGTGTGTTGCCAACGAAATGATCAATTTCGCAATGACAACCACTGGTGTAGGTGAATTCATCTCCCTTGCAGATGAATGTTTCAATCAAAATCACTGTTGTGGAAGGAAAATCGTGATTTTCAGAGATGCAGCTATGAATATCGGATTAATATTCACCCCTCTTGCAAATGTGCAATGATCAAACTCGCTTTGTCTATGTAGACAGATTCACCCTTCTTGATTGTTGAACCTGCACCTATTGTGAATGTATTTGCTTAGTGTTGGTGAGTTTTCTTTGATTGCAGATGAATTCGCCTTTATAGTAAATTGATTCGCTTCGATTTGATGGAAGAATTCGCTTTGAAGAGGTGATTAAATGATTGCATCAGGCATCCTTATATAGGCATTGGAGGTAAGAGACATCTCTTGAGGATAAGGCCGACTTGATATAATAATAAAAAAATTTAATCTTTCCCTTCCCTAGGGTGGCCGACTTGACATTTCGTTTTGTGACCTTTACATCTTTGGCAGATTTTGATAAGACCTTTGCCACCTTCTAACACTCGGTCGGCTAATAGAGAGAGCTTTGCCATCTAGGCCTCAAATCGGAAATTCACAAGTACTTTGCCACTTTGAATCAAGGCGGAATTTTGAGTTGGCATTGCCACTTAAGCTCTAAGTCAGAATTTCTTATGACCTTTGCCATCATAGCATCATGGTGGAATTTTGGATGACCTTTGCCACTTGACACTAGATCGGATTTTAGGGGGGTCATTGCCAGCAAAGGCCATGTTGTGAGTTTTCACACATCACCCCATTGCAAATGGGGACCCCCTACTTTTTAGCCCCTCTCGGTCTTTTGTCTTTTGTTTGTTGGATCTTTTCGGCAGTCTCGTTAGTCCTCTCAATTTGCAAGTGTTTGGGGGTCAATTTGATCAAGTTTGCAGCTTGTTTGACCAAATTTGGTTAAGTCTGGAGCTTGTTTTATTTGTTTTAGGGTTTTGACCTTCAGACTTGAATTTGAGGCCTTTCCTTTAGGGTTTTGAAAAAACTGAACATTGCATTGGAATCAAGACCCTTTAAGGAACCCGCACGTGAAATTTGAGTGAATTCTGAGCAACTTTCTATTTTTAGAAAGTTTCTATTTTTTAGGGATTTCACTGCCTCCCGGATTGGTCTTAATTTTGCCAAAAATCAAACTTACTATTTTTAGCAGTTTCTATTTTTAGTAAGTTTTTATTTATAGTAAGTGATTTTTTGGCCTGTTTTGCTCTGATCCTAACATTTTGAAACACTTACTATTTTGGGAAAGTCTACTTTTGGCAGGGTCTTCACAGGCAGTGGTGCTGGCACTGAGGACAAAGCATTCCTGAACATTTCTAAATCCGGAAAGTTTGAAAAAGCAAGCTAATTGATCAAAAAAATGGCTTTGTGGACTCCCATTCCAGAAGTGGAAAGCATTGAAAATCCTCTAAGGGATGGAAATCCATTTCAATTCCAAAGATGGCGTCCTAATCCGGAAATGAGCAAAAATTGACCAAGTCTAGAAGAAAACCAAGCAAGAATCCCACATCGGAAGAATGCATCCAAATGCATATTGGTGCCCAAATGAGGCCATGGAGGAATTTTCCTCCATGGCGAGTTTTCCATGACAAGGTGATTTTGGCACTCAAGGAAGGAAGTGGGCGCTAGAATGGGGTGGTGGAGGAATTTTCCTACCCCCCCAATTTTCCTTGACCACATCAAATTAGCACACAAGAGCAAAGAGGAGCACTAAAGCATGGTTGTGGAGGAATTTTCCTCCAGAACACAAATTCCTCCATGCTACCAAAATAGGGCCCAAGTTAGGTATGGAGCACTAAAACTAAGGTGTCAGGGAAAACCAAAAAAAATGAAAAATCCTCCATGATGGTGAATTAGCGCCCGAGTGTGCATCAGAATGCTGGAAAAGGATAAGTAAGGAATTTTCCTTCCAAGGTGTAATTCCACCCAAGGAAGAATTAAGGCCACAAAATGCAAGGGGCATGGAAAAATGAAGAAAATGAAAATTCCACATCCACGCTTGAAGGTGAAAAAAATTCTAAAGGCATGGAAATCAAAGGTCAAGGAAGAACTAAGAAAGAAATTCCCCTCGGGAAACTTTTTGAAAAATCCATTTTCGGGCATCAAAAATCATCCGAATTTCAAAATGATGATGGATTTCGATTCGTAGAAGATTTATCTCTCTCCTGTACCTTGGAAGTCAAATTTCAAAAAATTCCTACAAAATAGGAAATGTGGCAAATTGATGAAAAAGCTTCCTCGGGACATGATGAACTCAAAAAGCACAAAAAAATACTTCCTCAAGGAACAAATTTCCAAAATTTCTTCTCCGGTTCTGAAATGTGCCTAAGGTTGGAAGCAGAACGTGAAAATCAAGGTTCAGAAAGAAAACTTCAAGAATTCAAAAAATTCCTTCCCCGAGGAAGAAATGGACCCAGGGTGAGAAATTCAAAGAAAGTCGAAAAATTGACTAAGCGTTGGAAATTCCTTCCTTTAGGACAAAATTCCAAGAAAGTGGAAAAATTGACTACGTGTCTGAAATTCCTTCCTTCAGGACAAAATTCTTGGAAAATGTGAAATTTGGCTAAGGCATAACGAATTCCTTCCTCAAAGGGTAAAGTAGAATCAATGTAAAAATGAGTTTGAGGAATTTTTCCTCCACATCGAAATTCCTTCACCATGGAGAAAATGTGCTCCGAGAAAGGAATGGGCGCCAAATGAAGGTAAGGAAAGAATTTTCCTTCCAAGATGAAATTCCTCCAAGACATGAAAATTTCGCCAAAAGAAGAAGTTGAAAAGAGAGGCAAGGAAATTAAGTTAGGGATAGAGAAGAAAGGAAAAATCCCCTTAGGAAAGAAAATCAAAAAATTCCTTCATTGCATGAATTCTACGCCTAGGATGAATTGAAGATGAAAATTCCAACGGAAGGAATCAAAGATGAATAGAACGAGAAAATTCCACGCAAGAATTTTTTTGAAAAATAACATTTCAAGCATCAAAATCATTCGAATTTCAAGTGATGATGGATTTGGATTCGTGAGAGGATTTCTCTCTCCTGGACCCCAGAACCCTAATTTGGGAAAATTCTTAAAAAATAGGAAATGTGCAATATTGATGAAACATCTTCTCCAAGACAAGGAAAATTCGAAACTTCAAGAAAATTCTTCCTAGATGAGATTTTCCCTCTAGTTTCTCGCCAAGTGGCGGTCGGGTCAACGCACGTTGAATTTATGGAGCATCTTTTGCATGTAACCGCCACATTTATGACATTATGGCAGATTCCTTTTGCATGCAGTCGTCGCATGTGGAGATGATGGTGCACTTATGACAACATGGCAATTTGGCATGTAGAACATTCAATGCATGTGGACAAATTTGGTAAAGGTGGTGCATTTAATGCACAAATGGATGCTATTTTGGGTATTTTTGAATTAATTGTATAAGGACATGATGGGTTATTGATTGCTGATTCCCACCTTGTTGCATCATGTGTGGGGAATCTTTTAGGGAAAACCCTAATTAGGATTTGCATGTCTTCAAGGCTTGAGGCCTATATAAAGGGGTGACCCCTCCCCTCATTTGTAAAGTGGGGGAGCTTTGTATGAAATTGTTGCAATAAGTTATTGAGATAATAACAGTGAAACATTGTTCTCTGATGGTGTCCACTTAAGTTATTTTTTCATAACTTGCATGGTTTCACCTTCCTCACTTAGAGAAGAATTTTATTTTTCAAGCAGTTAGATGAATGAGGTTGACTGCAATGTGTTAAGGAGAAGATCGCTTGCTCATAACTTTTGTTGATAGATGATTGTTATCAAGAGTGCAAGGTTGGACTGAGCTATTTTACGTGTGCGCTTAATCTAAATTATTGAATGAGTATTGTTCTCTGATGACTTAAAATCTTTCGACACAACCCTTGAAGATTGCACCTACTTCATGTAGTTTTCTCCTAGTGGCTTAGTGAAGTATGGTTGATCCTATCCTAAGCATTGCTATCTACTGAGTTCTTAGTTTAGAATAGCTTTCCTAAACCCTTTCCCCTCTAATTTCAGTACATTCCAGTTCAATCTGCTCAAAGCAGAAGCATCACAAAATTGCCATATCTGTGCCATATCTGATGATGATGTCCCACGCCACAACAATGAAGTGAAGAACGATCCAAAAGTAGGGCCCCTTGGATTACCAACAATCACATCCACCAACTAAGTCACGTCCATCGCGAAAAGGAACCTTGGAGTCAATTGTTTGAACTCACGACAATCTTAGCATACAATCATACTTTGATCAAGAGAGAGTGAAGTGACCGTTTAGGCAACTTTATTCTGTGTTCGACGTAGTCATAAAAAACACGTAAACAGGTCCATTTCGGAAATCAAAGGGGTCATTGTCGGCAAAGGTCAATTCGGAAATCAAGGGGGTCATTGCTAGCAAAGGTCCATTTCGGAAATCAAGAGGGTCATTGCCAGCAAAGGTCCATTTCGAAAATCAAGGGGGTCATTGCTGGCAAAGGTCAATTCGGAAATCAAGGGGGTCATTGCCAGCAAAGGTCTATTTGGGAAATCAAGGGGTCCATTGGCAACAAAGGTCAATTCGGAAATCAAGGGGGTCATTGCTAGTTTTTATCAAATCGAAATTTTGACTCCCCTTTGCAAGTATTGATCTTGTTGACATGCATTGCCACCTTTGGAACTCCAATACTTAGTCAGATTTATATCTTACCTTCGCATTACACTCTTGGGTGACATATTGGAGTAGCATTGCAAATTTGCTCTTAGCGGCTATTTGAAAGACCATTGCAACTTGTTTGCATTAAAGTTCCATCCTGATTTTAAGACTATACTGACAAACTTTCAGATCTTGATTCAATACTTTATCCTCAACTATTCCAAGACTTTTTCGCACTAGGGTTTGATGCTTTGATACAAATGATGCAAACCTTAATACTCGGCGACATCAAGGATCTCAATCCTTCTACACGCCTTCTAACCTATGAATATCATCTTTAGCTCAATAAGGTCTCTAAAACCTTAGACAAAAGGAAACTTAATTTGGAGCCTAACCTCGAGAGTTAACCATTTGACCAACTGACTGCTACTGCTGGAAGCAAAAGAGGAGGTCCCCATTTTGATGGGGTGATGTGTGAAATGATCACAACAGTCACCATTTTAAAAGATTAGAGAATATTCTAGGATTTACTATTTTTAGCTGAATCTATTTATACCTTATTCTATTTGAAATAGTTTCTATTTTTAGTGCAAGGAGCATGTGTTATTTTTAGCATTCATTAGTTATAACTTGTATTCACCTATTTTTAATCCTCCTATTCTTAGATCTTTTGCCATTTGAGCATCAGGTCATAGTTTGTAACAAGTTCAATCTATAGCTTAATTGGAGGTTGCATGGTTAGTTTTAGTATTAAAGGATAAAAATTTGTAATACAAATTGCATTTCATGCAATCAATTATTCTTAGAGTAGAAGTAGCAGTTAGTTTTTTATTTATTTCCATGCCTTAGCTTTATAATCAATATTAAAAAGTGAAAAAGTTTCTTTTTGCACGTAGTTCATGGAAGGGGGTGGGAATGGTAAATCTCATGATTGCATATTGCTAGAGTTGCTATTCATCCAGCCTTCAATGCATTGTTTAACCAAAATTTGTTATTTACTCAATGACATTTATTATGCCTATTTTGCTTACAAATGTTTATTAAGATGTCTTGTTATGTGTTTTGAGCATTAAATTGCTCTGACAAATTTAAAAGTTTTGTATTGTATATGAGCTCAAAGGTGTAGATGATGGCTTTGTATCAAGTCTCACATTTAATTAAATTGATGCATTTGTGTTTATGCATTATCCTATTCAACTCCTAGTGTACCTACCTCACCCAGTCTCTATCTTTAATTGAACATAAACATTTAGTTGTAGAATTTGTTTTAAGTCGAAAAGCATAAAATCTTTTGTATAGTATTGAAAGAGTATCATAGCATTTTATCCTAGGCAAAACCAATAAGATACACATTTACATCTTATTTAGCATGAATGTGAACTACCCCAAAAATCATTGTAGAGTGTGAAAATTGCAAGTAAATATTGTCCAATTTTATGTTATTTTTAAATTTACAGGAAACACCCCCTTCTATCCAAAAGGGCAGTTTTACCACACATCTATTTCATTTTGTGTCACTGAAAGGTGTGAATTAAAATGCTAACATAAACCCAAGTGGACAACTGGTTTATTGTATCAGTTCTATGTCCATTGTGAGGTATATAGACACTTACAATGCATAGATTTCTTTGGATTTATAGGAACAGAAAAGGGAGACCATCCACTAAGCAAATGATTGGTAAAGATGTAATGCATACTTTGCAGGGTTCATATTAATCAGTCCTGGTGAGCTCACAAGAAATTTTATATTTACTTCTCAACTGTTGGGGAGTTTGAAGCTCCTTCTTTTGACTTTCATGTCTCTTGCAAAAAAACAGCCAACCCATTCTTTCTGTCTTCACTTTATTCTTGACAAATTGGTGTTTGTCATGCATCCTGAAGCCTCTACTATCCCATTATAGTATCCAAATCTGAACAGATGGAATGGTATCTTCAGGCCCTATGAATTATGAGGGCACTACGTGTTGATCTGGTTTAGTCATTGTTGCCTTAAATGTCTGAAATTGCCCTTGTTTGGTTGATTGCTTTGTTGGGAAGAAAGGAAAAGCAACATTTGTGGAGTCAGGAATGGATTTCCATCTTTTCAGCCCTTAAAATGGTTAAAAACAATTGGGTTGAAATCCTAATCATCTTTGCTTTACTCTTGCTACTTTTACAGTTTGTTACAGACTTGGTGAAGCTAGCCATAGATATAAACTAGAGAATTTATGTGGTTGTTCCTATGGCTTGCACCTAATATTCTAGTGATGAGATATTCTCAATTGTTCCTTGGATGATGTTTTTGTTTACTAATTAAACTGATTATGTAATGTCCCATTCCCAATTTGCCCTAGAATTTTGCCCTAAGATCACAATTGCAACAAATTAGGGTTAGGGTTTCCTTTTACCAAATAAATATCTCTTTCATGATTCAATCCTGGATTTGAATCCTGCAATCACACATTACAACTTATGCCAACATACATACATACATATATACATATAAATACATATATATACATTTATACATACACATGTATGTATACATGTATATATAGATACATACATTCATATATATATATATATATATATATATATATATATATATATATATATATGTGTGTGTATGTGTGTGTGTGTGTGTGTGTGTACATACATATGTACATATATATCATAGAAGAAGCGTTAATCATTTGAGGAATTAATCGGCAAAACAAAACTATACGATTTTTTGAAAAAATCAGGAAAAAATTGGCAAAAAATCAGATTTACAAAAAAACATAAAAAATTACAAAAAACCAATCAAAAATTATTTTTTATATATATTTAAGGGCATTACCATAGCATAGAAATATTGTAGGCAAATAAAATAGATTTTTGTTGTTTATAATAAAAAAGCCTGCTATTTTTCAACTTAAATGTATTTTAAAGCATAAAGATATATTTAAAAAAATAAAAATGAAAGCATAAATATAGGATGGCAGCCCCTAGCATGTCCAAGGGCTTTTGAATAATGTTCCGAATTAAAATTCAATAATTTCAAAATAAATTTAAAATAGTTTTGAATAAAAATAATATAATTAAAATTAAACTATTTAAATAATTCTAAAATAAAATAAAACAATTCACATTTTGCATATATGTATATAAGTTTCTATATAAAGTTTTATGTTACTTAAAAATATTTAATTCCTATTTTATTTTATGTATATTATTTACTTTATTTATTTGTGAAGAAGTATTTTTATTTATTCAAAGCGATTTATCCATTTCAAAATTATTTTATTTCAATTTAATATTATTCGAATATTTTATTTTACAATAAAAAATTTGGTGATAATTTTTTCTTTATTTATATTATTTCAACAATTGTTTTGGAAAAAAATTGGCAAATCAAAAGTATAAGATTTTTTGAAAAAATGGGAGAATAATCGTCAAAAAAAATGGATTTAAAAAATGTATATTAAAAAATTAAAATAAATGTTTTTAAAATTTGAAGGTATTTATCATTGTAATTAATAATTATGTCATACTGACAATAAAATTCCAATTAAAGTTTTAAAAGATATATATTTTTATTTTAATATAAATATTTATATTTCTTAATTTTTATTTTTTAGTAAATCAAAATTATTAATAAAATTAAGTAAACTATAATAAATTAGAAATATTAATAAGTTTTAAAATTGAATTTAAATAATTACGTTTGTTAATAGTAAAATAAAACAAACTATATTTCTTAAATTTAATTGAAAATTTTCTATATTAATATTTTAAAATTAACTATAATATTTTTCAAAATTAATTTTAATTTATTAAACAATGATTTTTAATGTATAAAAAATATATTAAAGAAAAATAAATGTAAATTTGTATTGTATTGTAATAAATTTAAAATTTAATTGAAATAATTACATTTGTCAATATTAAAAAAACAATGTTATATTACTTAAATTTAATTTAAATATTTGAATTGTTAAATTTTATATATTGATAATTTAAAATTAAATTTTAACTAATTAAAATGTATTTTTTAAATCTAGGAAAAACATATTAAATTTATATATTTATTGTAAATGTTAAATTTTATCATTTTATAATAAATTTAAAATATTAATACCTTTAAAATTTAATTGAAATAGTCCATGGGGTTAAGCTTAACTAGTTAAAACATTGGATTCTCACTGTGGAGACCCAAGTTCAATTCCCAATAGGGACATTTGAAGTGGAATTCTAAGATGTGACTCTTGGCCTTCCATAGGATGGGGAAGGTCTTGGGGTCAATCTAATCAAACATAATAATAATAATAATAATTCAAAGATATGTAATGGGGATGGGGCCCCCTACTGTGTCCCCACTGGTTCATAGCTCCAGTCAAAAGCTATTTAGGCTTCGGCCAATTACCGATAAAAATAAGAAAAAAGAAGCGAATTTATCATTGTTAAAAATTATGATAAATGTTAAATTTAAATATTATTGTATTGTAAAAGTAAGAAAAAAAAAAAAAAATTATCATTGTTAAATTTTACAAAATCAAACATGTTCATATATGTTTAAATTTATCAGAAGTGTTAAATCTTACTACAGAAAAAAAATAATAAAGAATACAACAAAAGAAAAACCCTAGGGCATGGAATCGCACGGGCTACCGATTCCCAGTTTTAAAAGATTAATTGCGATTTTTACACGATTTTTGCTTCTTTGATATATATATATATATATATACATAATCGTTAGAATTAGGCAAATCAATCATAATCATAGATTAGTTATAATACTACTAATTACATTAGAGTTTGGAGGAAGAGACAAGATGGGTCTGCTCAAAGCCATTCCTACACCAAGCCCAAGGGGATGTCTACCATAGCCCTCTTGCTTGCTTGGTGGCTTGTACCTGCTTTCTCCATTCATGGCTCATCTTTGATATATATAAAGAATACAACAAAAGAAAAACCCTAGGGCATGGAATCGCACGGGCTGCTGATTCCCGATTTTTAAAGATTAATCGCGATTTTTTCACGATTTTTGCTTCTTTGATATATATGTGTGTGTGTGTGTGTGTGTGTGTGTGTGTGTGTGTGTGTCTATATATATATATATATATATATATATATATATATATATATATAATCATTAGAATTAGGCAAATAATAAAGAATACAACATAAGAAAAACCCTAGGGCATGGAATCGCATGGGCTGCCGATTCCCGATTTTTAAAGATTCATCGCGATTTTTTCACGATTTTTGCTTCTTTGATATATATATATATACATACATAATCATTAGAATTAGGCAAATCAAGATGGGTCTGCTCAAAGCCATTCCTACACCAAGCCCAAGGGGATGTCTACCACAACCCTCTTGCTTGCTTGGTGGCTTGTACCTGCTTTCTCCATTCATGTCTCATCTTCTTCAAGACACATGTCCTCTTGCAGGATTGGGGGGGACGTTGTAAGGGGGTTGCTTGACTCTATAAGTGCTCTCTTTGTGCTAGGCCGCAGTGGTCTTACTTGGACGGCCTCCTTATGAGCCTGCTAGCCACCCACATCTTACTCCTCAGGCCTTCTCCCACAAGAGGGATTTCAAACAATCAAGCACACTTGTACACTTAAGCATTCTCTATTATGCATAAGCCAACCATAATAAGAGTAACTATATACAGAAACATACATAATAAATCTATTTAGTATTCTACCTTCTATCAATGTAAGACAGATACCAATTAAGTCAATTGGAATGCCCTGCATTATACTTCATACCAAGGTGCTGATTAGTATGACAATACTGTCTAACTTGTTAATAGTGAGATTGTTGATCTCTTATTTGTTTTCTGATTTATACTTTTGATATTCGATCTGACCGTATAATATCTGATCTACAGATGTCTTGTATTTCTTGAAGCTGCTTTCCTAATGCTAATTGTTATGATTTTCTGATTGATATTCTGATGATGATGCTCTGATGATGATTTGATTTGTAGATTCTATCTTCAAGTCTGCTCAAAATGTATTTATCTCTTCTGTAGTTTTTGTTTTATATCTACCATGTTGGATGCATTCCCCTCTGCCTTGTCTATTCCTTTATACCATTCAAATGATGCAACTCTTCCAAGGAGAGATGTCTTTTCCCAGGGGTATGACTGTTAGAACTTGGAAGGGTCGGCCATCATATGAGTCGGCTACTCATAACAAATTGGTTAATGATTAATATCATTAAGTCGGCCCTCATAACAATTATTATTATTATTGAGTCGGCCCTGAAGTGGATATTAAATTAAATCAATTTCCTAAGCTTTAGGTGCCAAGGATAAAGAGGGTCGGCCAGGGCAGACTTGGAATTAGGGTTCTGTTTATTTGTATGCAGGGACATGACAGATTATCCTCCATGGCCACTGGTTTAGGATCAGCTAGGGGCTCAAAAGGATTAGACATAAATAATTTACTGTGCTATGAGCATCTTTGCCATTTATCAAATAGACCTGATTTATTCATAAATCAGGCTACTCCCTGAAACACCTTGTCAGTTTCTTGCTTAGAAGAAAACACAATCATGAAGTTACTTGCAATGTCCCCTTTTTCGATCACCTTATATTTTGCCCTAAATTTACAAATCCAATAAAATAAGGAACATAATATAGTTAGAGGCATAATTCTCACCCAAGGACAAGATAAGTCTGTTTTGGAAACATGCAATCAAGTGAGATAGCATTAAAGATATAATTCGTGAGATAAATCCATTAGTAGGGTTAAAGAAAACATATACTCATAACGAATAACAAATCTAAACTATCATGTGGGGTTCAACCATAATGGGTGATGAGATAAGGAGACATGATAAGGAGCCCAAAATATCCCCTACCCTAGGCCCAAGAGCAGATAATCTTGTCCCACTTGGCCTTATGTTGCCTATTGCCATCCCATGAGGTGGTGTATCTAGTGAGGCTTCCATAGTCATTCCCCTTCATCATGCCATCCTTCTCACCCTCTTATGATTGAAGTTCCCTTGAGTTTATCCCAACAATTGATCAATATAGGGGTTGAGGAAGAAATTGCAATAGGGTGCCCTAAAACGACCCTCTACCCTAGGCTCAAGAGTAGAATCTGTCTCTCTTGGCCTCATGTGGCCTTTTTGCAATCTAGATGAGGTGGTGTGCCTAGTGAGGGATCCATAGTCGTTCCTCCTCCTTGCAAAAAATTGGCAGGGGAACATCTTGGCATGGAGTATGCAAAAACTCTGTTCGGGCACTAATAATCAAGCAAAAGAAAAAGTGGTGCTCCTTGCTATGAAATTAGTGAAGAAATTGTCAGTCTACTTGATTCATTTGGAGGGAGATTCGCAAATCATTATGAATTCATTAATCAAAGGAGGCATAGAGAACTGGAAGTTGGACAGGTTGGTGAAGGTTACAAAACATTTGCTTTCAACGTTCAATAATTTTAAAATTCCTCACAAGCGCTGTAAGGGAAACACGATGGCTGATGATTTCTACAAGTTGGCGGTAGAGTTAAGGCAAGGGAATGAGGAGAAAATCTAGGAGAATCTCCAAGGCAATGGGCTAAGTGAGGTGGTGACTAGCAAGGACGATAGGATAGGATGGTCAACAAAGAATTAATTCATCATTGGTTGAATGGAGTTAGTTGTAACTATCGCTAATTAGGGTTTTATCATGTAATCCCAATTGTTGATCTTGAATCAATTTGAGACATTCATTCTAAATGAGACCTCTATATAAGGCTCGATTCACTCAATTGTAAGGGTTAATAGTTAATTGTTATTAGATGACCAGTATTAGCAGTTAGAGTAGAGTAGGAGGAAAGGAGATTGTTGCCAAGGCCTGTTGTAATAAACATACTATTTTCATTGAAGAGATGGTGGATTTTGTGTGCTATTTCAACTTGTTGCATGGTCCTAATTCTCATAGTTTAGATGTATTAGTTGAATGGAAGACATTATTATTGAGGAATGGTGAAGCTTAACGTTCATACAACTTGAAATTTGTTGATTGCAAGTTGTAGTGCATGGTTAGACTGAACTTATCTAGAAGCTTAACTTCAATTACTTAATGCTCATTTTCATATTGCTGATGTGCTAAGTTGTAGGGTTCGCCGAGTTTAGGGCCTGGTACTGGTCCGGTCCAATTTGGGTTTGGGTCCTAGTCCGGTTCACCTCTAGGTCCAGCCAGGATTCATGCCCAGATGAGTTGGTTCGTCTAGGGCAAACTTGGAGACCCAAGCGCCCAAATTTACATTTTTTTTTGAAATTTTTTATAAAATTTATAGCAATGAGGGTTTCTTATTCGTAGAGATATGTGTTTCAGACTTGCAGATTTGTGTGATTGTTTTGCAAGTTATCATGTAGGTTTATATCTGAAGCAGGATAGAACATAGAAGCAAACAATTGAGTTTTGGCCTCTTACTTGTTAACCTTATACAATGTAATGGAGCAGTGCTCAATCACAACAACAGAATACCCATGCATTAGCTTATTCTGATTTACAATCCTCGGCTTATGATCCTGAGCTTACTTATGATTTACACACTTAAGTAGTTGGACTCACTAAATACAGAAATCCCTGAACTTGTATCAGACCTTACAATCTGAGATATACACAATACTTTTAATAGAATAGCTGATCTCCACATAGATTTAGAGTCCCAATCTTCTCCTAAAATAAACATAAGCTAAATTGCAATTAGCTTCTTATTCCCACACGACTTTCATGACCACCAGTAGTCTGATATGATTTGTATATATTCAACACTTCTTTAGTTGTAAATCACAGACAAGATCTAACAAAATTATGGTGCTTTTGTTGTTTATATGCTGCTATGTGACATTCTAATCTTAATTCATGCTTATATATATATAGACACACACACACACACACACACACACTAACGAACCCAAACCCCTTTTCAAAATTTTATCGAACTAGCGAACCGGGTCCTCGAACCCGAATCGGTGCCTGAACCGACAACTTAGTTGATGTGCATAAGAGATATGAAAATCATTTGTTTAGCCATAGGAGATTGCACCATCTTTGTGTAATTGTTTCCTCACGGCCAAGAAAAGCTTGGTTTGGTTGCACCGAGTCAACAATCATTTCTTACATTGTTAGGAGTAGCATAGACTTCCTAAACCCTTTCCTTTTATCTTTTATTTTCCAAGCAAGTTAAGTAAGATTCTGCGTTCCAACAGTGTTCATAAGCGTAAGTCCCGTTGTGATTACCAGCAAGATCACATCAAACACATAAAGTCTATCCACAATTTAAAGTCGATTGTTCACATTGTAAACCTTGGAGTTGTCTCATTTGATCATATTCTTTAGCATATGAGGTTTCTTTATTCAAGAGAGGATAAAATACTGGGTGTACTTTTTGTGTTCGAGGTGTCCTAAAAAAACACATCAACACTAACCATGCAATTGGGTTTTGAAAAGCCAAGGAAACTCATATAAGGGAGATAATATAAGGTTTCTTCTAGGGAAAAACTGCTTCCAAACTCATGTAGTTAAATTGGTTACATTATTTACAACCCTGAAAAACAAAATTGAAGCTCCCTTCAAAGACATTACAACCAGCAGTATTTATTACTATTGGCATAAAATCTACCAGCATGATTTGCTATGGTATAGTCTATATGACCATAACCCATGGCTATGAGAAACTGCACGTGTTTTGTATAGGACCTCAGAAATAGTTTGATGCAACTCTTCATACACACCACTTTATTTTGTAAACTGACCAGCATAGAAACCTTTGGGATTTTATAACTGCTGCCAAGAAAAAACTACCTAATTACTACAGTCTCACAGGAAAATTATGTAATTCAATATAAAACCTAATTCATATCAAGCGAATTATATATGATTTCTCTTTTCCCGTTGATTGAGATGTATGTGTCTATTAAGGGGCTCCAGCCAATAACAAAAATAAGAGATACAGACTATAAATAGATCAATGCTTCTGTTATTAATGGCCCACATAGTGGCATAATAGGCCATTAAAGGCACCTATTTATACTATACAATCATACAAAAACACTTTTTCTGGTGAGAAAAAAGAATAAAATGTCCCAAAGATTATATTTTGGGGGAAGCCTTCCTATCATGAATCTCCACCCACCCTATCTTCCTCATCATCATATTCATTTGAAACAGGGGAAGCTTATAGAGATTGGAGAATCTACAATATTAGCTTCAATATCCCCATTCCTCAGCATGTGCCAAACCTGATAGGACCAAGAACTCTTGCTAGCATTAAAAGGGAAAGGAATGGAGAATGAAGGGACAAGACCTACAGAGCCTCTAACAGGAGAAACGGGTGATTTCTGATTACCCAGATATTTTGCAGAAGACAAAGGAAAAGTGAACAAGGGGATCACAGAAACAGAGCCACCAGTAAGTGATACAGAAGATATCTAATTATCTTGATGCTTTGCAAAAACTAAACCAACACTCCCATTAATATTGTAATGCAAGCTTTTTAAAAGGTCTAATTTGATGAACTCAAAGAATTGTCCAAATCATCAGAAAGTTCAAGCTCTGGTTGCTTCACAATTAAACCAGCACTCCCATTAATATTGTAATGCAACCTTGTTCAAGGGTTGATTTGATAAATTCAAAGAGCTTCCTGAATCATCAAAAAGTTCAAGCTCTGCTTGCTTAACAATTAAATGGAATATCAATAAACTCACGCAATTCCACAAAGTGGATTTTTTGGAGGAATTCTGTTTTCTGGTTTTGCAACTAGCAGCAATATGGCCAACTTGGAAACACCTTCTACATCTAAATGCAATATTTTCCGAGTCTAGAATATGTTTCTATACGCAACTGATTTGATGCTTTGCAAAAATAAACCAGCACTCCAATTAAATTTGTAATGCAATCTTTTTCAAAGGTCTGATTTGATGAATTCAAAGAACTGCCTGAATCATCAAAAAGTTCAAGCTCTGGTTGCTTCACAATTAAATGGGATAAACACACCATTCCACCACGTAGATTTTTTGGAGGAATTTGGTTTTCTGGTTTTGCAACTAGCACAATATAAACAACTTGGAAACACCTTCTACATCTAAATGGTATATTTTCCAAGTCTAGAATTTGTTTCCATACACAATTCTCTACCTTGAACCATGTCTCTTCAGATAGTCCTTTTAAAATATCAATCTTGACCTGGATTCTTGCTGAAGTAGAATGGATCAAACCATCAGTTTCTGAGTCCAGAGATAAAAATTTACCTGGGTCAATCTAACCATACAGACATAACTGAAAAAAAATTGTCATTGGGTTAAGGCTGGGAACTAGAGCTTAACCAACAATGCATGTTCATCACAAAAGCAAGGGCCCTTTTCCAAAATGAAAGATCTTCCAGGGATTTGAATAGCAGAAAAAAGAAATCCTTGAGCACTAGGATAGCTTTTAATCAAATCCTTGATTCTAGAGTTCCAATTTTTAGAGATCCATGCATACAATTTGATCAGACTTGGTCAGAAAGAATTGAACTTACAACTCAAGCCCAACCTGGAGTATTTCCCCTTCTCTATAAGAACTTCTTGTCCAAGCATTATTACTGGATGGAGACCCAAATAGTGGACAATGTCCATCCTTCGCATCTATGCCTCTAACACTGCCACCTGCTAATTGTTCTAAAATTTAGGATCCACTGCATTTGCCAATAGAGCCTTTGAGCATGCCTAATGAAACCCCCCCACACAGTAGGGACCACATTATTTCTCTTGGCACCATTTGGGTCTTGTTCACTACAAGTAACAGGAGCCACCAATATACTATCCCTCGGTCATGAGAGAACAAGGATCAAGAGAATATTGCCAATAGGACAAGAAGAATCTACAACATTTGTCGCTAGCTGCTTTGGAGATTCCCTAGATTTCTACAAATATCATTGGTCTAGGGTTTGTCGAGGAAGGAGTGGGAAAAGCCATTTCAAAAACACTGAAAGGTATATTTGATTCACAAATTCTTATGTCTCTTAAATACGATTTCTTAGTGCCCAAATGCATTTAAGAACAGAAAGTGTAAATATTGGTTAGAAACTATACATTATACTAAAAAAGGGATAAACTCTATATTCTCTTACCGCGAAACCACTTTGTAGTAGCAATTCCATGCACCAAGGCTATATGGATGTTGTTGAACAATGTAGCGTGCACAGTCATATCCATTTTTGGGGTCCGTTGTATTGTATGCAACCTCTGCATGCACCACAACAAAAGAAACTATTAAATGTGAAATCATGGATATTCAATTGATTTGGGTAAAAATATAATTATGTCAAATCAAAGGCATCATATGAACTTACAGTTTGTTCAAACCTCAAATCTACAATTCAAGTAAACCTAAAGTACCCTAAGTTTGAACAGAAATTGTCAAGACAAAATCACAATCTTACGTGCACCCAATGAACGAAGTTCATCTTGCTTTTCTTGACAAAAATGGTTGTGGCCCAATTTCAAGCTATGATTTATGATTTCCAATGCTTCCCAATATCTCTTTAATGATGCCAATGCCTTGCATATCTGTAGAAAATAACTGAAGAGAGGTTATGACTGGATTTTTCTTGGCAATTTATTTTGAAATATGGTCCAAAAACAGCCAATGTTGCAGCTGCTCACTATAAATAAAATGTTAGATCTTCTTGTCTATTATAATGAGCACCCAACATCATTATATTCATTTTTAGGACCTCGTTTCTTTTTAAGGTGAAGAAACAAATTTCAGGTTCACCCTTCAAATTTTAATGCTCAAAGATGCAATGGGGTGGATTCCTTATTGAAAACTAAAATTCATTTGTCAATTTATGTTTATAAGTCAGAGCGAGCACTCAAATGTACCCTAATTTTTAAAATGTATGTTGTTTCCTATTTGATTACAGATATCTTTGCTTATGGGTCACAATGTAGTACTAGTATGGTATAGATGCAAGAGAGAATGAAAAAGATTCATGATACTGTAGTACCGTTCTTCAAAAATACAAAATGTGGATTACCATCAGTGATCATGGACTGCATGGATCTTGCACTAGATGCTTGTCAGCGATAGCAAGGATCACTCAAAAAAATGGCTTTCAGTATTGACTAGCAAGGTGATGGAAAAGGAAAACAAAAGTATGACTACATACCTCAATAATCAGTTCATAATGTTCCTCATCCTTGAGCAGATCTGGTAAGGGAGGCTCCTTTATCACAGGTTCCTGTCACATCATTATTTTTCAGTGCCACTTAATATCAGCACATGCAATATTAGAAAAACAAATACATTATAGTCGGCACTACTTAGTAAATATCATTTATGATTCCACTTCAGGACATTCATCCATTAAGCTTGACAAAATTTCCAACATATTGCCCGTAAAATAATTCTTACTGGAAGTTCTTCATCATCTGAATCACTCTGCCATTCTAAGCCTGCAGCCAAGGCAGCAGCTTTCTTCTCTTCCTTTCTAGAAGCCAATTTTGCAAGTCTTCTTCTTGCTCTTAGAGCTTTGTTCCTACAAGAAAAGAAATACACCAAAACAAATACTAGATAAGTAAATGGCATTAGCAAGATTTAAAAAATAGAAACCCTAGATCCTCATTAAATTGAATATATGAAGTGACATAAAGAATTCAAATGTAATTATATGGAAGCCAAAACACTTAGGAGATAATGCTATATGGCATTAAAAAATGAAAAAAATGAGAATGACTTCCAAGGTTGATTGGTACAATTATTTTCTGTCATAAACACTTAGCATTTACAGATAATTTAACAAAAAGCTACAAATATCAGTGTTCCACGGGGACGTGCCCCCCCCAAGGCCCATGTCCCCCTGTCCCCGAAACTCGTCCCCAAAACTTAAGCCCTTTGTCCCCCTGTCCCCAACGCCCATGGAACATTGACAAATATAGAATGTGAAATCAAATACTTTAAAGAAATCAACAAAGTAAAATACAATTTATTTCATATCCCTTTAAAATTTAAATCATAGTTCCACAAAGTTTCCTAACGAGGGGACAGGTTTAGGGGACAAAGGGACCAGGGGCCTAAGTTCAGGGAATAAAAAGATGTATGAAGAATAACCATTAGAATTTCAAATGAAACTTTGGCAAATCAACAGGAAATCAAAAGAAAATGCTTTGTGACTTTGATATACAGCCCTTGCAATGACTCAATCCATGATAAGCAAGCTCCTTTTCAAGGAGAAACTCAGCATTAGTCTCCTCAAATCTACTCACTCATTAAAGTCTACACATTCCAGCACACATCTGAAAACGGACATCGAAATAACAACCTTAACTAAAAAAAAATTTACCCCTAAAGCAAGATCCTAGAAAACAACTACTTTTATGTAAAACAAAAAAAAAATAGATGTCTCATGAAGCCAACTAATTGCTTTTGTATACAACACCTGTACCAAGTACAAGTTAAATGGTCCAGCAACCATATCACTATGACATAAGAAACTGTTGCCACCAACATACCCAACTGTCACAAAAACTTGAGCCCAATACAATTGATTCAAACTTTTAAGAGATGTTTGTTTTGTAAGCTAAATCTTTGTGTAAGAGACAATGCTCTACATAGATGGCTTTCTGTGTGTCTGTTCAAGATAGGATCTTTAGCTCTTCATGATTATGTTCCATTTATTCTTCATCTTTCCCTCGATTGCAAAATTCTATTATTTACCTAGCATTTCATTCTTTCTTTTTATTCTCTTATTCAATCATTGCTCGCCATTTATTTGTTTCCTTCATCCATTTTGAACCACTTAGAGCCCTTGAGATTGAAAAATGTAGTCTCATCTTGTTCAATGTTTCCTCACAGTCTTTCTTGACTTATTTCCAAGCCTTTTGATTTCTCTTACAATGCTTAGCAAGCAAGTGAACGTCAAGTGGCTTTATCCTGTTTTTGTTTCACCCAAGGTTTGCTTTTAATTTCTTTAGTTTATCTCATCCTGAAATATTTTGTGATTGTCTAATTTATTTAAATTTATTGATATTTCTAATGTTTTCTTATTTTTCAAAAGACCATCCCCATGCTCAGTGTGCACAACCACTTGCAACCTTTCTCCCAAGGTCATGTATGTTGTGTTTATAAAGGCTTCTAATTCTTGTGCATGTCAAAGAAACAAGGAAGTGACATTTGGCATATTTTCACTTTGCCTCAATTTAATGAGTTTAAACTTAAGTGTTTAAACAGTTCTCCATTTTTCCTTTGTTTCAAGATTGAAGGATGAGCAATAGGATCGGTCGCTCACTCACTCGTGCCTTCCATTGCTTCTCCAAAGTATTTTCAATTCTTTCACTTATCAAGTGAATGACATTTCTACACGACATAAACCCAACCTCTCTAGATGCATCTCAAGATTCATTTCAAAGATCTCTATTGTTTATTGGTAAGCTCCTCCGAACCCAAAGCAAGTGAGAAGGTGACAGATGTCATCAGCTCAACATCCTTCCTTCCATCATGTCTATTTTGGGATCTTCCTTCAAATTTGATGCCACTTATGGTGATTTCCAAGACAATTAGCACATAAAATCAACATCATCTTCCTCTATAAGTAAACCAATTTTCAAATTTTGTATTACCAAACACAAAATTTTCAAAGAAGAAAAGTTATCATAAGACTCACAGACGAAACAAATTACAAGAGCAGAGAAGGCTAGTTTATTAGACAAGGAGGAAATTTAGAGACAAAAAGGAAGAATTCAACAGATTTACAGGGCTATGGCACCAACAAAGAAAGCACATACACAATTGTTGAACAATGTGTGACCATGAATGCCTTAAGAAAATTTGTAAACAACTAAAGATCTACCCCATTTGATCAAAACATGGATCCAAAATATACTTGGAGTTTTAAGCTTAAATTAGTTCTTTCCAACTCTCTGACTGATACAATGCCTGTGAGGATTCCTTCTCAATACTTGTGAGCTCATTGAGTAGTATAAAACCCTATAATAAAACAGCAGTGTACTACCTAGCATGGATGCAAGACTTGCCGAAAACTCGCGTGTTTTTCAGCTCAACGCGTTTTTGTGCCAAAAACTCGCACAAAGACTCTCCAAGTTTTTGTGAAAAAAGCGTCAAGTTTTTGGTGAGATTTTCACAAAAACTCAGTGACTCTTTGGCAAAAACTTGTCTACATAAAAAAAAGAGGCCCAGACGTGTCAAAATATTATCTATTGTTTTTTTCTTCAAGTCAATCTCATTCTCTTCATCAGAATATATACATGAAACATAACATTTAAGTTATACTTCATGTTATATTTCATGTATATATTGACAAAACGTTTGAGAGTGGTTTCAGATCTCTAGGAGTTATAATGCAAATTCTAGGTTTTAGAAGATCTTATAAATTTTCAGACTTAGTCAAATTTCAATAATCAGCAGGCTTCTATCAACATTTTCTCGCTCTCTCTATCTCACTCACTTTATCTGCCCTAAACCTAGACCTATCTCTCTCCCTATCACTCTTCCTCTATTTCCTCTCTCTACTACTCTCTATCTCACTCTCTCCTCTCTCCCCCAAGATCAAGACCTATCTCTCGACCTCCCTTTCTCTCACTCTCAAACCCTCGCGAGGGGTGCTACCCTCAACCTCATTTTGGTGAGGTGGAGTCACAGCGGACTCCTAGGACTAAATCCTCTAGTTCTACCTCTCCCCTAGTTTTCACTAGATTTGGGAAGAGGAAGATGTAAAATGTTTTGATGTAGTATTTACTTTAAGTTTTACAAAAACAATTTGCTATTTTCAGTTTGTTTCGAACCATCAGCCATCAGCATTCCACATGAGGATGCCATTTTGTACCCAATTTGCATTTAAATCAATTAACTAGATTCATCTTGTTTCTTTTATGTACTCATTTATTGACTCATTGGATGCATCTCCTCATTGAATTTTGCAAAAAAAATGTGTTTCTAATGAAACTTAAGCAATTTTTTAAGTTGTCGAAATTTTGTTGAGTCACAATTTCAGGCCTCACCAAATCCGAGTTTTTCAACTATGCTACCTAGTAGCCATGACTCCTCTTTACAGCTTGGATACATACCCATCAAACAAACCCTCACACAAGAAACTTAGCAAAGGAACCATAGACAAGTTGTATTTAAAAAATTCATGCAATGCTCTTTTTGACAGTGATTTAGTTCCTTCCTCAAATTACAAGTTTTCCTGCAAGATTTGTGAGTCTTTCTGAAAAACATGTGGGGAGTTTCTATCATTACTAAATGCTGAGAGCTAGTGTGAGTTACTCACAAGCCTAATAGACTCACAAGATTAGCAAGTATTACCTGATTTTGCAACCATGAAAGAAACATTTTTTGGATTGGAATCATGGTTCCAAATAACAGCTTCAATTAGCAGCGTTTTGAACCATAAAAAGTTACTTTATAGAAAAAACGTAGCTTAACATTAAAACTATTTCTGGAAGCAGTGTAGCTTTAAATCTCTGATTGGGCTCCTCCTATTTATAGATTAGAAACCATGTAGTTCTGCCATACGGTGGAATATTAAATTCTCCTTACCTAACTTTTAGCCATTATAGTTTAAAAACTTTTGCATGTTGTTCCTCACAAAAGTATCAACTGCACAGTAGCTTTAAAATGGAATCTGCAGCATAAAGTGGTGTATTATGATCTTCAGAAAAGATAGCAAGCTTACATGTCAGATGTTGATAAAATAGGTCTAAAGCCTCGAAATACATTATCTACATGACTATCATCAAGCCACTTCACCCTTTCCGATAGAACACTCTTTGGCAATTTATTCTTCATTCTGACCTGTTTGCAAAGCAGTCATAGTGGATTATAAATAAGTAATGAATTATTAAATACAATGTATTTGGACTAACAAATTTGTAATAAATATTAAAATATAAAGCAAATTATAATCAAATCAGAAGCAATACTATAATATCTACGATAAGCAACAACTTGTATTACAACTCAATGAAATGAATAAAGGAAACCAAAAATATTAATTACAGATGTCATTAGGATCTGATGACAGCTACTTAAACACAGCCAGAAAACTATGTATATAATAAACTTGCCAGAAAACTGGTGAATCTAATTAGTACCCAAATCATGCAGGCCTAAATGAGCCTTGCCACCTCAAACCATAAAACCCTAATACTAACAATCCATGGCCCCATTGTTTTTCTTTTTAATAGCATATGAATTAATAAGAACTTGAGGTGTTCAAGGAGGGATCCAAGACTAGAAGGTTGCTCAGCTGGTAAAAATTAATATATATGGAACACTCTTAGTTCAATTAGCCTTGTAATTTGTTCCTTCGAGGACAAACAAAACAGAATGGTAAGTAAGATAAAAACCTTTCTTCAAACTAGAAGGGGAAGCTCCATTGTAACAAAAGATAACCCTGGAACTCTAAACAATTAGTTTTCACTATGCAATACAAACAAATTTAAAGCAAACATCTGTCTCTTCATTTCTCAAGCAAGGCCACAAGGCTTATCAACAGTTCTGCTTAGGACAAGATATTTACATCTTTTTTTAAGAAAGCTAACATCTACAATAGCTAACAAATGCTCACACTCTCACTAAAAACAAAGACTACAAATCATGAGTACAACACAAGAAATTGATAAACTACTATTATATATAAGGCTACAATAACTTCTTTGATGAAAGCTACAATACAAAGCCTACATTTTTCAAGAAAGACTACTAGATCTGATAAGTCAACAAACACAAGATTGAACAAGACAACGTGAACAATAATTCTAGTAACAAGTAGGCAAGAGATTTCTATTCATTGACTACTTTGGAGGCCAATACCACTTATTTAAAAGTGTTTACAATGTTGCATGTGAAAATAAAGAAAAGTCATACTAAAAATCCCTACACTAAAAATGATTTGCTTGAACAAAAATCAAGCCAAACATACAAAATTGTCTTCAAATACATTATCTGAAACAAAGAAACCTCAAACAGAACGCCTCTAAATAGACCTTCTTGAAGATCATGTAGAAATAGTTGTCTCTGAAAAAAAATTTGGCTAATAATTAACAAAGTATGGCATAAAAATAACTAGTTTGGTGTTGTTTGGCTCCTCCCATTGATTCTGATGTAGCCCCTTTGTTATAACCATGAAAAATTCTCAAAAGAAACTTAAGAAACCCTGACAAAAAATATTTGCATCGTAACACGCAATAAAAAAGAATTTGAATCCCCATCGCAACTGTAGCACGTGATTGCCAAATCTTCTGCTCGCCATTCATTGGGCTCTGTTGCTTCGACAAGCAAGGCAAGTCTTCATGGGACGTCTGATTGCTCCAAACTTCTTCTCATGTGACAGCTTAGGCACAATAGGAGCTTCGCGAGATGACTTGGGCACAATGGGAGACTTGTGGAAACAGTGAGAGATGGCAACAGAACAAACCCTGCAAACCGAGATGTTTCCGGTACGGGAGACTCGACCCGGTCCCCAAGATGCGTCTCCCAGTAACTATGATTTTTAATAATTTCCTTTTTTTAATAGTCATCCCTTGTCATCCCCATCACAAAAACTTGGGTAAGCATAAATTTGAAGCCATTTAGACTATTTGTTTTAATTGTTTTTAATACAATGCTTTGCTAGTAGAAGGAGGACCTATCACAAAATCAGCCTCTTAACCCTATAATCGAGATGAAATGTTATTTTTAAGACTAACAGTTGTTGTTTGTTAGTTAGGACACAGCTATTGGTCTAAAGGTTCATAACTACCATTTGAAGTACACTACCTAAGCCAACAATTTATAAACAACAAAATGGTCAGCAAAAACCATTTATTAAGGATAACATATAATTTTCTATAATATGTACTATGAAAAAAAGAGAGAAAATATAGTTTTTCATTTAATTAAGGCAATTTGAATAAAGATAGAAACTATGGTTTTTCATTTAATTAAGGCAACTTTCATACTATTGTTCCACTTATTCAGAAAACGACTGAGAAGCAACAAAGAAGTTACTAATAAAAACTCTACGAAAACAAGGATGGCAATGAATGTGGCCAAGAAAGCATTACAATATTCCATGTATTCAATAGCATTTTAGCTAAGTAGCCTGCCGAATAGCAAAACCCTATTAACTTCTATTGAAGGATGGCTCACCCACTTAAGTCATCATCATTAATGCAGCACTGAATTAAAACTAGTTACATCAACCTGACGTTGCACAATTAAGAAGAGATACCTAGGACACCACCTAGATTTGTGATTAATGTGTCTTTTTTCTGCGAGTCTTGAGCCTTGCCCTTCTAAATCTTCGTAATGATGTATAGTTTTTGAAAAGCTTTCGTAGATATGTTTTCTTATTTAATCTTTGTTATGAGATCTTAATGACTTAAATAAACATTTGTGTATTTATCAATTACTTATTTATCACATATTTGATATTTATATGTGACCTTATTACTAGCTTCGTTTATTATTCATGACCTTAGATTTATGATAATAAAACATATATGGTTGAAATATATGTTTTAAAAATGTAATAACAAAAAGACCATGATTAAATCAAATCTGGAATAATAAGCTAATGCAGATGTCATATTCAGTAAAGATACCTTCTGGTTTAAAGTCTCCAAATATAACGTCTCCTTGATTGATGATGCAATAGCCTCTACAAAAAGTTCCGCCTTTCCTTGAGCCTGATAAATTTGTGCTAGCTTCTTCTTAACTTTTCCATTTGACCACCATGGGCGCCCATCAATGTTGCTTGCATCATTGGTAGGTTGCTCTAGAGCCAAATGCAAACAATCTAAAATGAAGAATGCATAACAAGACCCTAAAACATTAAAGAAATAACCAGGGCACTAACAAATACAAAGAGCTATATTCCCTGTGTCTAATAAAATTATATCCAGTTCATTGTTGTTTCTATAAATTGACATTTAACATTCCTTTAAGATATACATTTACTCAAAAATGAATCTACAAAATAGCATTAAAGTTACCAATATGCTGTGGAGGTAAAAGTAGTTGTATCGCTTCATCTGTTCTATCATGTTCAATAAGTAGAGATGCTAAGGTCAATCGTACATCAACATTATCTGGCATACCATCTAGAGCTGCATACAACAAACAAAAGGCATAAAACATTAATGCTGTTGTACTAAATGATTTAAGCTAAATTACTAGTCTGGGTTCATGTAAGGGGATTCAGGTACCCTGGTACAACAAAAAAAATGGGGTGGGGATCGTTTTGGGTCTATTTGTACAAAAGTATATATAAAAATCACAAATATATACATATTCTAGCCATGTGTAAAGATAAAACCTCTCTAGATTATACGTATATCAACTGAAAGCTAGATATAAGCTAAAAATTAGAAATATATTGATTGAATAAATTAATAATATAAATAAGTATTAGGTAATATTATAATTATAAATATATCCCAGCAAAAATTATAACTTATTAAATATCTACCCATGATACAAATGTGGTTAAAGACTGATGTGCAAAACAGTCGAGTAAATATAAATTACAAACACAGAGCAAAGATTGAAAAATTCAGATAAAGAACAAAAGGAGTGGAGGCCAATAACGAGATCTACTGGCACTAAAAAATACATGAGCATGGATTGTTCTGCAGGGAAATAAAGCTCACCACAGAATGTATGTACGCAATAATAATATACGTCAGGTCGGGATTTTAGAAATAGCATTCATAGGAGCCAGGTACATGGGTGATTTATTCATTTTATTCATGAAATGTGATGATAATCTTCCTGGGTTACTTCAGGACTATTTTGCAGGCCTCTAGCCAGATCCACAGGGGACATGAATCAGTACCCAAAACACATACAATACCAGTTCTAGATCCAGGCTGCATGGGGGGCAAATAGTCAACAGAGGGCAATATTATTAATTGCAACCGCTTAATATAAACTGGCACTAACAGCAGTCAGAAGCTACAGACAAAGAAATATCAATCTAATCCAAGTGACTTGCAATGCACTTCAATAAACAGAAAAAAGTTGGTATACCTATGTCTATTTTGATAAAAGGTAGGCATGATATCTGATGATTTAGAGCCCTATATCAGTTAACAATGTAGTGACCCAAAGCTGGACATGTGGGCAGCATATAATGCATTTAACATTCTAAATGCTGCATTTCTAACTTTTGAAACATAAACTGCATGACACAATTTGCTAAAAGTCCAATCAAATTCATTTTGGATAGATCAAGTCTTTATTAATAATGTGAAGAAAAACTTATTAATAATCAAACTGCAAATTGAAAACATCACAAATTTCCCTCAAATTTCTTTATAGCATAAAAAAGCTATGTTCCATCAAGTTTCCGAGATGAGAACATGGGGATGCATTTTGCAGAAAGATTTTTTGGAGGCCATTTTAAGGACAGCATGGGGCGGCTATTAAAAAAATAGGAAATTATTTAAATATAGAGAAATTTCAAATATTCATATCATAAAATTGACAAGGCAATCATCATGTACATAATAGATCGTTAATACAAAATGAAAAAACATGGAAAATATTCTACTAACCCTGAGCTTGCAAAGAATGTGAAATCAATGAGCCTATCTCCCTTGTCTCAGGATTGTAGTAGTTAACAAAACTGAACACAAGTTCCTCACTTTGTATTAAGATTGGAAAGGAGGCTACCTCGATATGACTGAAATCTTTGCGATTATATATTGCAAACCTGCAATTTTGTGACTACAAAAACAACTAAAACTGTTGTTTTCAATGATAGAGGACCACCACCATGGGACTGAAAAACCACCTTAGGAGGTATAGCTGGAGCTTGAAATCCTAGGTGTTGTTCTGCCTCACATAAAGGAGCCTAAATCTGTTCATGTTGTTTTGCAGACCAAAATCTGTGGTCCCCCACAAAAGAACAATAAAATACTTTATAGTTTATTTTGGGCCTTTTTCAAAAAAATTAGGTGTAACTGCAAGTGGATGACTGGCTTTCCCCAAGATGATTAGGTGGCATCATTGACGTCCCTAGCTGCCCCAACAAAGTCCCCTCACTTCCGGGATATTTCAAATATGTCAAGACCATATATATTGATTGAGGACAGTGGGGGCACCTTCCAAGGCATCCTCACATCCCCAGAAAATCCTCAATATGGTGATGTTTCAAAAAATGTCAAGGACACATCTTGGTGAACATAGCAAAACGCCTATCTTAATGTCAAGAAGGATTGCTCACACATATTTTGTTCAGTTGTTTCTAGGCAATATCATAAGATAATGATATTTAATTTCATATAATTGAGTCTAATTGAGTAAAATTTCCCTAAAGACAAGTTCTAAGATATGAATTAAAAGACATTATAACAGAAGGAACAACCAAATGGTATATATGGCAAATATATTGATGGTAGCTATATTGATGCAATTTATTCAAAGCAAACATCTAAAGATAGTATCACTTCATGGCTCCATCAAGATACTATGCAAAAAGAAAGTTTGGACCAGCCTTTGCTGTTAGTGTTTGTATCTTAGGGAGATATTTTCTTTTAAGTTAATATAGTAAATGATAATTAAGGCAAGTCGGCCTTATTACAAAATTATATTTTATATTCTTCTAAAGGAGGCCAACCTAAGTGAAGAGTCACCATGTTTGGTATATATACAAGGAGGAGTTCATTCGATTATGATATCAAGACAAGTTCGCATTCAAGGAAGGAGTTCGATATCTTCAGCAGATTGACATATTGCTTCAGATCGATATCTTGAGAGAAGATATTATTTTCATTGGTAAATTCGCACCTAGTGAGGTGCGTATAATTCATCTTTGATTCGGCCTTGAGAGTAGCCAAATTGTAAAGACAGATTTTACAATTATTCAATAATATAAGTGACATTATTGGCTGGGTTTTTCTCCCTCAAGAAGGAGGGTTTTCCCAGGATACTTGTTGTGTTCAAGTGTTCATTATTTTGTGTTTCTGCTTATTGCAAATCTGATCATAAAAAAAACATGGTATCAAAGCCAAGTTCATGGAAATCTGATCAGATTTGTCTAAGCCAAATTTGTGAAGTCTTCATTCGAAGAAACGCCCTGCAATCCTCAGTGCGAAAGCTCGGTGCGATTTGAACCCGAGATGTAACATTCTGAAAAGACGCCAAGAGAGCAGAGAAGTTGATAGGGGTTCAGATAACGCAGATTTCTATGGCCAATGCGAGCATGGTAATGGTGACACCGACAGAAAGCGAGCGCAAGAGAACACGAGACAATGGGCCAACACAGGACTTGAATTCTCAGAAATGCAGCAGCAGCCGGAAAACGATTTTCCGGCACCTGGTGCTGTAGCAGAAGATTCAGAGGCACAAGTAGGTACTCGCCATGCCAAGAGAACGTGCCTAGAACTCGGGTCGCCTCCCGTGCTTCTTGACAATGAAAATGGTACTGATAAGCATGTTTTGGAGCACGAAAATTGCATGCATAATGAGGAAAATAAGGTCGCTCAGGAAAAGGTCGTTTCTCGCCGCGCGAAGAAGAGCTCAATACAATGATTGAAGAATCCCAGCAGCGAAGAGTGAGCCCTAGGCTCCAGACCGTCGAAAGGCCTCTGTACTTCCCACATCCTCGGATTGTGCAAGCCAAAGCTAAGGAAAATGATAATGATGATCATGATCATGATGATGATGATAGAAAGCAGGGCTCCCGTGAGAAACCTGAAAGGGCCCCTCGAAATGGTGTTACTCAGTACGATGGGGCAGTACCACTGGCAAATGGTTTGTAGGAGATATCTTCCAATGGCTTTGGTCCACATGCCATGGGGCTAAAGGACCAGGATATGCTAATTCCCTTGGCTGATACGAACAACCTAAAGCCAAATGGCAAAGGGGCTACTCAGGCCGAAGGGAAAATCCAGTCAAGCGATGCCCCATTGGAGGAGTCTCCACAAACATCTGATCAATGTGTCTTTGGACTTTCTGCAAATAGCATACTTACTCCTGAGGCTGTTCCCATACCAGTGAAGACAAATGGGGTGTCTAAGCACACTAGGCATAATAAGGCTAATAATGTCAACAATTCAGCTTCCCTGAACCCTACCAGTAATTCAGCACAAGCAAGGAAAGGAAAATTAGGAGAAAATCAAATTAAACAAACAACTTCCATACTTAGTGTGTAATATCGTTGAGATATTGGAGATAAACCCTGAGGAAGAAGCCGATCGGTTTCTTCAAAGAGGAAGAACCTATACAAATTGCGATCAGTTTCTTCAAAGAGGAGGAAATAACATTCAGAGGGAGTCTGACAAACCAACAGAGGCAACCTTGGACAAGGAGGTTAGGAGGTTGATGCAAGAACTTGGAGCTTCAGAGGGAGCCACATCATCATGAAGATTTGTTGTAATGTATATTTCTCTAAGATGGAGAAGTATGAGGTGAAAACCCTTGTTAGTGTATATTTCTCTGAGACGGAGAAGTATGAGGTGAAAGCCCTTGTTAGTGTATATTTCTCTGTGATGGAGAAGTATGAGGTGAAAGCCCTTGTAATGCATTTTTCTCTGTGACAGAGAAATTTGAGGTGAAAGCCCTTGTCTTTCCACCCTCTAGGAGTAGCCATGGTAGACGTCATGTTGAGAGACTCCAAGACAACATCACGTTGAGAGACTCGGTGATGAATTCTTTGAACTTGTGTTTTTTTCACTTATGGGAAAAGCCATGGTGGACGTTATGTTGAGAGACTCCATGACGACATCACGTTTAGAGACTCCGTGATGGGCACTTGTATGTGTTTCTTTGCACACATGGGAGTAGCCATGGTGGACGTCATGTTGAGAGACTCCATGACAACATCACATTGAGAGACTCCGTGATGAACCTTTGAGCTTTCCACAAATGGGTGTAGCCATTGTGGGCATCATGTTGAGAGACTCCATGACGACATCACATTGAGAGACTCCGTGATGAACCTTTGAGCTTTCCACAAATGGGTGTGGCCATTGTGAGCGTCATGTTGAGAGACTCCATGACGAAGATATCTGGAAAATACCTCCCTAGCTAAGAGGGAGTGTTAGTGTTTGTACCTTAGGGAGATATTTTATTTTAAGTTAATATAATAAATGATAATTAAGGCAAGTTGGCCTTATTACAAAATCATATTTTCTATTCTTCTAAAGGAGGCCAACCTAAGTGAAGAGTCACCTTGTTTGGTATATATACAAGGAATTCATTCGATTATGATATCAAGACAAGTTCGCATTCAAGGAAGGAGTTCGATATCTTTAGCAGATTGACATATTGCTTCAAATCGATATCTTGAGAGAAGATATTATTTTCATTGGTAAATTCGCACCTAGTGAGGTGCTTATAATTCATCTTTGATTCAGCCTTGAGAGTGGCCAAATTGTTAAGACAGATTTTACAATTATTCAATAATATAAGTGATATTATTGGCTGGGTTTTTCTCCCTCAAGGAGGGTTTTCCCAGGATATTTGCTGTGTTCAAGTGTTCATTATTTTGTGTTTCTGCTTATTGCAAATCTGATCATAAAAAACAACATTTGCACCCTTGAGGATGGTGGAAAAACAACATAGAAATCCTAAATATTATAAGTACTTGAAAGTGCACACTTTTTGTAACCCATCACTAGAATCAACTTGCTTTTCTACACTGCAATCCTTCCAATAGGCTTCTGCCTTCAGTAAACTTTTCAAACCAAGGAGCTTGATGTGTTTTTTTATTTTTTTCCATTGATGCATACTCAAGGTGTTTCTTCATAAAACATTTCAAGCCATAGGGAGCTTGGCATTCTTTTCTATCCATTGATGCATGTTCAATGCATAGCACAAAATAATCAAAGTTATTTGGGAGCTAATTGACTTGCTTGCAACTGCATATTGAACACAATTATGTACTACAAATAAGGAGCAATCGACCAAGTTTAAGTACACTCCATCCTATCTTTCCCATTTGTTAACTGGTTTACTTCAAGATAGGATGTTCCGGCAATGAGTATTCAATCCTCAAATCTCACATGGCCCAATATGATCTCAATAAATTTGAAGCCATGTAATGTTGCTTAAATATATCTAGATGGATTATTTTATTTTTCTCAAATAGTCTTATTATTTGTCTACAACTACGAATTATTACAACAAATATATAGAGTGAGCAACATGCACACTAACATTTACAAATGCTAGCATCAATATGATCAAATAGGATCTCCCCATCACGAATTTACATTAGAAACAATCAGTATAAAAACTAGTAATAAGATTTTTGGCCTACATTTTCTAAAGCCCAGACTTGTGATAACCCTCAAAATTAACATAATTGAATCCTGGTTGAAAACTTGATAAATATCCAAGTTTTTGTTTTGTTTTTTCCATTTTTTTCGCTTATAATAAAAGGTGATTTTAACAATCAGTCGCAGCACCCCTGCAATCATTGGGTTCCTCACCATTCTTCACCTGGAAACTTTACTCCTTACCGCACAGAGCATGCAGAAACAATTTGAGGATGACATAATTTAGGTTTAGGCAAAGGAAGCCTCCAAAACCTTACTGCTGATTAGAGCCGCTGCCTGAAGAATTTGTTGTAATGAGCCATTATCATGTGCATAGTAGCCATTAATTTCAGCACTTTTGCAGGATCACGTAGCAAACATCCAAATTGCCTATTTTCTTTTTTTAACTAACAGAACATATGTAAGATTTAACTGAGATTTAGTATTTTAGCTTCTACTTCACTACATATATTTCGTCAACCAAAGTACTTATTTATTTATTTATTTTTATTTACTCAAATTATGGATGAGATAAATTCGCATATCCTTTCTAGCATAAAATTTCTCTTTGTTTCCAAACTTGAATATGTTAAACTGAGATATAATAATTTACGTACCATTCGGAGAATATGATAACTACTGAACTATTCTACATCCTAAATTTGCAAAAAAATAGCTTGTTTATTAAACAGAATTATACTACCAAGACAAGATATTTTCTCTTTGATGTTCCATGAGATTTCACTAGTTTCTTATGTCCATTGTTCTTTTTTACAGCATACAACTGTAGATAGATAAAAATGTACCTTTGTAATAGAATTTTATAGCATCTGAGTAAGACTCAACAGCTGCATGGCATTGAGCAACCTTCAACCATAAATGAGCCTACATGTATTCAAACAATATCACAGGTATCTTTTTTAGTTTTTGCAAAATAAATCTCAAAAGAACAAAAATATCATGAAGGAACTTTCTGCCTAAATGAGAAATATAATGATCCTAAACAAAATACACATTTTAAATTATGAGAAAACTCGTCGTTTTAAATTATGAGAAAACTCATAATTTAGATGATAAAAAAAGTAATGAGCATAAAAAACAGTGATCAAATAAGTTGAGCAAAAAACATACAAAATATCAAAAGATAAATGCAACCACCATCATATGGATAGGGCAAATACAAATGATACAACATGAGATTTACTACTTCCAAACAGGAACATTATTTGTAGTGGTCAATCCCCCAATTTTTACCTATAATTGGAGAATTATCTGGGTCACCAAGATCACATGCATTTTGGCTTTGTGATTCTAGGGATTACTAGTTGTGATGTGAACTCTAAGATTCCCTAGTCGCTAAGGTAGGATAATAGAATATCCTTTGTTTGTAAAAGGGCATATTTTTCCTTATGGCTGTGTTGGAAATTGTCCTATAGTAACAAAAGAACAGATGGATCTTTGGAGGCAGAACTGGAAAGAATTTTAACAAATTGAACTCATAATTTGGTCCATGGAAAGAAATGACTGCAGCTACTAATTCCCCAGTAAATTCTTTTCTCATAGTTATACAAGTAGTTTGGATATTTACCTAACTGGCTTGACTATAATTCATCTACAGAGCTGACACATCGATGGAAGACAAAAAAATCATGCAACAAATAAGTGTATTCCATATGTACTTCCTACAATAGCTCTAACTCAACCAAACAACATGGAGCAAGATAAGATGCTTTACATTCTCAAATGGGGTTGTTCCTTCCAGCATACTATAATATTCCAGAGCACGGTGATGATGTCCAAGGCTTGTATATGCATCAGCAACATCAATTATTGATTCTGCAAGCTCTTCTGATTGTTCTGCATGGAGATCCTCAAAAAAATTCTACAGTAAAGGTAAAAAAACCATTTGTTAAAAGTTTAAAACCATCTTTGCAATTACAGGAACATGCAATTCAAACATGAGATTATAGTAATCTACATTACATGATCAGGAATATGTTCTGAAAATGTGAGTTAAAGTTTATGCCAACTTTTATTAAAATGATAACTACAACGAAGGCAGCACAGAGATTATGAAAATTGTCTGTTATCTAAAGCATACCTCAGCTTGTTCCAAATTTCCAAGGTGTGCATAGCAAATACCCGCTTTGATAGCAAGTTCTGGTGGTAATCCCTGTCCAGAACAGTAAATCATGCGTGCATGCTCAATATGTTGAATTGCTCTGGAAAAGGTTTTATTTTCCATGTGTAGTGCAGCCAACAAGTTAACAACAGTCAGATCAGCCTCTGATGGATGTTCATCAATAAGCTTTTCTAAAACCTCTCTTGCTCGTTGACTTTGACCACTTCTATGGTGCATCTAGAACACATAAGAAATGCAAATTTAATATTCTTTATGATGTTAAAGAACATAAAGTTAAAGGTAATGAAGGAATTTGCAAAACACAACCAAATCTTTGCCATCCCGAACTGACGATAAAAACATAAGTGATTACATCTGTGAATCATTGTACCACTAGAAAGCAAATTTCAAGTATAGATAAGAATCCTCATTGTCAACCACTCACTCACAAGTGCATACCATATTTTACAATTACATGACAATGTTAGACAAACAACAACAATAAAATTTATTTAAATATTTCAAAGTTTAAATGCATATGCAAACTGATGAAGAAGCAGATAAAGGAACATGGGAACAATAGAAAGTACACACGTTCCAACCTGTATTTATGTCATACATGCCTTATGGGATGTAGTTGCTAAACCAGAATCAATGAGATAAAATAGCCATCCTTAATGGGTCATGCAAAACTCTTGAATCTTACATAAGAAGCTGGCAATCAGACAGGCTATTACATGCTGACTATGTCACAAGACTCAAGTTCATGTTCGTGTTCAGCAACAATAAAATTCAGACAAATTTCGGCAGACAAAAAATTCAAAAAAAAATCTTACATAAATTTGAAGTTTTTATAAAATATAAATAATAAACCTGTAAATATAAAACAATATCACATTAACTTTGAAAACACTAAACATAATTTAAAAGCATTATATTATTATAATATAAATATGTTTAAAAATTTAATTTAAAAAAATTAATATATAAAATTTCAAGTATTATATAAATATACTACAAATAAAAATCTAACTTTAGTATTTTAAAATATTAAATTGTAATATATTGAATACACAGTAAAAATAAAAAATAAAACGACATTATTTAGAAAACAAAATATAAAGATTATATTTTTAAACTAAAATAAAAAACAATCATGACCCTAAGAATAGAACTTAATCAAAACCCAATGGGCTTGAGCTAGAAGTCTGATACAAGTAAACTGCCCACGACTAGAGATGAAGAAAACGCACATGTTTGTATGGTAAATTTGAAAATATCACACTAAATATTTTTCCCTTATGGAAGCTACTCTAACCAAAAAGTTATAATCTCATACTCGTGAGCTCACTCCTGAGCTCTTCTGAATCGTATAAATCTGCAAGCTCAACATAGTCGGTACATATTATAAACACTCAAAGATTCATTTTTTAAAATATATTTTAATAGAAAACCTATGCCCTATTCCATATTATTAAAATAATATTATAATATTTAGTTATAATGATCAATTAAGTTGTTAAAGTAGACTTTAGGAATATTCTTTATTCTTCTAGTTGTCATCTACATTTCTTAATTGGCAATCTTATCCTTATCAAATAAATTGTTTGTAACTCTTATTTAAGGAGACTTTCGCTTCTTTGTTAATATCAAATATCTTGGCAATCATTCTCTGTGCCATTACTTTCTATAATATGTTATTAGAGCTTGACTTTTGAAAACCTCAAGATCGATGAATGAAAATTCGTATTCATCACAAAGAGTTTAACAAAGGAAGCTGTATGGATTTTTGGAAAGACTTTTCGAATAAATTCATGAGTATATTTCTCAAGTTTTTTGACAGATTTTTTAAAATAAAATCATCAATTTTCTTTGTGCTCCAAATCTAAGTCACAACATTCGAATTCGAATTCAAATTTGGCAACCATAAAATTCAGATGAAGTTCGATAAGGGTAAAAATTCAGAAAAACAAATTGGATTAAATTCGCCTTATATAATTATTTATTTTTAATTATAATTAATGTATCATTGTATCCTTTTTTAGAATTTCAACAAATCGAAATGGCTCTGCATTTCGGCGGACAACGCAACTACCAGAGTAAGGGTTTTTATAATGTAGGAAAGCTTCCATCCACCGGTAGGGGCCCCCATCTGCAGAACCAGCCATGGCAAGTGGTGAAAAGCAGGCGAGCTGCTAGAGCTGAAAGAAGGGAGGCTAGGGTTTCCTTAGATTTGTCGAATGTTTGGGCGGTTCCCATTACATCACGAATCACAAGCTGCGCCACAAAGGCAAACTGCATCCCCTTGGGAACCAAAGCGACTGCTTTTGGCCCGTGTCAATCCCTTCAAAAGCCCCTGCAGAGTTCACAGCCACGCATCAACCAAGCGGAGGGTTTCATAAAACCTACCGGTGGTGGAGGAAAGGCCTTGCCATACCGACGCCATAATGTAAAAAATACCGAGCTTGCTTCGGTAATGAGGAATTCTCTTAACCACGAATGTAATGATGCCCTCAAGGCAACAAGGAACGAATGTGCCCTAAAGCTGGTTACTCCCAACTTGGATTGCATTCTAGTGGATGTAATGCAGCATTTTATGATCCTCTGCTTGTTAGGAGGCCTTGATGCATATTTGCCTTTGAGAAGAGGTTTGAGGCGATGAAGTGGTAGAAATCAACCCAAAAGAAGAATTTCGCTCTTGACCCTTCCAAAGGGACTAGAGCAAAATTCCCTATAGGTCTTGTCCTTGGCCTAGGTCCAGAGCGAAATCCTTAGTTTGACCCCCCTATCTTGCCTAAAATGATGAAAATGACCTTGTCTTGAGCTAGTTTGATGGTGGATTCACTTAAATGTGGAGAAAGGAGCTTGAATTTGATCAAGTTTGAAGGAGAATTGGATGAAGGAAGTGGAAAACCAACCAAGAATGTGGATTTCGCTCCTGACCCTTCGAAAGGGTCCAGAGCGAAAATCCCCATAGACCTCATTTTCTTCCTTGTTTTGGCCAAGTTCTTAGTTTCCAAGACATGTTGTGAAGGTTTTGATATGTTCTTGCCTTGAGAACTGATTGAAAGCATTAAAAGATGAAGGACTTTAGCCTAAAACTTGAATTTCCCTCCTAACCCTTCCAAAGGGTCTAGAGCGAAATTCTTGAAAGCACCCAATTTCTCCTTAGATGAGGTCAAGACCTTGGTTCCTATGGTGTGGATGCAAGTGGAGTTATGTATATTTGCCTTGCAAAGAAGATTGGAGTTGAAGAGATGAAGAGTCAAGCCTAAAACTTGAATTTCGCTCCTGACCCTTCCAAAGGGTCCAGAGCGAAATTCCTCTAAACCTCTCTTTTCTCTCAATTTTATGCCAAGACAAGTGTGGGTCAGGGTGAATTAGGATTGGAGATGTCCTTAGGCATGACTTTGAGTTGCTAGTAATCAACAAATTTGAAGGAATTGAGCAAAAACTAGAATTTCGAAACTGACCCTTCCAAAGGGTCCAGAGCGAAATTCCTAAGATCGCCTATTTCCCCTTCAAAACAAGTCAAACTTTTGGTTTCTATTTGGCCTAGAGAGGAATGGAGTAACGTTTCCTTGACCTTTGAGGTGAATTGAAGTGGAAAAATGATGAAATAAGCTCAAGAAGGTGAATTTCGCTCCTAACCCTTCCAAAGGGTCCAGAGCGAAATTCCTAAAATCCACCTTTTCCTTTCATTTTTGTGTTAAGCCAAGTGTGGATCAAGGTAGATTGAGCTTGGAAGGACCTCTAGGCATGCCTTGGAATGGATTGTGGCCACCAATGATGAATATTTTAGGCCAGGACAAGGATTTCGCTCCTGACCCTTCCAAAGGGTCTAGGGCGAAATCCTAGATAGGTCCTGTCCCTAGCCATGATTTTTAGCGAAATTCTCCTTTCTAGCCATTTTGAGGTCAAACAAAGTATGAGAGGAGGATCCAAAGGGAGATTGAAGGGGGGAACAAAGTGAGAAGAATGGAGCTAAGCAAGAGAAAACAAGCAAGGAATGAATTTCGCTCCTGACCCTTCCAAAGGGTCCAGAGCGAATTTCTTCAAACCACCGATTTTCTCCTTGAGTGAAGCCAAAACTTTGATCCCTATGGCATGGTTGAAGGTGGAGTGAGGTATTCTTACCTTGTAAGGTGAATTGAAGTGAAGGAAGTAAAGAAATAAGTCTAAAACTTGAATTTCACTCCTGACCCTTCCAAAGGGTCCAGAGCGAAATTCTCAATTTCACCTAATTTGCTCATAATGAAGGTCAAGGGGTGGATTCCTAGGCTTTAAAGGAGAGAAGGCTAGTGTATGCTTGCCTTGGAAGGCATTTTGGAGTTGAGAAATAATAGAATTTGTCCTAGAAATAACACATTTACATCCCTGTCATTTTTTCCTAAAGAGAAAATTCTCGTTATGCTGATATAAAGAACTTTATTTATTCATGCATTTTCTCATCTCACAGGTTCTTGGATATATAAAAATATAAATATGAACATAGTCATATTTATATATATAAAATATTTACAGAGATATATGCATATATATATATATATATAGACACTAATATTTAGATATACATATATACACATACATACATATATGTATATATATATACATATGTATACATATGTATATATGTATGTATGTATGTATGTATGTATGTATGTATGAATGTATGTATATATATATAGATATTTATTTGTATATATATATATATATATACAAATAAATATCTATATATATAATTATATACATACATTCATACATACATATATATATATATACATAACAGATATTTAAATACAATTATAATGATGCATATGCTGACATATATGTGTATATATATAAATAGGTGTATATGTATATATATGGGTGTGTATATATATATATATATATATATATATATATACAAACATTTAGGAAGATATATATGCTCATAGGCATATATATATTTTCATTGATTTGTCAACACATTTGTATAATCATCCATACATTAATACAAATATTAATCTATAAGTTCTCGAGCATAGCCTTTCTTCTACTCAAATTAAATCCTCTATTCTAGCGGCATATTCAGAGACGATGATGTGACCTTCCTTGCCACGTGCGCTAGCTATAACTTGTAAGTAGCAAGCTCAACTAATGCCGACAGTATCTTGGAGATCGTCTGGCTCCACTTGCCTTGCATCGTGACCCTTCATTCCTGCTCCTCTGATACTCTTAAGCGATCAAATTGGTTCTTTACCGAGATAGCTGAGTTGTATTTTACGACGCCTTTCAAAGCACAATTAATATAAGTAATGGCTATGTTTGTAAAGCAGTCGGTTATCCCAATATAATCAAGGTTGTCTTGTGATCTGAATGAGTTAAGCTTATTATGGATACTCCGCTGAGGCTAGTGGGGCTCAAGCGACAAATGGCATTTACAAGTGACATCAAAGAAGACGGATTGAAAGGCATTTTGGTCTTCCCAAATATCCTGGTTATTCGGGCAGTCAAGAAAATACTAGGGGAGGAGTATATTAAGAATGAGGACCACACTAGGGCCAATTCTGATATAGTGGCAATGTTCTTAGCGGTGGCCATGCACTTTGAGAGGGATAAGGAGGTGGTTGTGAAATTATGCCAAAGTTTGGGTTTTCAGTTCTTTTCCAAAAAAAAAATCATGGTGGTGGATTTTCTTATTTTTTCCAAAAAAAATTATGGTGGAGGGTTTGCTGATTTTTCCACAAAATCGTGGTTTCAATTTTTTGCCGATTCTTTTGTCAACAAAAATCGAAGTTTTTTGAGAAGCTGATCTTGGTGTCTCTAGATGACGTGAGGCATAGCTTTGTTACCCAACATCAAGTTGGAAGGATTATGGTAAACTTGGTCATATCTAGAAGTTTTGCAAAACCAGGGAGGGTCTCAGTGACAAGTTCATGTCACAGAGCATTCTGAGGAGAAGGGGGCAGCCTTCCATGCATTCATGGCTAAATGACCTACAGATTATGTGGTCTTTTGTAGGGTAGTTAGTAGAATGACCATTAAGGGAGGGTATTAAAGTAATTATGTAATATTTCTATAATAATCATTTGGTTAGTTAGTTTAAGATATTTCCTTCTCATAGTTTGTTTTTATTTAGAATGTTTCTTTTGGGTCTTTTGTTTTTGCTTTAGAAACTTTGCTTGTAATTGCTTATCTAAGAAGCCTTCGTCTCCTTTGTTACCTTTGTTAATATAACGTAAAATAATCAATTATCATTTCAACCAATAGCCTTAAAACATCAACAATTTTCTCAATGGTATGCCCACTTCCATTGTTAATGACTTTGAAAGATGCTGACCGGGAAATGGCACTAATCTGACTTATTTGTTTTCAGTATAAATCTTTAACCAGCAAATTAATGCTTTGGGGTTTGATGGAGCTTTGAGGTATTTTTGACTTTTTGAAGTTTATGCTTAGAATTTGACAATATAGAATGAATGCAAATGCAATACATGAAGAATAATAGACTGATATTTGGTTTCAGACTTCTGATTTTATTTATCAGCAAAGCCAATAATGGCCTACCAGGAATCCAACGATGGATTGAGGGTGACTTTATTTGCTTGAAAAGTGAGATAGAATGTTTGAAGCACCTCCAGTTGTAGCTAATGACTCCAGTAAGCTTTATTCATCTAATAAATAATTATCAAAAACAAATTTATAAAGAAATCTCAGGTCCAGTGCAATTTCTAGAATCTTGCCAGGCAAGATCTCTAGGAATGACCAATTTTCCCCACTAATCTGCTGACACAACTCCAAAATAACCATTGACTTCTTCTTATTAGCTGCCAACAATGAAATTTGATATGATTTGCTGGGCTAAAACCCTAGCAATTATTTTTATTGCAATCACCAGGCAAAACCAGTGGTATGGCCAGGCTGGGAAATGTACGGCCAGCTTGGAGAATGAAGAATCTTGCTGGAAATGGTATCTTTTCTACTCTGATCTGAAATTTGAACCCCTATGATGTTGTAATACTCTGATTTGCTCTTGAATTTGGCCCAAATGACCTGAAAAGAGCTTCCAATGAAGAACAATTTTCTGATTGGTGATAGGGTTTTCGTCCTACACCTGCAATTTGGAGGTTTCCATCCCCAAATCTGCTCCAGAGCTCTGTCAATATGCTACAGACCTGCTAAAGGTAAGAAATTCCCAAAATTCATCAAAACACATAATAATCCCCCAAAAGCTACGCCCAACTTGTTTTATGGCTTTCAACCCTAATTAAACCTCCATTGGAAAGATTCCAAGATTCCAAAGAACCTTCTCCCTTCATAACTCCACGCCAAGCTTGAGGGTTGCTTCTCATGAAAAGTTGGTCACTTTTAAAAGATATAATTACCATGGAGGGTGTGCAAGGTGATTTTACATTAAGTCTTCATTAAACATCTTTTAAGTTAACTTTTCCTATTTTAGAAAAAGTGACTTTATAACTATATATTATAAAGTTTCATTATAAGGCTCACCAAAGCAAGAAAATGACTAAGTGTAAGTCCCCTTTGGCTAACCAATCATCCCCTATACTGAGCATTTGTCTGCGGAGATGGATAACAAACAAATCTACAAATCTGGATGGCATCTAGAAAAGTGGGGACATTACAGACTTTTGGCAAGAATTGTTTAAGATGCAAGAATGCATGTGAAAATGAGCTTGACATATCATTATAAAACTAATGGTTAGACATAGATAATAAATGAATTCATGGAGACTTATTTACATTGCTTTTCTTTGGAACAATAGACTCATTGGGCTAAAAGGCTATCCCTTGCAGAATGGTGGTACAATACCTCTTCTCATTCTTCCATCAAGAAGATACAATATGAAGCAATAGATGGCCAACGTTTGCCATCTTTCACATCCTAGCTTGCAAGCAATTCAAAGGTACAAATTGTTGATTCAACTCTCAAGCTTTGAAAATATCCTTGAATTTTCATTTCTTCTTGCTCAAAGGTTGGGCCAAAGTCATAAACAATGGAAGTGGGCATACCATTGAGCAAGAAGATTTGATCAAGGAAGAGTTGGGCAAAAACAGAGGCTTTACAAGGATTGGAGAATAAAATTTGTGAAAATGTTTGTTTGTCTTGTTAGCATTTTGATTTGTCTGTATAGAGACAACAAATAACATGTGAGAGGTTGGACCTACCTTCTAATAGTAAGAGAAAGGTCCCTAGAAAATTAAAATAACTCTAGTCTCTAACACATGAACAAAATACACAATTATTAACAATATATAACATTATCTAGGGATTTTGGATAGATGTAAAAACTGAAATAAATTCCTAAAATTCCTGCCCTATCTTTATCATTTTAAGAATGAACATAAGACCCAATTTTCATAAGTGAAACAACTAAACTAGACACAACAAATACTTTCCCACTAGCAACAACATAAAACACTGAGTCGACACACATGAAAACAGGATAGAAGAACTGCCTCTAACACAAACAAACAATGTAAGAGTTTCGAAAATTAAATAACTTAGATGCATACAAAGCTATAAATAAGATGAGCATTAGTGGTACTACAAAGCTTAACACTATTCATCACTTTCAGTTCAACAAACATGCTAATCACACAAATTTCATATTCAACACTTCAATGACAAATTCTATTGTATAAGCATAACTTCAACTATCATTTATAATTTTTTGTGCCCAAAGCACTTATTTATAAATTACAAAGACCACCCAATTTTTGAGACTAGAGATAATAATTATTTATCCAAAAAATCGAAGTTTTAAGCAAAACTCTAAAAGCTACTTAAAAGAAAGAAAGAAAGTACTTAAAGGTAAAAACTATTATAAACAAAATAAATAAAAATTGCCCAAAACATACTATCCCCATCCCATCTAATCCCACCAAAAATAGACTTAGCCCAAAAAAGCTAATCTAAAAAGTCTTCTACATTTGAAGAATTTGAACTTTAAGTATCCAACGAGCCTAGAGAAACTAATCTTGGTGTACTATACTTGTCAACTGCCAACTAAACCTTTTCAATGAATTCTTTGGCAACATCTTCAATAGGCCTAGAAATTATTGTTTCCTTCTTGATTTGGGAATTAGCAAAAGTTGTACTACGACCCCTAGATCTCAATCTATGAGCATATCCTTCATCTTGAGCTTTAAAGCTCAAAATTTGTGCCTAAGAACTTCTCCATTTCTATCTTTGATGTGCTTGTCACTTTTCTTGCAACAAGATCTCAAATACAAGCCTTCGTTCAATCCAACATTTGTACAAAAATCCCTTGTCCCTAACACTTAGAATCTAACATAATCAAGCTTTGATACAAAAATGAATGAAAGAAAACATGCAGAATACACTTCCTACACTAATCTATAACAGGAGGTATGTGCAAATACACTAAATCTTTGCAGTTACAAGGAAAAATACACAACAAACTAATATACCATAAAACAATAATTTGTGGGAAAACTCTTTTTGGAAAAAAAAAACCACTCTAAAGCAACTCAATGTATTATTTAGTAATCAAAGGTTACAATACACTTGCAAAGTCTAAGCCTTCATAGGAGTATAACCAATAAGAGATATGGAGCAATTCTAGCAACATAACAGTACCTACAAAACTCATTATAAAAACCTCCATGTCCAGCACCTCAGAAATTGGAAAAGCTGTAAATGAAACCATCAAATGGTAATTAGGAAAGCCTGAACTAAAACCACTCAAAATGTGGTGCCCAGGTCCCTAGTTGAAAATCCAATGCTCAATCTTAAGATAAGTCCCCAAGTTAAAAATAGCATCTTCCTTCCACCTACCATAAGTTTGTGAGAATTACAAAGATGCCTTATGATGCATCATAACACATATCGTAAGTTGGTCAATGAGTCTAACTCTCTCTTACAGCTCTTTTATGGTCACATATTTTTACATTTCCAATGTAGGAGGCCCGAATCCCAAGGCCATAGTTTTTTATCAAGGGAGACAATCAAGGCCTTTTATAAAATTGTGGAGTTTGAAGAGATCTATGTCCCGAGCATCTTCAAAACCAATGCCAAACAACCTAGAATTATTTTTGAGACCTAACATGACCTCTATAGCCTAAGAATTGACCTTTTTTTGGTTCTATAGCCTAAAATTGTATTTTTAGTATTGTTAACATTAGGAGCAAAGTTGAGAGTCGAGACAACTTTCCTACCACATTGTCGTTCACCAAAAACTAACCATGAATAAATTAGTAACAAAAGCAAGAACCAAATGCAATCACAAACAACAATTTTGAAAAAGTATAATCATTCTACTGAGAAATTGTAATGATAAAATGCAAACATGAACGTTGTATAATTCATTGCCATTTTATTAATAGAAGAAAGAATCTATATCAACGTCCAAAATGATTGCTAGAAATTGTTCTTCAAATAAAGAAAAAGACAGCCACAAAATAAAAAAATCAAAGTCTACCAAAGAAAGCTGAACCAAAAAACTAAGAAGTCAAGTATTGCATTAAAACACATTGCACAATACAAAATCTACTTGAAGGTGCAAGAGAATCATTGGCAGTGAACATTTATATCAAAAAGAAAGGTTGTGTGATCAAGAAAAGAGTTTGTTGGATTATCGCCTTCTAAACAGCCATCAATAGAGCATCTATTACTGTCACCAAATTCTTGCCTTGACCAATTGAGCTATGTGAAGCTATATTTAGACATCGTAGATTACACCTTATCTTCAACCAAAAAGAGTTGAAGATCTTCTAAAAGAGGTCATAAAGCCAGAGAAACTAATCTATCTGTGGAATCTAAAATGGATGCAATGAAATTTGAACCTCCGAAATGATTGAACATTCCAATCAGTTACCGAAGTGTACATGCAATGGTTAGTGGTATAATCATTCCAAATCAACAACTGCATTAGAAAGCTTATCTTCATAGAATGGTTGATTGCATATATCAAGCTAGACTGGTCAAGCATACTTGAGTTAAATAGTACTGGGATGGGTATCAGCCTAGGAAATACAGATCCATAGGTGCAAATCACCATGAATGATGGAAGGTACACAAAGAGTCATTAACAAATGCAAAGAGTGCAAGGTGTATTAATTAAGCTCATGTGAGATTAGTAGTTGTGAATTAAATTACAACTCAATAAAGATGGGTTATTGAAGGAATGAGCTGGGTATTAAATACTTTACTATACAATTAATCCCAAAAAATGATTTCTGAAATAAGGAGTTGCATGCTTTCTTTTATAGTTCATTTAAAAGGTAGTATAAACTAATTAAACTATAAGAAAAAAATGAAAAAAACTTATCAAATTCATTTTCTCAATCATACCAAAGAAGCGAACAAATTTGTTGAACAATTCTTAAGACATTGAGCAATTTATATCAGTAAATCTCAATTACACCATAAGAAAAAAAACTACCATAATTATTGACTCCAACAAATTGTTCTTGATAATTAGAATAACCTATTGTTCTATTTTCTTCTAAATCCAATAAGTCATACAATTCAAACCTTTGCAGCCATCTTCCATGCTTCGACATCAGATGGACGATAAGCTGCTATTTGATCAAATGCTTCTGCTGCCCTGTGGTAATCATTAAGATCGACATACAAGGAAGCACGATCCCATTTGATAGCCATGTCATCTGGATCTGCTTTCATTGCTTTAGTAAGACAATAAATCAGCTGGCCTGTGTTTCCTTGCTCCCTGTACATGTCCAATTCAAATTACAAAACGTATTTTGGTTAGTCCAGTCTCCAACTACAAATAACATGAGTTGCAAAAATTTCAACACAGTTAGTACCAATAATCAGAATTCTTCAGAATCTAACATTACCAATATTAATTGTTCTAGATGTTTACCATGTATCTCTCTGTCTACATAAATTGTCAAATACAAATGTTGGACGCTCAACATCACCAAACAGCATGAGTGCAAAGGCCAGGGTATTTATTTGGAATTATTCAGCCTCGTCATGTCAAGTTATACCCTCCTCTATTCCACATTGTGCAAGCTTATTGGAGGAGGTTTTGTGCATACATGTAACCTCAATGAACAAATGAATTGTAAGTGGTACTTGCTAGATCAAATTCAGGGACAACAAACCAGACAGATTACAACCACCTGAACCTAATTTATCTAAGGCATTGTTAATATCGTAATAAATTTTAAGTTGCAACTGTATACACAAGAACGATGCATGTTATTAATATACTCAGTTGGGAAATCCTTCTTTCAAGCCAATTCAGTATGATTTAATCACACATTAGGGCATAAAATCAATTTTAGATGAAACAATACAAGAATTATTGACAATCACAGAGAAAGCTTGAGGTGGGCTGGTCATTGCTAAACATTAAAATTCTTCTCATCAAATCCAACACATTCAATTCTCATTAACTCTAATCAACACAATTAAGCTAAGTTACCGAATCGGGTACGGATACGAGTACGGGTACGTAGTTTCGGTACGCGGATACGTCAATTTTTTTGGAGGGGGTTGGGTACGTTTTGGGTACGCCTCTTTAATAAACATATGAAATCATAAATATATACATATTTAATACCTAAAACTTTAATGTCATAATAATATAAATCTATATTATATTAAATTTATAAGTTTATGAACTATTATCTTAATACCATATTAATATAAAATTATTTGATATTATTGAGTTTTTAAACATGTTAAATATTAATAATAAATATTAACAAAATAAAAGTAAAACTATATTCCTATCACTATTTTTCAAAACCTGTTAATATAAATACTACTTATTAGATCATTCATAAAATAACACATGTATAATAATAATAAAAATAATTAAATTAACAATAAATATTAAATAATATTTAATTTAATATTAATTAATATAATTTAATATAACTAATTTAAGTTTAAATTTAATAAACAATAGAATTCATTAAAACAATTGTAAGCTTCTTAATGTTAATAATAATAATAAACGATATTAAATTTAATAAAATTTTAGTAAATTAAAAACCTAAAATTAAAGTTAAAACACTTCCGTCGAACACAACTTTGGTTTTATCTCCGTCGGGAAGAAGCTATTCGAATGGATGGAAGAGTGAATCTTCGTTGGGAGGTGGCTACTTTGCCCTCGTCTGCCCTCATTTGACCTCATCGTGTGTCACCTCCCCTCGTCTGCCCTCGTTGTGCGTCGCCTTGCTGCGTCGTCTATGCTTGCATCTGTTCTAAAAAAACCCCTCGAAATCCACATTCGACATTGACTCGTCAAAAACGCCACAGAATCGAAAAATAAACGCCACGTCATTCCAAATACGTTGGGATTCATGGTTGAAAACGCGGATACGTTTCAGAGGGCAAATGCAGGAACCCTGTTCGATTCCACAGGGATTCCAGTTCGAATCCGAATCTGATTCGAATCGTACCCGAATCCAGGTCAAAACCTAGACGTACCGGTAACTTAGCAATTAAGCATTGACATGAAAAAAGTTAAGCATGATTCTGCTCCATGATGCTGACCAAGCTAGAAAATTTAAGCAAATGTCTTACAATCGCAGTCTACACATCTGTACACCTAAATAAATTAAAACAACATAATTTAGCAACTCGCCAAATTATACACATTCCAGCTGTTTGTTAATGGAAATCTTTAACAATGAACAATTTTGCAAAATTGTTAGCACAAGATACCATTCCCCAGTCTGAAATGGCTAATCAAGGTTTTTAATTACACTACAATTGCTTGAAAAAATAATCATATAGAGATGTATAGATTTACCATCAATATCTTGTGCAGGCAGCAAGATGGGTACTTGGTATACCTTTTTTATAGTTATGTAATGTTCCCTATTTTTAATTTTGTCTGTTTTCAAATTCTATTGTATTTTCTGATTATTGGAAGCAAGAAATTAACTAAAACAGCAAACTGAAAATTTAAATAAGTGGCTGGAAACACAAGAGTCAAACGTTCACATGTTGTTATAAACCCTCAAATACATCAATAGAGTGGATCTAACATGTAAATAACAATCTTCCACAAGGACACTTGCTGATTTGAACTTAATTGACCATGACCAGCTGGTATTGGAATAATAACAATACTCAAATTTGAGTTCAAACAGCCATACTACTTGTAAACATAATTTAAAAGATTCAAACTAGAATTTTATTAATCGCAGCTGTTGTAGCAAAATTAGAAATTTACAATGATGAAATTATAATTCACAACTTGTATGGCCAGTGCAAATGGAAAATCAGATTTGAAACTCTTGCAAAGTCCTTCTAAAACTGCTGTTCAAACCCCTCCAAAAATTGCTAAAGACTGATAAAGACAAATCTGATCCAAAAGACCTTGATTTATTGCTTGCTACAGTGGCAAACAGGGCTGTATGGACAGTTCTAGCGTATAAGCTGCTGATATAATGCTAGCACAAAAGTCAAAGTAGCAAGTATAATGTCTGAAAGTGATATGGCAGCTCCCAATTCATTGCGCAGACCTGAGTGTGATGTGTGATTTCCTAAAAATGATGATTGATCAAGTGCTCTAACTTTTGAACTGTACAGAAACCGTGGCTAGTACGAATGGCTGGCTGGACACACAATTTTGCTGATGACAAAAACAGAACAGCAATTACAGTTGCTTGATCTACCCTCAGAATGATGCCATCCAAGATGTATGACTGTAATTGAGGATTGTAGCAAAGTATAGCCCTGGAAAAGCATTCAAAATGCCCAAATTCGATTTGTACCCCTCTAAAAATGATGGCACTTCACTTCAATATGCTGGTCGCTGATGTGCGGTAACTGAAATGATGTAAACCAGCATCTGTATAATTGATCTCTAGCCTGGAATTTTCTGATTTTACTCCTCCAAAGGTATGCTCAGCTATGGTTGTTAAACTTAGTATAAACTATAAAGTCCTTAAATCCAACAAATGGCGATGCCAAACAACTCATATAATTCTGAAAACTGATGTAAAAACTCTCCAATATCCTAGGGAAACACTATAGCAGCACTATAGCAACAACATATATGATATAAACCATCAAAAGATAAAATCTTCAACAAATCACTATAGCAGTAACATGCAGAGTTGAAAAATGTCTTCAAATCCTCACTTAACATATCAGTACATTTGTGATCCCCAGATGGAATCACCCAAAATGGGAAACAAGGGTTTTCTTCCTTGATCCCAAATGTGGAATCCAAGAGGGTTTCTGTCCTCTCAACCCCTGAGCAAACCAAAGGTATTCATACTTCGATGGCAAAACTTGAATACCAAATCTCACAATGAAAATGCCAAATGAGGCTAGGTGCCTTGTTCTATATTCTTCCAATTTAGGACGTTGATTAAATTTCACTCCAATTAATATTTAAAAATACTTTTTATTTTATTTTATTTTTGATATACAAAAATATTTTTTATTTTTGATATTCAAAAATATTTTTTATTTTTGATATTCAAAAATATTTTTTATTTTAATATTAGTGTTTGAAATGTTGATGTTATAGCAGCAGGAGATATCTTTCCCCTGACTGTTATCTTAACTATTATAAATAGTTTATTCATCGCTGACTTCATTCATCACTGTCTTAACTAAATTGATTGTTATTCCTACGTGTGTTTCTTTTTAGTTTATATTCATTTGTTAACGGATGATTAAGACTAGTCGGGTGTTAGTTAATTCGCACCCCTTGCTTTAATGTATCACCGCGATTGGGGTCATGACTCTTCACGTCTTTTGATCGGGTATTTTATCCCTTCAATTGAGGGACATTAGAACACACACGATCAGGAGTTATATGCTGTTCTTATACTGCGATCTCTGTGAATGATCTGCTGTATAGTTCGCTGAACATAATCGGTGAATGAATGCTGCATGATACCTGTGAAAGATATACCGTGTGATGCCCGTGATTTATATATGCGATATATAAATGCTCAGCAAACAAATACAATCAAATTGAACATAACACAAAAGGAAGAAATCAATTTCTTCAATATACTGTTACATTGCTTCAGATCGATATAATTTAAGGAGATATTAAATTAAATAATTCTGCAAATTTAAATTCTGATCCAAAATTTAACATGGTATCAGAGCGGGTCTAAGCAAAGATTGTGATCAGAATTATTTAAACAGCGAAATATTCTTCTCTTCTTCTTAGGGCATCTATCTTAGCATCGAAAATGGTAAACGGACTCAAGGTTGAAGATAGACTCGATGGTGCCTCTAACTTCACCTCTTGGAAGTTTAGAGTCCTAAATGCATTAGAAGAAAACAATATTCTCGAGTTTGTGGAAAAAGAAGTGCCCGAACCTTCCGATGAGACTGAGAAAACACAATGGAGGAAGAATGGCACAAAGGCCAAGAAGATATTGATTGATTCCGTGAAGGATCACCTTGTGGCTATTATCTCCAAGTTGAAATCAGCTAGAGAAATGTTCAAAACTTTGGAGGGATTGTATGAGATTAATAACACCAGCAGAGCTCTTGCTTTAATACAACAGCTTCATCACATCAAGATGGCTAAAGGAGATTCAGTCATCTCCTTCTTCATGAAGATTACTGAACTAAAGAATCAACTATATGCCATTGGAGACATAGTATAAGATAGGGAATTAGTCATGTTGGCACTTAATGGTCTTCCCCAGTCTTGGGAGCCTTTTATCCAAAGTATCAATGGAAGATCTAAGCTACCAAAGTTTGATCGTCTTAGAGCAGATTGCATCCAAGAGGAATCCAAGTTGGCAGCGAAAGGTATTGGTCGTAGCTCTCACAATGAAGACAATTATGTTCTTGGTGCTCAAACTTCAAAGAGGAAAAGAAGAGAAGGGAGAAAAGGAAATTTCAAGAGGAATAAAGATAGGAAATCAGATGCTACTCCTGAATCAAAGACGAAGAAGGATCTCTCCCATATTCAATGCTTCAGATGTGACAAGTATGGTCACTATGCTAAAGATTGTCCAACAAGACCAAAGCATCATGCCTCTATCGCAGATATGAATGACGTCTCTCCTCTGAAGGAATCAAGAGATAATTCAAGTGGATTTCTATTCATCTCTGCCCTATCAAGCAATGTTCCAACCGATAGTAGCACATGGTTGATTGATAGTGGCGCTTCAAGTCACATTACAAGTTATAGAGAACATCTTTCAAAATTAATAGAAAGAGAAACTCACCTTCAAGTGGTAATTGGAGATGATGCTTGCTATTCAATAAAAGGTGTTGGAAACACCTCTCTTCACCTAGATTCTGGCATCCCTCTTCATTTGAGTGATGTCTTGTTCGTGCCAGGAATCAAGAGGAATCTTGTATCAATTTCAGCTTTAGAAGACAAAGGATATCAAGTTGCATTTTCTAAGGGAAAAGTTCTTGCTTGGCCAAAGAACTCTAGCATCAAAATAGCCCGAGTGATTGGTGTTCATCAAGAGAGTCTATATAGACTTCCCATTCGCCCAATTTAAGCATTGATGCATGATTCCACCAACTCAAGTGAGCTATGGCATAGGAGACTTGCTCACCTTCACTTTAGAGCTCTTCCATCCATGGAGAAGATGGTTACCAGCCTTCCAAAACTCAGTCAAAAGCATGATTGTATTTGTACAGGATGTGCAATGGGTAAAAATACTAACGGTCCTTTTCATAGTAGTGAAAGTAGATCAAAATGTATTCTAGATCTCGTTCATTCTGATTTGTGTGGACCAATGCCTATGGCATCCTTGAGTGGTTTTTGGTATTATGTAATTTTCATTGATGACTACTCTAGAAAGACTTGGATTTATTTTTTGAAGTCTAAGGAATCTGAAGAAGTGCTTGAGAAATTCAAAGAATTTAAGGCTCAAGTAGAAAATTTGTCCGAGAAAAGGATCCAAGGTTCTGAGATCTAATAACGGAGGAGAATACACCTCTGGAAGCTTCCATAATTTGTGTATCGAGGCAGGGATTAAGAGAGAGTTTTGTGTTCCTTACAATCCCTGTTGCCAGGAATAATCATTATGTTATGTTGTCATATTATGTTTATGTTGTCGTTGGTAATAATGAGTTACAGCGGTCAGTTAGTTAGCCGACGGGTAAGTAGTTGGAGTCGCGACGGTTGTGTCGTACCCCTTCGGCTGTTATATATTGCACTACCTTTCCTTCTTAGAGAATCATCATGTTAGTCGTGTCAGATGTAATGTTATAAGCACTTGATGTACATGGACTGTTGAATTAATATAGAGACTAGTTATTTAATGTATTTCCATTATGTTCTATGCATTTACTTTCTGCATTTAACCGTTTACCCGAGAGGGCAAACAATCCCCAGCAAAACGGAGTTGCAAAAAGGAAAAACAGATCCATAGTTGAGGCAACCAAAGCTATGATTCATGATCAAGACTTACAAACCTTCCTTTGGGCAAAAGCATCCAGAACTGCAGTGTATGTTCAGAATCGGAGCCCTCATAGAATATTGGAAAACATGACTCCTAAAGAAGCATTTATAGGTGTGAAACCTGAGGTTAGTCATTTGAGAATCTTTGGTTGTCATGTTTATATTCATGTGCCTAAAGATAAGAGATCTAAGTTGGAACCATCTGGCAAGAAAGGAATGTTTGTGGGTTACAGTGAATCTTCAAAATCCTACAAGAATTACATTTCTGGACAGAAATAAATAGAGATCAGCAGGGATGTCACTTTTGAAGAAGATGTTGCATTCAAAAGATCTAAAGGTTCATACATGGAGATAGATAATGAAGACCAAGAGACTCCTCAGGACATGGACGTTAATCATACTCCTGAGATTCAGAGGGAGTCTACTGAACCTGAAGAGGCTATTGATCCAGTTAAGCCTTTGGAACCTACTGATAGTCCAAGAGATATTGGTATAGGTCGAAAGAGACCTCTATGGGTTAGACAGACTATGCAAGATGCAGAAAAGTATGCAGCTCCTAGAGGCACATTCAGAGAAAGCAAAAGACCACAAAAGTTTCCAGGCTATGTGGCATCAATGAGCCACATCATTGAGTCTGAGCCTTCCAGTGTTGAGGAGGCATCAACTCAACAAGTATGGAAAGATGCTATGACAGAGGAGTATCAGCCCATTCTCAAGAATGATGTTTGGGATGTTGTACCTAGACTAGAAGGGAAATTAGTTGTGTCTTCCAACTAGCTTTTCAAGATCAAGCATGCAGCTGATGGAAGGAAGCATTGAAAAGTACAAAGAAAGATTTGTGGCTAGAGGTTTCTCTCAGAAAGAGGGAATAGATTATGAGGAGACCTTTGCTCCTATTGCTCACTATACATCCATCAAGACTATTATTGCTATTGCATCAGCTAAAGGATGGAAGCTACACCAAATGGACATAAAGACAACATTCCTTAATGGTGTAATTGAAGAAGTGTACATTGAACAACCAGATGGGTTTGTGATTCATGGAAAGGAATCACATGTATGCAGATTGAAAAAGGCATTGTATGGCCTTAAACATGCACCTCGTGCTTGGTATGAGAGGATTGATCGATACTTGATGAGCTTGGGATTCTCCAAGAATGATGCAGATTCAAATCTCTACTTCAAGGTAATTGATGGTGAGACTCTAATATTGATTCTTTATGTTGATGACTTGTTTCTTACTGGAGAAGATCATCTCATTGTCAAATGCAAGGAGTTAGCTTCTGAATTTGAGATGAAGGATTTAGGTCTTATGCATTACTTTCTAGGATTGGAGGTGTGGCAGAGCCCCAATGAGACTATTCTAAGTCAAGGGAAATATACTATAGATATCTTGAAGAGAGTTGGGATGATGGATTGCAAATCTATGACTACACTGATGGAAACAAATTTGAAGAAGTTAAGTGTCTGTAACTAGTTCAGATCTAGTGGATCCTACTATGTACCGACAGTTGATTGGATCGTTAATGTATCTAGTCAATACTAGACCAGACATTTGCTATGCAGTGAGTGCCCTCAATCAGTTCATGTGTGAAACAAGGCAAATTCATCTAGTTGCAGCTAAGCATATCTTGAGATACTTGTGTGGCACAGTTGGATATGGTTTGAGATATTCTTCCAATGTAGATCTAAAGCTACAAGGCTACTCCAATTCTGATTGGGCCGGAAGCATAGTTGACAGGCAGAGCACCTCTGGATGTTGCTTTAGCTTGGGGTCTGCCATGATTTCTTGGTGTAGTAGGAAGCAGTCTTCAGTGGCACTAAGCATTGCAGAGGCTAAATATATTGCAGCATGTGTAGCAGTTCAAGAAGCGGTGTGGCTTCCGAAGTTCCTTTCAAGATTGTTTGCACAAACATTGGAGTCGACTATCATTCATTGTGACAATCAAAGCTGTGTGAAACTATCTGTCAATCCAGTGTTTCATGACAAGAACAAAACATGTTGACATCAAATAACGTTATATCAGAGATATGGTGTTGAGGAAAGCAATTCAACTCAAGTATATTTGCACTGATGAACAGACGGCTGATATTCTCACCAAGCCTCTCTCCAGAGTAAAGTTTGTGCATTTTCGAGACAAGCTTGGAGTTGTGGAGAATGAAGCCCTTGCTGAGAGGGAGACGCAACATCAGTGATCTTTTGTAATTTGTTATAATGCATCTTTCTCTGTAACAGAGAAATTTGAGGTGAAAGCCCTTGTCCATCTCTAAGCTGGAGATGTGGTTCTTCCACCCTCTATGTGTTACGGGACTTTTTCTCATGAAAATAAATTGTAATAAATGTAATTATGAACATTATTATAGTTATGAAAGGGTGTGATTTTGGTAATCACCCTGTGACATTATATAAACCCGTGAATTAATAAAGAAGGATATTGTTGATGTGTCTTTTGTACACGACCAAACACAGAATAAAATACCTAAAGGTACCTTATCCTCTATTGAACAAAGTTTCCCGACTGCTGAAGATCTCGCCAAAGGATCAGTCGGAGTAACTCCAAGGCTATGATATGTAGGTTCTCTACGTGTGGATAAGCTCTTCGAGGTACGATGTGATTTTGCTGGAATCACAAGGGGACTTACATTCGACGACCTGAACGTCTGATTTACTTTGGATATTGTTGGAACGTGAGATTTTATTGGTCCTAGATTTTGAAAAAAAAGGAAAAAGGAGAAGGGTTGAAACGGGATCTATTTCTAATACTAAGAATGTAAGAGCAATGAATGACCTTTGATGAAATTCTAATAAGTCTTGCTTTGACATACCAGGACCATCTCCACAAGGTTAGTGCAATCTTCCGAGGAAAGCTTTATGATGTTCAAATCACCGCTACAGGCATGGACACCATCAGGCTGTTGCATATCAATGAAGAAGTGACAATTGAAGTTAAGCTTAAGCTGAATGATTCCAGTTGACTACACAAGGCAAGTCTGCAATCAACAAACTGCTAGTAGTATGGATATACAAATTTCACCATCGATCATACACATTTCTTCCACTCATCTAATAACATGAAATCAAATTTGAGAAGTATAGAGACCATGCAAATTGTTGAATCGACCCATAGAATTCACCATTTCTTCAATGAAGTTTACAAGTCTTTTTGCAACAATATCTTGGCAACAATTTTTGCCTTCTCTTTCTACTCTATTCTAACTATTTCCTACTCTCTGACTATTCACTATTAGCTAACTATTAACCCCACATTAACTATTAACCAACTATCAACCCTTACAAATGAGGAGCCAGGGCTTTATATAAAGAACCCTTTACAAACATACGGCTCTAATGGACTTAGAACCAATGGCTAGGATTACAAGATAGAAACCCTAATTAGGGTTTGTTACAACAATTTTCCTTAGCCAATTAGAAAATTACATTTCAGGAGTGAGGACCAATAAGAAGCAAGGGTAGGTGCCTCAAAGTTTGTGCCATCCCCGATAAATGAGGTACATTGAATCTGGACATGCTGAGGTGGACCAATCCGACTAGAGGCAAAATGACTAGGATGCCACCTTGTTTGATGTTTGTGCCTTGATTGATCTTCCTTCGTCCTTGATGTACTTTGATGAAAAGCGTGCCTCCTTGACTCCCATATGCTTGATGAGGCTTCCTTATTGTCAAGTCTTCCTTCTCCAGTAGCATATCTTGCCCTGAAGTGCTGGCAACTCCTTTCTTTGTCATCATGTGGTTCCTTAGTGTGGTGAAGTGAAAGTTTTGGCAATTGCTTGAACACTTGTAGTCTTTCAATGCTTCAAAACACCTTGAGTCCACCTTTATGCTTTTGGGATGTCCTTGATGAGGATGGACTGGAATAGGTCGTCCTTGTCTTGGCCTAGTCTTCTTTCATCTGCAAAACAAACCAAAAGATGATTAAGGACACATATGACATATTCATTTCAACATAGCATTTTCCACCTTAAATCATTAATGAGAAGACATCAAAATGGAATTTCGCTCAAGATTTTCCCCAGGGACAGGCCCTATAAGAATTTCGCCTTGGACCCTTTGGAAGGGTCAGGAGCGAAATTTGCATTCCTGGCCAATTTAGACCTCATTTCATCATAATCTCACAACTAGCCCTTTGCCTGGCTCAAACAAGGTGAAAAAATAGGAGTTTCAAAGGATTTCGCCCTAGACCCTCTGGAAGGGTCCAAAGCGATTTCCATGATTATGTCTCAACTGTCTCAATTCCTTACTCCGAATTGCTCTTAAAGGTGAGCATATGCTAGTTTTATTTCAACAAAGCCTAGAAATTCCATTTTTTAGCTTCCACCATGGGTGAATTAGGTGATCATGAGAATTTCACTCTGTACCCTTTGGAAGGGTCAGGAGCGAAATTCAGCCTTTAGGTCAAAATTCACCCTTCTTAAACTCAAAACTTACTCAAATGCAAGCTCGTGGCAATCTTCAAGTCTAATCCACCTTGATCACTATCTTGGCTCAACACAATCTTGGAGGAAACATGAGATTTTCTGAATTTCGCTCTGGACCCTTTGGAAGGGTCAGGAGCGAAATTCAAGTCTTAGGCTTAATTCTCCATTTCCTTCACTTCAACTCATTTTGCAGGGCAAAGTAAATATCATTCCAACCTCAACCACGCCCTAGGAATCAAAGTCCTAGCTTCACACAAGGAGGAAATAGGCAGTTTTGAAGTATCTCGCTCTGGACCCTTTGGAAGGGTCAGGAGCGAAATTCATATTTTGCTTGTTTTTCTTGAGTCAACTCCATTCCTTTCCTCTAGACTCCCTCATTTGAATCCATCTCTCATCTTGGCAACATTTGCTTGATCCTCAAAAGGCTTGAAAAGGAAAATTCGCTCAAAAACCTAGTCAGGGACAGGACCTATCTGGAATTTCGCTCTGGACTCTTTGGAAGGGTCAGGAGCGAAATTCATATTTTAGCTCAAAATTTGCATTTTTGGTGATCAAGAATCGTTCAAAGGCAATCCAAAGGATTTCTCTCACCTAGGTCTAGGCCTGACTTCACACAAAATTTGGAGAAAAAGATGGTTTTAGGGTTTTTTCGCTCTGGACCCTTTGGAAGGGTTAGGAGCGAAAATCTTGTTTTGAGCTTATTCTTCCATCCTTTCAACCTCTATCAACTTCAAAAGGGCAAGAACACCTCTCCTCACACTCATCCAAGCTACAAAAACTCAAAGTTTGACTTGACCTATAGGGAAAATAGGTGATTTTAGAAATTTCGATTTGGACCCTTTGGAAGGGTCAAGAGCGAAATTCATATTTTGCTCAATTCCTTCAAATTCCTGGATCACTAGCAACTCAAAGTCATTCTTAGGGACATCTCCTTCTTGATTTTACCTTAGCCCACACTTGATCTAGCACAAAGTTAAGAGAAAAGAGTGATTTTGAGAAAATTCGCTCTGGACCCTTTGGAAGGGTCAGGAGCAAATTTCTTATTCTTGACTTGATTCTTCATCCTTTCAATCTCATTCTTCATTATAATATTAAATTTCATCGTTTTTCACCCAAGGAACAAAGTTTTAAGCCCAAGCAAGGTTAAAAAATAGGTTTGTAAGGAATTTCGCTCTGGACCCTTTGGAAGGGTCAGGAGCGAAATTTCCATTCTTGGACAAAATCCTCACTTTTCAACGCTTTCAATCATCCCCCAAGGCAAGCACACATCAATCCACCTTCCAACATGCTTTAGAGACCAACACTTAGCCAAAATTAGGAAGGAAATGAGGGTTATGAGGATTTTTCACTCTGGACCCTTTGGAAGGGTCAGGAGCGAAAATCTTGATTTATCCAATTCTCTCTCAAACTTGATCAATTTCAAGGTCCTTTCAAACTCTATTCATCATTTTAGGCAAGATAGAAGGTAAAATGGAAGATTTCGCTCTGGACCCTTTGGAAGGGTCAGGAGCGAAATTTCCATTCTAGGTTGATTTTCACCATTTCATCTAATCCATCTTTAAACTTGATCAAATTTGCCTCTCCTTACCACCATCAAGTCCATTTGCCACTCACTTGGCTCAAAGCAAGGTCTTTCCAATGTCCTAGGCAAAATAGAGGGTCGGATGAGGATTTCGCTCTAGACCCTTTGGAAGGGTCAGGAGCGAAATCCCTACTTTAGGCTAATTTCCATCATTTTGTAGTCTTAAACCTCCTCTCCAAGGCAAACATGCATCCAAGTCTCCTCAACTATGCCTCAAAAATCCAAAACTTGGCCATATGAAAGAGCAAAATAGAGGAAAAGGTGAATTTCGCTCTAGACCCTTTGGAAGGGTCAGGAGCGAAACTCATGCTTTAGACAAAATCCACACTCTCCAACTCCTTCAATCACTCCCTAGGGCTAGAACATATCAAATTGCCCTTACCATGCCCAAGGAACAAGGTTTTCAGTGCAAACAAGGAGAAAAAGGTGACCTCTAAGAATTTCGCTCTGGACCCTTCGGAAGGGTCAAGAGCGAAATTCACCTTTTGAGCTAATTTCTCACTTATTTTCTCCTCTTCATACCTTGGACAAACCTCGTTAGGCTTCCTTCCATCATGATCACATGAATTTGCTCTTCAAGTTGACATCTAGCCCAAGAATTTGGTGAAAAATAGGGTTTTACATGAATTTCGCTCTGGACCCTTTGGAAGGGTCAAGAGCGAAATTCAACTTAGGGTATAATCCTGACTTCATCTTTCACATTCCTTCACTTAAACAAGTGCTTTTGCCTCCACTCAAGTCTAGGAATGAGCTAGTTCATGATCTTGGGCAATATAGAGTTGACCTATAGAGGAATTCGCTTTGGACCCTTTGGAAGGGTCAGAAGCGAAATTCCTATTCTAAGCTCAATTCTCCTTCAAACTTACTTGACTTTGCCTTGGACATGATCCTAGACACATTTCCTTCCATGTCTTTCGCCAATTTTCTCAACCACTCACTGACTTACTCGAACTCAAATGAGACACAACCAACAAAACTAAGCCTAAGGAAGACCTTGAAAGAAACCCTAACTTGGAGCATCCACTGACTCATCCTAGCTCAAGCAAAGCCTACTATCAGGCGATCCCCTTGACAGCACTCATCATGCAAAGGCTTACTGACAAAACCCTAAAAGACCAAGAAAGCAAACCCTAGAAAGCAAAAAGTAGGGGTCCCCATTTGCAATGGGGCGATGTGTGAATACGTCACAATAGATACACGGGGAGAAAATAATAGAAGAAAAAGAAATTGAAAGAAGCAAAAGTGAGAGGATAGTTAAGGTCTGGTGGTTGGGCATTGGGCATTGGAGAAGGGGCATACAGTGTGTGTCCAACTCGGGGTACAGTGTACACCCGAGAGTGTCCTGGCCAAGGTTGTGTTTATTTCATGCCGTGAAGGCATGTGGGGTTCTGTGTAGGAACTGTGTCCTCTTGCAATGCTTCCTTGCCTGGAAACCCTAGGCCTATAACTAATCCTCTACGTGTGGGAAAACAACCTCTATGTGATTTACAGATATGTATTAATCAATTTCATATAGTCATTGCCCTAATGTTTCACTACTGCAAATTATTTTCTCAATGTTTTATTCTTGATATATATATTAATGTTAAGATTTCCTCCTTAAATGGATTTAATGTATAAAATTTATATGGTTATATTTCAAATGTTTCTTTGAAATAAATTTATAATTAATTTATCTATTATTACATTTACTTTTCTAAATGTATTAAATGTGGTATTAAAGCATTATAATAAATAATAAATTAAATTGCCTTACTGTCAAGATTATTTATATTAGGTGAAAAGGTTAATTACATTAGGTTAAACTTTAATATTTGATTTATTTAATCCGTTGTTAATATTTAATTAACCATAGAGGAAAAGTACCATCACACTAGGAGTAGCCATGGTGGATGTCATGTTGAGAGACTCCATGACAACATCACACTGAGAGACTCCATGATGAATCCTTTGTACTTGTGTTTTTTTTTCCACACATGGGAGTAGCCATGGTGGACGACATCACGTTGAGTGACTCCATGATGGGCACTTCTGCACATATTCCTTTGCACACATGGGAGTAGCAATGGTGGAAATCACGTTGAGTGACTCTGTGATGAACCCTTCTTCCACAAATGGGTGTAGCCATTGTGAGTGTCATGTTGAGAGACTCCATGACATGGATATTTGGAAAGATACCTCCCTAGCTAAGAGGGAGTGTTGATGTTATAGCAGCAACAGATATCTTTCCCCTTATTGCTATCTTAACTATTATTAATAGCTTATTCATCGCTGTCTTAACTAAATTGATTGTTAGTCCTACGTGTGTTTCTTTTTAGTTTATATTCATTTGTTAACGGATGATTAAGACTAGTCGGGTGTTAGTTAATTCGCACCTCTTGCTTTGATGTATCACCCTGATTGGGATCATGACTCTTCACGTCTTTTGATCAGGTATTTTAACCCTTCAATCGGGGGGCATTAGAACACACAATCAGGAGTTATATGCTGTTCTTATACTGCGATCTCTGTGAATGGAACATGTATAGTTCATGGAACATAATCAGTGAATGAATGCTGCATGATACCTGTGAAAGATATACTGTGTGTGATGCCTGTGATTTATATATGCGATATATGAATGCTCAGCAAACAAATACAATCAAATTGAACATAACACAAAAGGAAGAAATCAATATCTTCAGTATAATGTTGCATTGCTTCAGATCGATATAATTTAGAGAGATATTAAATTAAATAATTCTAATCAATAATTTAACATGAAAAACACTTTGTTTAATGATATTATTTAAGTAGCTCCTTAGATTAAAAAATTAACAAGCCCAACTTAAAAATACGTAAATTTATTTCCCTGCTTTGCACTTAATCCTACAGGAAAAAGAAAAAGGCTAGAAGTCTTCTCCATGGTACTATTTCCGAAAAGGGGACATGACAAGTTAATCCCAAGTATTTAATATCTATGATGCCACTCGATAATTATTTTTCAATTCATATACTTATTGTTATTTAGAGGATTATCAAGTAATGAAGTATCAATGTTTAGCAATCAATGGTTGTTATATGTTTCCACATATTCATTGTTTTCTTATATGCTGCTGCCAATTTGTTAATGCTGCAATTTATAATATAATTTTTAATAGAAAGGATAGAATTAATATATGTTATCATTGATGAACCCGATATAGCAGCATGAGAAAATTTTGTCATTATACATTGATAGCAGCTTTGAACGCCAAGCTATGATTAGACATCAAAAAGTAAGACGAGAAAAACAAAGCAGAAGCTAAGAGACAGGAGATCTGAATGGTTGTGCAAACAAAAGCAACCTATTGATATCAATATCTATCATATTCCTGTATTAGAAACAGAAGCAGTTAAGTTGTCTCTGTTAGAATTAGGATCACTAAGCATTTGCTAGTATCAAATTTGGAGTAAATTACTAAATTAATAATGAATAATGTATGTACAAATAGGTAGAGTGATTGGGTTGAATCAGAAGTCAATCCCACCACTCCATCAGTGATGGCAATTAAGCTCGACCATCTGGCAAAAAATTGGCGACATGTGCCTTGGATGAGTTTGACCAACTCTCCAAGTTGCCATATAACCTACATAGGGATACTTATTAAATAATAAGTGAAAAATATTCTACACTAACACCCTTCCTTAAGAACAACTTAGGGAGGAATGAATGCAATGATGATGGATCCCATCTACCAGCCTGTTAGGTACCCATGTACAATTGAAGATCTCTCATAAACAGAGAAAGGGAGAAAACCCTATGGGAACAAAACTCCCCTCTAATGAGAAAGAGAAGGATAAGACCTCCTACAAAGATGTTTATGTGAAGATGAACATGAGAATAAAGAACTCCTAAAGCATGTCAAGAACGTAAACTCTGCCGAAAGATGAACTAGTGTATGCCGGAATCAATGAACCTCCCAAAGGTGTAGATCAAGAGATACAAAACTCTACATGGGTGAACCTATAGATCACTACTCAACCATGAAGTTGAAGATGTAGATAGAGCTATGATCAAAGACTACAAATAAGAAAGCATGAGTGTCACATAGTACACTACTTAGAAGTGTCCGGTGTTCAACATGGATAATCAAAGAACAGAAATAACAAAGCACAAGTGTCACATAGTACACTACTTAGAAGTGCCTAGTGTTCAACATGGATAATTAAAGAACACAATAACAAAGCACGAGTGTCACATAGTACACTACTCAGAAATGCTTAGTGTTCATGAATCTCACCAAAAATGATCCACTGAAAGAATTCCCCATATGAAAGATACAAAAGAGTAGGTCTATGAGACCCCCTGCAAATTTTTGAAGTTCATATGGCTCCACGAGATTCCTCCACTGCTCCACTAAAGACAGAAAGTATAAGCGATACTCCACTAAAGACAGAAAGCATTAGCTATACAAATGTCATAATTCCCTCCTTAATGCTGATGAGGAAGTGTAATGTTGGCAAACCGACTGAATTTCGGCACAATGACGTGCATAGGAGTGAGACTCAACATTAGATCTACTATTCCCTCCATAAGGAACACAGATTCAATTTTGTGGGACTTTATATGAGTGTGTTTACAGAAATATATGCTATAAGCTGAGCTCATACATGTTTTATGTCATGGTGTGTACAATGAAGACATATACAAGGTGTCATTCAAACCTTAGCATGTACTGTCATTTCCTATATTTTGCCTTAGAATTCCCAAAAAGGTATGAAGTATATTTGGGAAACGAAAATTGCCAATCTTTAAATCGCGATTTAGATCCAAGCACTTGAAAATATATGAGCCTGCTGACTATTCTTATGAATTTTGAAACTGATTGTTTCTTCCTTGATCAGTTGCCTTCTTTCCCTTCAATATGATACGTGCCTGATCTCAGTTTGCTCTTATTGCTTAATATTGTCTTCTTTGACTGGTACTGATGTTCTCTTCAATTGTTTGCCGAAGATGTCTTTTGATCTTCCTTGATATGATCCTGATTTGGTCGATTCTATAGATAAGGACTTCTACTCTGATTTGATGCTTTCCCTCTCTTTGGGGTCTTCCTTCATTTCCTGAATTTAATTCCAGGCTCCCAATTCTTATTCCTCAATTGATCCTTCTATAGGGACTGAATTGCTGATCTGCTAATTCAATTTCTAGTCCAAATTAATGTCCTCGTCTCCTTTGATCAACTGACTTTCTTTTATCTATTTTTTATGTTCTGTCCTCCCTTTCTATCTTACATCCCATCTTCTATTTATACCACTCCATTATGCCTCTTCATCCAAGGAAAGCGATTCTTCAAGAGAGTCAGCCAGATTTTGAAAATAATAAATTTATTTTTATCTCCTCAATAGGGGCAACCATACCAAGAGTGTTGACCCAAATCAAGGAGCCTCAAATAATAATTTTAATTCTATTTCACTTTCTCAAGTTGGTGCCAGTATTAGATGAAGTCGGACAGCAATTATGGGCACCAAAAGTAGAATCAAACCACCTTGGAGGTCGGCCAATGTTTGCACATAAAATATCTAATGGGTCAGCTAGGCAATTAATATATAGGTCCTTAACATGGTCGGCCTAAGGGAATTTCATCACCCTGGGTTTCATTATAAAGCTGCAATCTGGGTGGGGGCATGAAACAACAAGATGACAAAAGCTGAAAAAGAAACCACCATAATGCAAGACATGAGCCCCAAAAAATTTGGTGCTTTATAAAGTAATGCATTTTACAAAATAAATTTGACCAATGCATGGGAAATGTCAAAACATTAACTTTTGAAAAAGATGGCACACAATTTTGACTTCCGTTCAAAAGTTATAACAAAAACAATTTATAGCTCAAGTTGCCTATTTTAATTACAACAGCACTAATAGATCAAAAAATGCACTAAGGAGAGATCCACCATAGACATGCAACCACTCATTGGAATCAGGATGAAATAAGATTTCTAACAAGTATTCACACTCGAAAAAAATGCCTCCAATATGCAAGTTATGCAAAAAAAGCAAACAGCCACCCCCCTTACAAGCACTTGAATGCTAACTAATTGTATAAAAATCAATGATCGTTAATAGTTAGCGAAAAATGATAGTGCTGAGTTTGCTGATTGTTACAACATTAAATTTTTTGCACCAACCAAATTAACATGCCTAAAGAGATAAGTTGTAAAGAACTTTTTACTAAGTAATGAGGCACTTGTAGGGAATTTTGGTGTTGAAGACTGCTGAAGGTTAATGTTAGGTGATTGAAGACTCTGATCAAATGAGAAATCTTCCCAATAGTGAGCCCACATAGAGGAGTGGTGTTTGCAAGCCTGCAGATGGAGTTCTCCTGGGAAAAATTCCCAATTGTTTGATGAAGTCAACTACTACAGGTTTGACCACATGAAATCTGCAAAAAAAAAAAAAAAACTCAACAAATGCGGATGATGAACAGTCAGCAAATAGTAGCGTGTAGGAGACCACTGCCCAACAATAAATAACAATAGATGTTGTCAAAGAACCCTGCCAAGCGAAGAGGAGTTTTGACCACGAATAGTGGTGAGTGGTGAGTTTGACCACCAATCGTGGTGACTTTTCTTTTGTGCTTTCCCACTGCCACAAAATTCTTCTTCACTACTGAACAACAACAGCAGCCAAAACCACATAATTTGATGGCAAATAATGTGCAGATTTCCTCATGCAATGACTGCATATAGGCACCAAAGGAGGAGACTTCTAAGCTGTGTAGGAGTGTTGTAGGAGGCGTGGCAGAGTGTAGATGCAAGCAAATCACCTATTGCGCATGTAGTGATCACATCCCACAATATAGATTGAGCAAAGATGCGCTATGCTAACAATCAGAGCGGAAGCTTGCCAAAAAGCAAGTTTGAACAAGAGCAAGACCCTTTGGCATGAAAAGACAACTTCAAACATGGGGTGCAGCAAATGAATCCTTCCAGCCAATAATATGTTGTCTATAGCAGAGGCGTGCTGGTCTTTTTTTTTTCTGAATGAGCAAATAAATGGTGCCTCCAACAGAAAAATGGCCTAGCAGGTCTGGTAAAGTCAATGAAGGTCGCAGAAAAATAATGGCAACCACAAATAAAATAAAATTGCAACAAGAAAAATAATGGCAACCACAAAAAGGCCAATCAGCCACAATTTCTGTTGCACAAATAGGCCAAAGAGGATGCAATTTCCACAAAACTTACAAACAGACCAATAAAATGGCCACAAAACTTCTACAAGACAGGCCAAAATGACCAAATGGGCTGGAATAAACTGCAATATTTCCACAAAATTAGATTTCCAAAATGGCGAAAAATCCTACAAATAGGCCAATGTAGGCCACAAATTCCTACAAACGAGGCAACAAAATCCCTGCAAAAATAGTGAAACTATTGTACTAAATAGATGTTACATCCCACTTGTGCCCTAGCTGTTTTTATGCTACATCTACGCCATGATGTTTGTGCCCTGGTTGTTTTATGCTATAATTATGACATGTTAATCGTGCCCTAGATGTTTCATGTTATAATTGATGATGTTATTTGTGCTCAGTATAATGAAATGATGACTCACAATTGTTAAATTGATGTTTTGATATTCAACATGATGACATTTAAGATGTTTTACTTTTGTTTATAATATTTTTGAAATGTCAGAGTTATGACAAGGTTTCAGGCCAACTGTTTGAATTGGCCAAGTGTGTGCAGGTGTTTGCTGTCCTCCGAGAAGGGAGGGGAAGTATCATTAGAATGGGATGTAATGAAAGAGAGTTCATGCCATCTGAAAACCCTAACCGTAAGTTGATTCAGGTTGTCTCATGTTGACCATGTCTTTCGTCAACCTATCGTGTCAAGTAATCCTAATTTGGTCTGAATAGGAGTTTAGGGTTTCACAACTCTAATCATAGATTGGTATTCCAAGTTAATTTATTACTATTTTAATTATGGGATTTAACCGTTTTATCGCTCTTGCATTAATATAATTTATACATGTATATATTAATATATACATATACTCCCATATGTAAGTGTGTATATACATGTATCCAAGACATTAATGGATACATACATATAAGTGCTTGTATAGAGAGATATGCATATAATATAGATGTATAGAAAATTAGAAATATAAATATTAATTCACACCCCTTTTATTGTATAATATTGTTATTAAATATTTTGACCAAACTTTTGATATGGTCTTTTATAAATTCATTAGCAGGTGCCATGCTACTTGTGCAAGTCTAATGAAAAGTTTCATTGGCACCAAATTTATACTAGTAATTTTATAAGAACTTAGACTACCGTTGAAAGCTTATTCTTTTTATTTAATATATTTCAACACTTATTATCGATGGCATAGATATAAGTTGTTTGTGCAAGTATTGTTTTTAAACTGGGAAAATATAAAAGATTTTAAAGGCAAAACATTAGTGTATGCTTCAGCCCGATAAACATATATAAATCTCCATCGGGCATAAAACAAGGGAATGTAATGGGTTTTAAACCACTGTAGTGGCAAGTCAGAATACATGGCACGTTTTTCATTTTTTTTTAATTTGAAATTCACTCTATTGGAATGAATAAACTCGATATGGAAGGACCGATTCTTCTAGAAAAATAAAAGAGGAAGTCATTTTGGCATGACTCTTATCTTCTCCTTCAAGAAAAGGGCATGGAATTGGTGTGATTATTTGGTAATGAAAATGAAATTAGGTCGAAATTGTATAAACTGCCTCATATCATGGATGTATATAGTTAATTTGGGTGAAGTGATAGACACTTTTGGTTTTTGTTTTGCAAAAATACACGAGCTCTGCATATACTATCACAGTCTTCCTTCCAATATAGCGACAACAATTCTGGAAAAATAATACTCATCTTGGAAGCTCAGAGGGTTCACGGAGCTGAAGAGCTGTGCAAAGAAGCAATATCCAATCGCATCTCTCTTAAATAACCAGGTCATGTTATTTATATAAACCTAGTAAAGCTTTGTGTATACATTCTCTTTCTTTCTTTCTGAGTCTGAATTGAGGATGGTTAAGCTTAGAGAAAATGCATAAGGATATATATAGTATGGCTGTAAAATTATTCTATTTTGGGGAATGGGAAAAATATAAATGTGTATAGAAATATACAGCACGGCTATGGAATTATTCTCATTTGTGATTAGAGAAATATAAGAACACAAGGAAATATTTGTTTGCCCTCTCGGGTGAATACTTAAAGCATAAAGTACGTTATGCAGAACAATGCCATAAATATCAAACAAGTATCAGATATGTTATTCCATTCATAATTCGTGTGTTGCAAGTTACATTCTGAAGTATATAAAGATACCGAGGGGGTGCGAGTGCCAACCGTCGCACCGCAACTACCACCACTTGGCTGCCAACTAACAAACCCAATTACAACTTAATTAACTAGTCGTATTCCCGTATACAATAATGCGGCTAACATCATCCCCCCAAAAGAAAAGTCGTCTCCACGTGACTTACAACAAAAATGGAGATCATGCAACCTAGACTATATACATATCAGAAAAACTAGGGAGGGGGCTGAGGAAGCATCCCTGAAACAGAAGGCTGAGATGCCGGTGTCTGGGCCGCCAAGCGGGCGCGGAGCTCATACACCTGCTGAGTGCGTACAATCACATCTCACTCTGCCACCAATACTTTCTCCAAAGCTGTCTTCACCATGTGTGTGGCTTCCAGCAACTCCTCCTCTTTTGTATCCCCTGCCTCCGTCGCGCAGACCAACCGAGTCTGCAACAGACTCCTCTCAGTATTGACGGCATCCAACTCCTGCTGCACGTGGCTTCTCACACTCTGCTTAGCCGCCAGACGAATCTCTACCTCGGCCTTCTCTACCCGGGTCTCAGCCGTCTCTGCGCGGGCCACCTCAAGCTGTGCCAACAACTGCGCCCTCTCGGCTGCCCAGGAGGCCTGCTGATTGGCCATCTCCTTCTCCAACGCTACTCGTGAAGCCTCGCAGACCGCAGACTCTTGTTGTGTACGCCTCAATGTATAATAGGGGACAACTGCCGTCACCCAACTCTCCACAACGGGCTTGCGTAGCCTCCAAGCCTGGAGCATCTCCTCTGTCTCAGTAGTCGGCCAACCTTGAGACTCAAAGCAAGTAGCAAAGGCTGCCGGGCAGCCCACCCGCATAAACTGTAAGACTTGCTCTAGCTCCACCATCACCTGCTACAATGCTTGCGTTTGGGCAGCGGCCACCACCCGCCTACCCCTCGTCACCATGTCAGCCATGTCAGCTAGATAGGTCTCAATATCCTCCCCCGTCTGTGCCGAAGGCTGTGAAGTCTCTGGTGGAACGGACACAACGGCATCTTGCTATGAAGGTACCTCCTCCGCCACCGAAGGTGTACCATCTCCTAGCGCCTACCCAGCAGAGGCGACCTCCCCCGCCTCGTTCCCAACTGTGAGTCCATGTGCCTCTCCTGATGAGTCATCCAAGTCGACTACCTCTACTCTAGTCTCTCGACACGGTGAGAATACAACAGCTCCCTCCGATTGTGCCAGTGTCATCTGAAACCGCTGTGTGAGCCAGCTCTGCATAGCCACGAGGTCGGCACGCATCTCTACGACCGGGGGATGGTTCGCTGTCATCGGCTCCTCCAACAAGGAAGCAGAAATAGTCACCACTGCGTCACTCCCCACAACGTCCAACCGTACCTGAGGCTCTGTATCCATCACCTCCCTCAGCCCCTCCTCCTCATTGACCACTACCCGATGCGGTGACTCCTTCGTCCCTGACTCGGCCATGTCCTCAATAAGTGTCGCCGTGGTTGGGCTCGATGATGCTACCCGTTGCTATAGGGGGCCAAGTGTAACTGGCGTGCGGCTCTGTCCGAAGGCCAAAATAAAGGTCCGCCTACTCCAGATGATGGCAACGGCGTGCCCATCAGTAGTAGGGGTGGGGCAAACAGGACCCGCTCCTCCGTTGCCCTGCTGCTATCATCCTCCTCTTCCGCTTCTGATTCCTCTGTGCTACTGGAATCCGTCCCGCTGTCAGGCTCCCTTGAAGCCGAGGCCGTATCTACCGCCCTTTTCCGCTTCGCGGAAGAGTGCCCAATGTCCAAGTGCCTCCAATACATTATTGGAGGCTCACTTGCTGCCAACGGTCCCTATGGTCGTACCTCCAGCTCTTCCTCGAGCACTGCTTCCCGCGTGGCCTCAAGGAACAACCCTATAGCGTAGTGAGGCATATAGAATGTGCGATGTTGCAGAGTCAAAAACTCATACATGCCCTCTGCGAGTAACGCGGCCCAATCATACACGATGCCATTCATCAACCCGTTCATCAGCATAATCTGAGGGAGGGCGATGTCCAACGCCCTATCCGACTCTATCAATCTGCTCTTGATGACATCCATAATGCATCTCCAGTGGCCCTCCGCAACAAAAGTCTTACGGATTCCTCGACCCTTCGTGGCACTAGCCACACTATCCAACTCTGCTAACGTCAAGTTCCTAGAGATTAATTTAATCCACCACTCCTTCTCTTCCCGCTTCATCTTTTTAGCCTTCAATTCTATTTTCTTGCCCTGGCTGCCTGGAATGCCGAATACCCTTGTGAAATCCCCTGCTTTGAAGGATATAGTAACATCCCTCCCGAGGTATTCAAACGTGTTGGTGCATGTGTGCCTGTCGAAGGTGTCTACCATGAACCGGAGGGCACCCTCATACTCTCGGATAGGAAATACGGGCATCTGAATAGCCCACTCTACTTGTGCCTTTCGGAGATTTTGCTTCACAAGATCATTGTCGGGAGTGTCCTGCCACCATTTCCGACACCCGACCCGTTCAGGCCTTCAAAGGTGATGTTCTGGGGGGTTAATGTATTTTTCGCACTTACGGCAGCCTGTGGTGCCTTCTGCTTTTGCTTTTGTCGGGCGCTGGCATCCATGGTGCTGCCTGCAACACGTACGCCTGACGCTAAAACCTTGGTATTGCTATCCCTCTGGCTGCTACTGGAGGGAGCATGTAGCTGTTTTTTCCAACTTCTTTTCCCTGCTGAATCCATTAATCTCTGTATAACTGAATTCCTGAATTCCTGTTAAAAAATCGTACAGTCTTAGGCACCTTCGTAACGACCTCCTTTTTCTTGTGTGGCTGCGTGATCTACCTGTGGCGGTCCTTTTTCCCTTGCGTGGCGATCCTTTTTTTTCTTTACGTGGCTGTGCGGGACTGCGCGGCTTCCTTTTTAGCGATTTCCGTTTTTTGTGTTTGTGCGGGGTTTATATTAGCGGGTGGCGTGTGCCGGCTGGGCGGCATTGTGCGGCGTGCGCGGGCTGGCTTTTCTTTTTATTTCCGTTTGCTCAGGGGTTTATGCAGTTGGCGGTGTGTGGGTGACCACCGCACAGTAGCATCCACCGCTGGTGGCCCCACTTTTTTTTTTCTTCTTTAATTTTTTTTCCGTACGGTACGGTTGTCGTACAGACCGTACTTTTTTTTTTTTTCTATCTTATAATAGACTGACAAACATCCAGACTAGAGGGGCCAGGTTGCCTCCGTTCATGATAAATCTTTAATTTCGATCCATTGATGGCGTCTAGCACCTCCTTCCCGTCCGGCGTCCACAACTTAATCGCCCCGTTGGTATTGACCTTGCATACCCTGAAGGGCCCTAGCCATCGCACTTTGAATTTCCCAGGTTTGATTTCGTTCTTCCCATTGAATTTCAACACTAGCTGTCCGGGAGTAAACTTCATTCGCCGAAGGTGCTTGTCGTGCCACACCTTTCGTCTTTGCTAGGCTGTCTCTGTGGCCCATTGTGCCAGCATTCTTTTTTCGTCCAACTTACTTAAGGCATACAGTCTCTCCCTCAGGCTTTCCATATCCCCGAGTTTGTTCTCTACTGCAATGCGAAGGCTTGGCACCATGAATTCCGCTGGCACCACCGCTTCCTAACCGTACATGAGTTGGTACGAAGTCTGACCCGTGGTTACTTTGTAAGTCGTTCTGTAGGCCCATAGTACAGAGGGTAACCTCTCCTCCCAATCTTCCTTTTCTACCCCGCAGGACTTGTAAATTACCGATACCAATATTTTTTTTGTGGCCTCCGCCTGGCCATTGGCACGTGGGTAGTACAGGCTCGATAATGAGTGAAAAATCTTGAACTCTAATGTCAACAGCCGTATGACATGGTTCACGAAGTGGCCCCCCCGGTCACTGGCCAACTGAATAGGTATACCATATCGCGTAATGATTTGTTCGTAAATAAATTTCGCCGTGCTTACTGCCGAATTATCAGGGAGAGCCCTTGCCTCCACCCACTTAGTCAAGTATTATGTCGCAACCACAATGTATCGGCACCGTCGTGTGCGGCTGGCCTTAAGAGGACCCACAAAGTCGAGTCCCCATCGTTCAAAGAGTTCATGTGCATGCGACGGGTTGAGGGGCATGAAGTCCCGCTTCAGAGGTTTGCCCGCCCGTTGGCAAGTGTCGCACCCCATGACCCACTCCCTGGCATCGTGATGTACAGTTGGCCACCATAGTCCTGCCAAAAGCACCTTGCAGGCTATAGTGTCTGGGCCCATATGTCCACCTGCGGGTCCTTCGTGTGCCTCCCTTAATACGCTCGAGACTTCTTCCTCCATGACACAACACCTTAATACCTGGTCCGGCCCCATTTTGTAGAGTAACCCGTTGATGAGCGAAAAAGTCCTGCTCCTTAATACGAGCTTTCTACGTTCCCCTGGAGGCATACCCTCTGGAAATCAGGACGTCGATAGGTACTCTCCAATCTTCCTGTACCACGAAGGGAGTACAGCTATTTGGAACAAGTGTGCGTCCGGAAAATCATCATTTACTCCCTCTAGAGGTTCCCCCAACTTAATCCGGGACAGCTGGTCGGCTATGACATGGCTTCACCCTGGTCTTACCACAATTAAAAATGTGAACTCCTGTAGTAGCAATAGCCAACGGCTTATCCTCCCCTGGATAATAGGCTTGTTTACCAAGTACATGAGTGCCTGGTGGTCTACATAAAATGTGAATAGTGTGGCCAGGAGGTAATGACGGAATTTCTGTACGGCATAGACCATACCGAGGGCTTCACGTTCCGTGGTACTGTAGTTCTTTTCCGCCTTCGAGAGCAACCTATTGGCAAAATAAACGGGGTGGTCCAACCCGTGTCCTCCTACTTGGGCTAATGTAGCCCCGATGGCATAGTTTGAGGCATCCACGTGAACGTGGAATTCCTTATCCCAATTCGGGTATGCTAGTATGGGTGCTCCCATCAACCTTGTCTTCAGCTCTTCAAAGGCCTTGCTCTGTGGCTCAGCCCAAATGTATGGTTCCCCTTTCCGTGTCAACTTATCCAACGGGTGGGACACCTCAGCGAAGTTCTTGATGAACCTCCTGTAGTACCCCACATGACCAAGGAAGGACTTTATCCCCGTGACGTCCGTAGGAGGTTCCATTTCTACTATTACCCGAATCTTGTCCGGGTCCGTTTTCAATCCTTCTTTACACACAATGTGTCCCAACAATCTTCCCTGTGGTACCATGAATCTACATTTCTTCAGGTTGAGGGCCAACTGTGCCCTCTGACATCTCTCTAAGCACTCCCCGAGAGTTTTTAAGTGGATGTCCTGTCCGCTGTAAATAGACCAATCATCCAAGAAGGCCTCAGCCTCCGTCTACGTTCAACTTGCTGCTCCAGAATCAAGGCCCTCTGCGCGGCCTCCCACTCGTCCGTTTTTGCTTTTTTGTTTCTATCTTTATTCAATAGGTTGGGCATTAATTGTCGCACATTTCCATAACTCACAATGCATAAAGCAAAACACGTCTTTATTAATTCATTTCCTCCAATACAACTCGTGTCAATGACACTTTTATTTGAATATGAAAAGTTCAAGGTTCAATTCCCTCCTAGCCTGGCGCCATCTCGTTCCGTTTCCCGTCGGCTGTTTTCTTCGTAGCGTTGAAGGATTTGTTGGCGTCGCTCTTCCTGGGCAATCTCCACCAGGCGAGCCTGTTGTGCCAGCAATGCCTGTGCAAGCAACGAGGGGAGGTGGTTCATCAACCGGTTTACTGCTGGGCTAACCTCCAGTGTTGTCCACACGGCACTTGGTGGGATTTCCGCCTCCACCGCCTCTCATTGGACGTAGGTTTGGATGGCTACCTGGAGCAAAATTGAAAATTCTCTCATTGCCGTGACTTCTCCTGTGTAAAGTTTTGTTCACGCGTCGTCAACCTCTGGGTTTATTTCACCAACGGGTAGGCCCATTGTGTCCGTACGCCATCCGCGTCTTACGCTCCTGAGTACGTCTAGGCAACGGCGCCAAATGTTTGCCCTCTCGGGTGAATACTTAAAGCATAAAGTACATAATGCAGAACAATGCCATAGATATCAGAAAAGTATCAGATATATTATTCCATTCATAATTCGTGTGTTGCAAGTTACATTCTTAAGTATATAAAGATACCGAGGGGGTGCAAGTGCCAACCGTCGCACCGCAACTACCACCGCTCGGCTGCCAACTAACAAACCCAATTACAACTTAATTAACTAGTCGTATTCCCGTATACAATAATGCGGCTAACAATATTCAGTATAACTATGACTGAAAGAGTACTGAATTCATGAAATGTTTGACATAACTAGCATAGCCTTTCTTTTTCGAACTGTGTTTTGATTGCATTAAACCCTTATAATTCTTGGAAAATGAATTCATATTATAAGTACATTCAAGGAGATCTTAGACAGATTGACAAGACTGAAAATATAGTGCAGCCGTAGTGAATATATTGAAAGGAGAGTTGGAAAATTCTGCAATCACTTCGTACAGTATAGGGTCTGGCAGAGATTAACTCTTAGCTAGCAAAAGATTATTCTCTGCCATGCAATAGGCTGTACGGCTGTGAAGGCCTCATAAGAACAGTAAGATATGGTAACTATGTTATTGTTGCAATAGAATAGAGAATAAATCTTTAGTTGGGATGAAAATGTATGGACTTGAAATACTACCTTAGTCATTGTAGACTTGCACCAAAACCCTAGTTAAGTTTGCAACAAAACCCACATAATTTTGGGGTACATATGTAACTCAGATTTACTCAATATGGTAATAGATGAGCTGAAGAGATTGCTCCTTATAACACAACCATTATGTAATACAAGAATTGGGAATTATCAATCAGCAGTGAAGTTGCTTCCACATTAGAGATTAACCCTTCATTAGCATGAGGTTTGAACTAAACCTTAGTTTGGGAAAAGAAAGTCGGCAAGAGAAGAACAGCAGTACTCCATAATGCAGTTAGCAAATCAGTTATAAAAAACGCAATTAGATATTGCAGAGTCAGAAGAGACATGTCATGCAAGATATTCATACAAAAACTTAAGAGTACATGAGAAGCTGGTAGCTCTTTAAGCCTTCTTATCTTTCCAAACCAAGGGGTTAGTTTATTTACCAATTCCTTATACAATGAATTATGAGAGGAACAAATTTGAAAATCTCATTCGAGAACTGTTGTTTGTTAACAAAATTCACATAATCCTCATGTGAGGCAATAGGTCCCTATGTGAGTACGATAATGGTCAACTAAAACCTTAAACTCTTAAACAAAACCTATGTCCTGAAACCTTAAGTTGTAGCTGAGTAGGGTGGAACTTGACTTCGCACGCTAGTGTGACTGCAACTGTATTAAAACCTTTGGCCAAGGTTGTGCTCGATTCAAAAAGCATCAGTCAGTTCTATAGTCCAGATATACACCCCAGTCAGAGGTCATACTAGTTAGGGGTATCCTATAGTGTATGATCGACTAGGGAGATGTGTAGGATTATACAGCATTCTCAGATGGCATGAGTTCAACTTTCCGTTACCTCCCTGCGAAGGGTTGAGCCGATCCCGTTGGATATGACACGGGGGACTAGTAAGTTCGTCGTTGGGTGGAAAAGCACCTTGATGATACTTTCCCTCCTCGATGGTCTATTGGTAAAGTTATAAAAAGATCAGAATTTGGCATCTGGAAAATGTATTTTCTGAACCTCTCTATTCATTTAATTTGAAATGTTAAAGTTTTCATTTGTATCTACTATTTTTGCTCATAGCTTAAATCTCTGTTCAATTCAAGATTTCAGTTTTAAGTTCAAGTTTCCTTTCAGTTAATTAATGTTGCAAAAAAAAAAAAACTGTCAAGTGTTTCCTTTCTTTCTACTTAAAGTTGAAAAAGTGGTAATTTAATTTGCATAGTTTAATTCGCACGTTACAATAGATCTCCAACCTACAAATCAGCAATGCAATTATAGGTGAGACAATAAGTCAATTTCCTCAATGTTGCAAAAAAAATAATGCCCAAATCTGCCTCTCTTGAAGTCAATGCTTTGCCTCCACATTCAACCAACAAATTACATTAGTTTGGTTCTAATACCATGTTAGAATTAGGATCTATGTCACAGGGTTCGCCAAACTTCATGGTTGAAGTTTGGAATTCAGCTAACATTTAAAAAACATATAAAATTCTTGGTAAATTTGTATGGAAAAGAACATAAATTTTTATTAGCATTTTTGAGAATAGAATTTTTCAAACTCGCAACTAGGGCACAACGCATTTCTTCCAGCCACGATAGCCAAAAAACAATGGGTGAGATGAGTTGCTTTGAATTGAGCCTGGTGTCAAATGGAAACGCATGGATTTAAAGAAATCCATGAGATCCGCCTCCTCCACAATGATTGTCCCATCGACCTTCACAACCACGAACATTGCAGCTCTCTCCATACATCACTAAGCTTCCTTTGCGCTCTTTATCTTCATGTTGTCTACTCGTAGCTGCGATGGCCCTCCTCAAGTAAGTTGTCGCAATTTCAATTGAAGTTTTTCTATATATACTTGTTTTTAGACTTTTATATAGTTTAAAAAATTTTAAAATGTTTATTTTTATTAAAAAGAAACATTTCATATATTTAAAATTAATATTATTTTACTTGTTTATTTTTATTTATTTGTAATATTAACATCTAATAATTAAACATTTTTTTATATTTAAGCTAAATTTTTAAACTTATCAACTTAATATATATTATTTTAGAATTTAGTATTTATAAATTATAATTTTGTGAATATATTACTTATATTTTAAAAAATTTAAATTTATATAAGGCAAATTTAATCACTAATTTATTATCGAATTTTTTCTCCTTGTCGAACTTCATCCGAATTTTATTGTTGCCGAACACGAACTTGAATTCGAACCTTGTGACTTAGATTAGGATCGCTAAGCATTTGCTAGTATCAAATTTGGAGTAAATTGATAATGAATCTTGTGTGTACAAATAGGTAAGAGTGATTGGGTTGAATTAGAAGTCAATCCTAACACTTAATAAGTGGTGGCAATTAAGCTCCACCAAGTGGCAAAAAAGTGGTGACATGTGTCTTGGATGAGCTTGACCAACTCTCCAAGTTGCCACATAACCTACCTAAGGTGGCTTAAAGCCATGTGTAGAGATACATAGAGATAATTACTTATTAAATGATAAGTAAAATATATTCACTAACAGTCTCCACAGCTTGGAAAACTTGAAGTGCCCCAAGAACAACTGCTTTAAAGGTTAGAAGCACAATAGCATTGTAATCCAAAAAATCATTGTTTATTTAAAGTGTAACCCGCCACATTTCTGGTGCAGCTTCCCAAGTTTTTCGAAAAGTGATTGTAATTTTTACTTTATAATGATTTATTTTAGAACTAAAATTTCAAGGGCTTTTGAGGCTGTCTCTAAAATGGTAGACCCTGCTCCATGATGGCAGGGTCTACTATTTTAAGACCAGTCCTTTGCTGTTACATAAACTCTCATATATAAAAGTAAATTAGTTCTTTCAAAAAATGCTATTCATTTTTCTATGATTGGCATTTCGCTGTGTACTATATTTACTTTTATCTCTAGAGTCTACAGTTACACATTATATTTGACATGAAATAACAAAATCATTGATCTCTATTTATCGTTTTTCAGTTTCCCAAGATTTTACCAAGCTTGTAGCATTTCAAACACGAGGAATTGAATTTCATTAACACTTTTGCCACCCCATGTCAACGCCATGTAATTGGAATGCTACTATGGTTAGAAGGGACCTCCGTTGCCACAAAGGATCCAGAACCAAGAATATACACAATTCAGAGAATTTTAATAAACAAAATTCAATTAAGCTAATTCTTTGTTCACAAAAGCAGAAAATAGCATAAGTCAGTACTAAACCTATTGTGAGAAAAGAATGGAAATCATGTCATCACTGATTTTTAAACCTGCAAGCTTTGATGATGAACCTAATCAAGAGCCAACAACACACTTCTTGAACTGGAGATGCTATTAAAAAGCCATTAAGGTCATAGAAGATACAGCACAACTAGAATATTTCCAAACAAGCATACAAGATTATGCTACAAAATGGTATGCTAAATTAAAGAAAAAGAAAATGACAGGTGGTCTAAGGTAAGACTGCCTTTACAAAAGATTTAAACAGAGGAAAATAGGTGTCCTTGTATTGAATTAATTAACGTGTCTTAAAAAAGGAAAAGATAAGTCAATCAAAGACTAACACAAGAATGTCAAACCTAGTACAAATAGTCGTAAATTTGTTAGGCGAAGATTTAAAACAGCATTAATTAGTACATCAACTAATGAAACAGTCAAAAGAAGTTTAAGAATGTTAGCATTTTAATTTGCAACTTTCAAACAGTGATAAATTTGCCAGGGGAAGTTTTAAAACTGCATTAATTAATACATCAACTACTGAAACAGTCAAAAGAAATTTGAGAATCTTGGCATTTAATTTGCAATTTTCAATACAACTCGTAACAGAATGAGTAGGAGGATCAACCTCTCTTCAAATTGGAAGTGGAAGCTCCCTATAACAAAAACCCTAGAACCTAGGGATACATCCTCTAGCTTTTTACAACATGTACAATCTAACTCTAGGGGTTTCGGATATACATTGCAAAAAGAAACTAAATAGCGACCTATCTTTTAATTCTTAAGCAAGGGTACAAGGTTTAACACACTTCTACACAAGATACAATTTTTATGTCTTTTAACTTAAAGCAAACAACCTACTGACACTAATAAAATGCCACCTTTTCCAGCTAAAAGCAGAGACCAAAAGTGTGAGCACGACACAAGGATTGAGTTGGTTTAAACAAAGGACACACACATAATTAAAACAAATCAAATGAAGGAAACTGTAAAAAAACGACAAAGACCACACTTCACTAAAATTAACAATAAAAAGCAATTTTCAAGGGAAACAAATTGATTTACCTAAGCAACACATACACAAGAGCATGAAAAGCTCGAATAGTAATTTCAGCAGCGAAGTTGGCATACAAATTTCAGTCATAAAAGACTAAGTGCAAATAGCACTTATTTAGAAGCATTTACAAAATTTTACATGAGAAATAATAAAAAGAAGTTAACTACAACTTAAATGCTATGAAAAGTTTTCTTGCACACAAAGCAACAAGCTTATTGTACAATTTTGTCCACTAATACCAAACCCTGAATCAAGATATCTACAAATAGATTTCTGATAGGAATAATTATCAACTAAAAAAAGACCACCTAGAATGTCGTCTAAAAATAGCTGATTTGACACTTGGCTCTAGCAATGATTTTGCCAAAGCTCTTTGTTCCTAACATGATGGTTCCTCTGAAGTGTTGAGACATGAGATAGGACTCGAACCTAGGACCTTCCATACGCTACTGGAGTGCTCTACCACTGAGCTACTGGCCCCTCTTGGACCAGTCCATCGTCGGATCGGGTGTGGCTTATTTCCAACACCAACACCCCCCCTTAAGCCACACCTCTCGTTTGCTTGGGGCTCCTAGCCTGGACTTGGCTCTGATACCATGTTGATATGCGGTGTGCTGGATTAACCATGGGCAATGACATAGCGTTGCCCTCCCAACCATAGACGATAAACTCTATCGTCACCCCGAGCACATCTTTCCTAAATTCAGTCTGCTATGTGTTGTCACACTGCTGTGTGTTCTCCTTCGAATAATTGTAGAGAGGGGACCGATCTTGTTTATACCCATATGTGGGTGACTCTTCACCAATGGGTCGGCTCTATTCAAACCCACATGTCTTTCCTCAAGGGTGGGGAACTTTCCAAGTCAGCCCACTTAATAATATACTTTATTAACAAAGCGATTATATTAAACGACCCATACAAATATGTAAAGCTGAAAGGCTAATTATGTATTTGATCGTAGTCGGCTAAGGATTACTACTGAAGCTACAATAACATCAACACTCCCTCTTAGCTAGGGAGGAACCCTTCTTGATATCTTAGTCACGTAGTGACATCCACCATGGCTACTCCCAGAGGGTGGGTCCATCATGGCTCCTCCCATGAATGGAAATGCAAATGAACACAAGTGCCCATCACGGAATCCTCAACGTGATGTCATCATCTCATCATGATGTTCACCATGGCTACTCCCAGAAGATGAATAAACACAAGTGCTAAGTCATGGAGTCTCTCACATGACATCCACCATGGCTACTCCCAAAGGGTTGATCCACCATGGCTACTCCCAGAGGGTGGAACAAGGGCTTTCACCTCAAACTTCTCCCTCACAAAGAAGAATGCATTAACAAGGGCTTTCACCTCAAACTTCTCTCGCAGAGAAGAATGCATTAACAAGGGTTTGCACCTCAAACTTCTCCCGCAGAGAAGAATACATTAAGCAGATCTTTATGATGATGTGGCTCCCTTTGAATCTGATATCAACCTTCTGACCTCCTCATCCAAGGTTGCCTCTGATGGATTGTCAAACTTCCTCTGAATGTTAATTTCTCCTCTTCGAAGAAACATCTTCAGCCACCAACTCAATCTCATGGCAGCAATTATCAAGTTCTTCCTTCCTTGAATGCAATCTCTTATGCTTCTTGGTCCGTCTTGAAAGCATTTTAGAGAGAGATTACAAATAGTTCATAGAAACTAATCTATCCCGAAGGGAAACAACAATTCTAGAAGCATACATGATTCACTATAAAAATGCATGAATTAATAGCTACACAAAAGTTCATGAACATTATTCAACCATGAAATACTTATCTCTTTATTGAGTCTAATGCAGCCACTTTACTTTTCCTGAAAACACAAGGATGCACTCAGATCTGAATTGTCTGCTCCAATGGTGGACGAATAAGGCCTGCTTCACTGCTGTACCAGACCTGTAACTAAATCATGCACAATGGCCATCAATGTTGCCTCCAATGCGGATCGCTCCACTTCCAAAATATGGAAGCCACAATAGTCGCCAGCTGCAAGGAGCTCTAAGAGTATCCACACATTTATAACTTCTTCCTTTATTGACTGAAAATGAGAGCGTACAGCTAAGACTCTTGTCTTTCCCTCGACAAGGAAATGCCTATGTTATTGAAGAAACAAGCAACATCCAAACCACATACGCAACCCACAAACGGTGAAGTTGTTCGATCAGTAAATGCAGAGGTGGCCGACCATTGTTTGTGATAAACTCGAATGTCTTTGATCAACCATATTGCATTAAATATTTGCATCCTTCATGTGTTTAATAAATACATGAACCATAGCGATTTACGATAAGGCATTTTGTTTACAACCGATGCTTGAAGATCATCACAAAACAATTTATTAAATGCAAGCACCTAATGATCTGCGATGAAATTCTTGGGACGTCGATAACTCCAAATTTGATCATTTCATTTGATCAAATCAACATCGTTTTTACTCACTTCAGCGAATTAATCTTCTGATCATATTTGGCGATACACATCTGACTCTGCATTACTTCGATACCGAATTCCATTTTGAGACAAGGCAATTCTAATTTGTATTGCACCATAGCGAATTTTACTTTCATATTGACAGCGATTCATACAACATTGAGTCTCTGTGATTTTTAAAGAGGAAACACTCATTTTGGGATCTGCGATTTTCACATTCACCTTTGACAGCGATCTAATACTCCAGTTGATCTTCATTAGGCTGCAATTCCACTTACTGATTTGATTGTTGTATAAGCCAGGATCAGAACTTGCTCTGATACCATGTTGAGACATGGACCAGCTAGGACTCAAACCTAGGACCTTATATACGCTGCTGGAGTGCTCTACCACTGAGCTACTGGCCCCTCTTGGACCAGTCCATCATCGGTCCGGGTGTGGCTTATTTCCAACACCAACACCCCCCCTTAAGCCACACCTCTCGTGTGCTTGGGGCTCCTAGCCTGGACTTGGCTCTGATACCATGTTGATATGCAGCGTGCTCGATTAACCATGGGCAATGACATAGCGTTGCCCTCCCAACCATAGACGATAAACTCTATCGTCACCCCAAGCACATCTTTCCTAAATTCAGTCTGCTATATGTTATCACACTGCTGTGTGTTCTCCTTGAATAATTGTAGAGAGGGGACCGATCTTGTTTATACCCATATGTGGGTGACTCTTCACCAATGGGTCGGCTCTATTCAGACCCACATGTCTTTCCTCAAGGGTGGGGAACTTTCCAAGTCAACCCACTTAATAATATACTTTATTAACAAAGCGATTATATTAAACGACCCATACAAATATGTAAAGCTGAAAGGCTAATTATGTATTTGATCGTAGTTGGCTAAGGATTACTACTAAAGCTAAAATAAAATCAACATGAAGAAGCCTTGCAAACCATGACAACCAATCTTGGTGACTTGACTTTGATTCCTTCAGTGGAAACTTGTACAATCCATTGTTTTATACTTAAATCCTAACTATGATCAAGGCAAGTGTTGATCCTTGGATAAATATGATAAAGCTTGAGGTAGCTATCATCAACAATGAACAAGAGATTCTGGAAGTGATCTTTAATGTTCTCCCTTGGTGTTCTTAGGATGAAACCCAAACTCTAACATATGAGATGGTGCTTTTTGTTCTTCACTTATGTCTCTACCCTTCTTTCTAACATCCAGCCCCTCCTAGGCACACCTAGGGTGCTTGGCACTTTGTCTTTTATTTCTTCGTGGAAATTTTGACACCAAGACCCCCTTCAAAGCTCTCAATCACTTAAAGCACTTTTTGATATGTTTTTGAGTTGACAACTTAAGATTTGTGGGCCTAGCAGCATGCTAGAGAGCATGTATTCACTTTTGATCTAATTTAAAAGTGACATAACAACACTCACCTCCTAAGGTGTGCCTAGATTGGAAGAGCACTTTTAGCATGTTTTCATTTTTTTTTTTGTCACTTAAATCATGAGTGCACTAGGGGGACCCGAGACATTTCTTGTTAAGTTTTTGCAAGTGACTTTTGTCACTTAAGTGGCTAGGCATGCATCCAAGGTGTTGAGTGTCTCTTTTTTAATCTTTTCACTTAAGCCAAAAAGACCCATATTCGATTTCTTCATTGACTTAAACTCATAAGTGAAAAAGTGACGTATACGTAACTTAAGTGATCTATTTCTCCATTGATATTGTAAAGTGCATAGTTTGATGGCTTGAAATATGTTTTACCTTCCAACATTACATTAGACCCCTCCCAAGGGCACCCAGGCTTCTTGGAGCCATTTTTTCTTGATCTTGAGATTACAATATGATTTCTTCTTGCTTTGGCATCTTCTAAACCACACATTACCTCTTTTAACCTAAAATTGCTTTGAAGTACTTTTTATTACATTTCTCCTTGTTGAGACAACTTTCTAAAACCCTAACATTCATTTACTTATCTTTGCATTACATTGCCCTTCCCTACATCTCACTAACACATTCTTCTTCTTGGCACATCAGAACACATTATTTCTTTAGTCTTGCACATGAAGTATCGCAAAAATTGGCCATGACGAAATTAACACTTAACTAACAAGAAGATTTTAGAAATGGCTTAACAATGAGACATTATAAATTGTGTACTTAGAAACTAATTCATGAATGAAGAACAAGCACCTTTTATTCCATAACTTGATGCAATTGGAAAAACTTTCATATGGGTTTAATAAAGTAGAGTCCCAGATTCTAAATACCATGACACATATCAACAATTTTAACAGCATCAATATCTACAAAATGAAAACATTGATGACAATTTGGATAACTATTTTAACTTTTAAGAAATGTTGAAATTAATAAATAAGAAATAAGGCAAAAAAATGCATGCAGAAATAACTGTGTATCGTGTTTGAAATATAAGTGAAAGGCACAAAGAAGATGTGTATCCTATTAAGTACCACATGATTTCAAATGTGAAGCCACGTGATATTAATGATTGACCATACAAGTGGAGATTACTGTTAAGTGAAATCAGAAGTACTCGAGCAACATCAGTAGTGGAATTAGAGGAACAAGAACACCAATTATAGACAATAAGAAAGGTAGACATATCATACAGCAAAGAAATGCAATCAATGGGTCATATGGCTAAGGAATGTCCCAAACACCAACACAAGTCACCAAATTATGTACAATGTGTGGTCCTGGTGACTATGACAACAATGAGAGTCCAACAATAAAATCAACTAATATGGTTGAAATTGAGCAAGACAAAGAGCAAAGTATTTATTAAAAGTCAAAAGATCAGACAAAGAAAAGGAATTGCACAAGCTACTCATCCTAGTGACCATAATGACAACGAATTACAAAAATAAGATCAGCCAATATGGTTGATATTGAGCAAGACAAAGAAGAAAAGTATATATTGGCAGTCACAAGGGCAGCAAAGACTTAGCCAAATGGATATGGGAAATGACCTTGACCAATAAGGTTAAGAGGTAGGTAAAAAAATGGTCATTAGAATTGAAATTCCAAATCAAGCATGAGTAACTTAAGAATTATCAATAGGAAAAGGCCCAAAAAGAATGGAAAAGTAAAAGAATGCAACCATAAAAACTGTGACTATTACTTTGATGCATTGATTGCCAATTATCGATGGAGATCAAAAAATTTCATTAAGTGATTCCATTAGTTGCCTAAACTTAAAGCATTGACTATTTTTCTCATGTTTGGTTGGGCATTCCAGCCACGAGTATGACTTTTTTCTAGCTGTAGTTGGAAAATTTATTGTCCCTTTTTTATTTACCCTATCCCAATAAAATTTGTACTTATAATTACAAAAAGATCAAAAAATTCCTCCACTCAATTCAATATAAATTCAATTGATTTGACTAGTCCCAACATTGGATTGTAATAACAATCGCTCTCAAACAATGTTTGCTATATAGGCAGAATATGCATAAACTATGAAGTTGACAAAATTACTCTACATGAAATTCCAGTACGTAGAGAAGAACAATGGCTATATAGTAACATGAACAATAAACAGACTTCTCTATCAAGAAAAAATTGTGTACTAGCAACCTTAAAACTTCGTTTTGACTTTTTATTATAAACTCACTTCATTGCCATAAATAATGATTAAGAAATAAATCAATCTTAAAAGATTACTCCTAATACTTTCCAACTGATACTTCTTGGTGTTAGCTTATTGTAGAAAATAAAAATGAACATTGATATTTCCTAGCACTGATAGAATTATTTCAAGGTCATTTGTGGTATATCAAGCAACCATTTGATCATAATATGCAAAAAATATCCCATGGAATCATTTAAGTTGGAAGGAAAAATTATCAGACGAGTTGAAAATTTATTTAGGTGCTATATACCTTATGAAATTTGTTGTGTGCCTATTCTTTATTGACAGTGTGATATAAGGTAGAAATGGAAATGAACACAGGTGCCATATTTATCTTATAGACGAAATTATTGCCTATTTGATCATTTAGTATCACCAAAGAATGGACAATTTATTATAGAATGAATCCCATTTTTTAGTAGTGTACCATGAAATTTGCAGGTATTAGTATCCTTCAGTGATGGTATAATAATACAAATCTAAAATATGTGACTTTGATGGACCACAAAAACAACTTACATGGAATAGGAAGCAAGTCGTTTCCAAAGCAAGGAATCTTTGGGTGTAAGATGAGCAGCTATCATGTAAAAATTGATTGCTTTTGTCTTATCACCAAGTGAAATGTAGACAAGTGCTAGTGTATGATAGGGATCTGGGACATTAGGAATAAGACGTATGACATCTTGCAGCAGGTCTACAGCCTGAAGTAACCACCAAAAGAAACAGGCACTGATCAATAATTAATAACTGATAATGTAAATACTCATGCATCAATAGAAAACAAATCACTCAATTCTCTGATGTCTGAAAGGTAGAAAAAAATATCAGATATGCACAAACAAAAAAATTTAACTCCTTCCAAATTTCAAGAAAGCAACTTGCAGTATGAATTTTAAGCATAAAAAATTTAACAAGCATTCAAACAATAGATGCAAAATCAAGCCAAACAGGAACTATCAGAAACTTTCTACGATGTAAGATGTCTTTCCTGTTTGTGATAACAGCTATGTATATTACCCAAGCACAGATATTTGAAATAAAATGATACAAGGCTCTAATACGAAAAACAGAAAAAGCTATTCAGTTACAGTGTGCTCATTGTCCAGTGTACAGAAAAGAATAAATCTGATAATCTAATAAATTTTCACTGCTACTTAGTTTGTAGCACCAAACTTTGCTTCAGATCAAGTCATTGCAAACTTCATGTGCAGTTACCACCATATTTTAGCATTTACTGTTATAAATATTCACACACAAATTATCTGAAAAGAAAAGGAATGCAATATGTACCTCATCATAGCGACCTGTGGCATAAAGAAGATTTGCTTCACCTAGTTTTCTTGTCACTTCAGGAGTTAACTTGGGCCCTTCTCCCTTTCTGCGCCCACTCTTTTTACTCTGTAACACAAAATTTGAATTAGAAAAGCTGAGAAATGTGAGAACAAAAACATAAGGCCTAGTTGAAACTCAGCTCACAAACTGTATGCTCAAACATGTATCCACTCAGAAAGCTTCATAAGTTATTTTTAATGATACAGACTATTATTTTTCCTGAAGATTCAGTTTTTTTCACATAATCAGGCACATTAGATGTAAATGGATGTATAAAGATTAGAACACCTTTCTTTTATGTTCTCTCCTTCCTAACCCAAAATTTGCTGCCTCCAAAATTTCATCCATGCTGGCACCAAAGAGGTCTTTTTGCGTAGCTTTTTTCGTATGATCATCCCTGTCAGTGAGAAGAATTAATTCAAGTTACAATTCTTGTTTAGTCAAAAACTCAAAACAATTTAAAATAGGATTTTAGAAGCAAAGTGTTTGCAGATAAATAGTCTTACTTAAAAGAACTTTGCAGCATATTTTTATGCCTAGAAGAACAGCATTTGAATTGAAACCAAAGATATATGACATATCAAATATATTTTAAACTGAAGTTAACTTGCATACAAAGAGATGGAGAAACAATTTTGTACATTGTTTAGTTTGCGTATATAGAGTGGATCAGTCCAGATCATCTGCATCCAGGAATCAGAACTGTCAGGAAAGGAAATAGGAGATTGGATTTCCAAACACTAGAAATCTTGGACTCCTCTTGCAGTTGAGGCCTCAGGTCATTCTGGTAATTTGATCATAATGTGGAACCTTAGAAACATTAAAGGCATCCCCTTCATCGCCAGTATAAATTGGATGGATTGCCAGATTCAGAGTGACAAGGAGTACTTGAATGTGGTCCTCATCAATATCTAAGCTTCAACCTTGTGTAATGTCCCGTTTCTGACAGTATTGGATATTAAAATTTATTTTAATTTTTGAAGCTAAAATGGAGCAAAAAATAATTAAAGTTAATTATTTAATATCATTACCTAAAAGCTAAATTAAAGGTAATATTAAATAATTAATGTTTGTGACTTTAGACTAAATTAATTAAAGTCGCTAATAAATCATAAGTGTGTGGGAGACTGATTGCAACAGAAAAAAATATTATATTAATGTCCTGGGGCTTGGTGAAGATTATGTAATGATTAATTATTTTTATTATATTTCTGAGGAATTTCTCAGAGCTGCAGACTCGGGACGGAAACCCTGAAGACACCATTTTCGGTAGTGGAACTGATCCATCCTAAATGGTCTCGGATGAGTCAGGCAGGCTTCTTGGCTGGGATTAATGGACAAATTTGCAGTATAAAGGTTTAACAGAGGAATTTGATAATTTAAGAATAAAGGACTTGCTGAAGTATTTATTCATTTTCAAGATTAGTTAATATTATTGCTGAGAAATAATATAATAAAGATATTCAGTACACTTGATATTCCCAGCCTGTGCAAGGAGATCAAGTTGGGAAACCCACAGACCTTTCCTCATTCTAAATTTTATATTCATGGAGGAGACTTATTTAATTGGTAATTTTGTTGGAGCAGCTAATATTATTCTAGTGAGAGGAATATGGAATCTATTGAAGGTAAATAATTATCCATCTTGATTTCTGTTAGCTACTTTTGAAACATATCAATGTTTGTATTAATTCTGAAGGTTAATACATTTTGGATGCCTATTCATATTGAAAATTAGATATACTTTACTAGCATGGGATTAAATATTGGCTGCCTCACCTATTCGAAGTTGTGACTCTCTTACCTTTAGCGCAAGACCTCATTTTAGACGTTGGCCTTTTATTGGTGGTCTTGCTATGCGTGATTCCTTCATTTCTGAGAGCAAGTATATTTCTTGGTTCTCTAAAACCTATCATATTAGTGTGACTTCCTGGACAAAGGTGTTAAGTTCATCATATAACAATGCCTTAGTTTATATATATATTTTCTGGCACATTTTTGATTTAATATAGCCTCCAATTTTAAAATTTGATTTAGTATAGCCTCCTCCGCCTCCGGTCGGCTGGAAGTACCCGTCGTACCCTTCGCCTTCTCCCTCTCTCGTATCTCTTTCTCAATTTCTTCCCGTACCCTTCACTTCTCCGTCTCCGGGTCTGGGCACGTCACTTGTCTGGCTTGGGCGCGGGTTACGGCCAGCACTTCCTCTTCTTTGGTTTCCTCGATATTGAGCAAGTTGACGCCGGACTTCGGGCAGGTGGCATCTTCGTGGCCTTCCGGTCCGCACCATTTGCACAAATATTGTGTGGCCTCTCCCTTCGGGTAGTCTCGGGCGAAGTGCCCCCACTGGCTGCACGCTCTGCATTGTATCATCGGTCGGCCTTTGGAGTCGTATTGGATTCGGCTCCTTGTATTGTTATTGTTGTTATTGTTGTTTCGTCCTCCCCATCGGTTATCTCGGTAGCCTCCCGATGTTGCATTGTCCTTCATCCTCAGCATGTCCTTCTGCAGGGCTTGCACCTTTTTGTCGGACTCGCCATTGCCACTGCTTCCCTCGAAAGAGTCATCATCCTTGGACGAGCTATCCTTCTTCATTTTCTTCTTGGATGTCTTGGGCTCGCTCTCGAGATCCATCGCTCTATTATATGAATCTTCGTACGAGGTTGGTGGAACAATTTTCATCTTCTTCCGGATGGAGTGTTTCGGTCCCTCCATGAACCATCTCTTTTTCAACCCATTCGCTGGTTGGCTATCCATATCCCCAATAGTTCCTTGAGCCGCCAACTATAGGCTCTAACAGTCTCTTTCTTGTTCTGCTTTGTGCCATAGATTTCCGCTACTATTTCATTGTCCTCTTTGAGGAGGCGGAACTCTATCTTGAACTCCTTCTTCAGATTGGGCCATGTGCCGACTTTGGCCTTATCCGTATCGGAGTACCAGTCGATGGCCACTCCCCTTAAGGTTGCTGGAAATTGTGTTACCCACTCGTCCTGGTCGGTAACACCATTGGCTGACCATATGGTTTCGCAAGTGCGGCAATGGCGGACGGGATCTTCCTTCCTGTCGTCGTTGAACTTCGGCAGCTTCTATTTACTAGCCATCCCACCGCTGGGTCTCGCTCCTCTAGTGCCTTGTGTGCTTGTACCTGGTGATCCTCCGCCTCCTGCACCTGACCCTCCACTGTTGGGTTCTCCAGAGAAGGTTGCTGACCCTGAACCGAACAAATTGCCTCCTGTATGGTACCCTTGTGCTCCCTCGACACCTTCGGTCGTACCGTCACCTTCGGTCGTCTCCCTCCAGTCGGTTGTCTCCCTCCGGTTGTCCTCCGAAATGGACAAGTTCTTTAGTAGGTCTCTGGTAGCGTCGATCAGGTTTAGACTTCGCCTTGTTTGTTCCACCAACTCTTCGCGACTTCTTACCCTACGGTGGTATTCTGCCGAACTCTAGAGTTCTCCTTCAGCACCCTCCGTGACTCCTTCTAGGTTCCCTTCGGGCAACCCTACGACAATGTAGAGAGTGTAATTCCCTTCGTCTATCTCTGCCTCCGCAACCTCCGTGACACCTCCTAGGTTCCCTTCGAGCAACCCCTCGACCGGTCATCCCTCAACAAGCTGCCTTAGCCTACGCCTTCGTTCTATCTGTTGTCTGAGATTCAACGCTCTTTGTGCCACTTCCCATTCGTCACTTTGTATCTTTTTATTTTTGTCCTTATTTAGTATATTGGGCATAAATCACTTCCGTACATAGCAAGCACACACCATGTACACAACAAAAAACTTTTATTATTTTCCCTTTCGGCCACAATTTATGTCAACATTGTGCCAGGATTATTACAGTATTGCTTTATTCCTCTCGGAGGTTCAGGGTTCAATTTCCCCCTCGCCTCTTGCCATCACCCTCTGCTTCCCAACGACGATTGTTTTCTTCGTATTGTCAGAGGACCTGTTGGCGTCGCTCCTCACGGGCAATCTCCTCCAGGCAGGTTTGTTGTGCCAGTGATACCTGTGCAAGCAATCAGGGGAGGAGGTTCATCAACCGATTCACTATGGGGCTAACTTCCAGTGCGGTCCAAACAGCACTTGTTGGGACTTCAACCTTTGTGGCCTCTCTTCGGACGTAGGTCTCGATGGCCGCCTGAAGCACGATTGCGAATTCCCTCGTTGCAGTGTCCTCTCCGTCGTAGAGTTCTATTTGTGCGTCGTTGGCCTCTCGGTTAATCTCACCGACGGTTAGGCACATCGTGTCCGTACGCCATCCGCTCCCTCCTTTCCCGAGTATGTCTAGGCAACGGCACCAGATGTTTGCCACATACAGGTAAACGATTAAATGCAGAAAGTAAATGCACAGAACATAATGGAAATATATTAAAGAACCAGTCTCTGTATTAATTCAACAGTCCATGTACATCAAGTGCTTATAACATCACACCCAGATACGACTATGATGATGATACTAAGAAGGAAAGGTATGCAATATATAATACCAGAAGGGGTGTGACCAACCATCGCGTCCAAGTGCCCTTCGGGATGACTAACTGACTGTCGTAACCCATTATTATCGACGACAACATAACATAATGATTATTCCCGGCAACAAGTGATAACCTCTAAAATGAGATTATTCAATGGCATTCCTCGACTCCCATCCTCAAAATGCCTAGTAATCCTCTGACTCATGTCCTTAGATTACCTTGGAAACTATGAACATCCCATCCAAAAGTCTCCTTCTCTACCGGTTTATCAGCCACAGAAGAAACAAGCAAAGCTTAGCTAAAATCTGCAACAAGAATGATGTTGAATAAAGCCCAAATTCATATTTTATAGAGAAATATCAAATTTCCAAGTTGGGAACCCAATACCCACGACCAAGATGGAATATTCTTTGTATTTCCAAGAATGTAACTCCTCCACTTGTCTTTCACCTCTCGACTTTCTGGTTGCAACTTGCCACTTGCCCATTTTGTCAAAAGTTACCAAATGCCACTTAACATTCTAACATGTGCTTTCTAATTTTTGATGCCATATTTTGCCTCCAAAACAATTCAAATGTTATTTATTAATTTAATACTAAATCTAATTTTGATCATTTGACCTTGAAAGACAATATTTCCCAATTTATATGTAGGTCTTGATTCACTATTTTTGGGGCAGATAACTTACTATTTTTAGTAAGTATCTATTTATAGAAAATTGTGAAAAGGGGACGTGACATTCTTTTATTCTTTCACTTCAGTTCTTATCCTCTTCTTTGCTTAGTTGTTGATCTTAACCTTTACAAATAGATTTTTGTAATCTCTTAATTAAGGAGACTTTCGCTCCTTACATCAATATCAAATATCTTAAAAATCATTCTCTATGTTTTCTATTATTTTATGGCATCAGAGCTTAGGTTTGTAAAATTTCAAGATCTGTGAGCATGTCAAATCTACTATAATGTACCATACGCTTTCTTGCCGTACGACAACACAACCTCCACCGTACGGACAGCTCCACCTTCATCGTACGGGCAACGCTACGTCCACCGTACAGCCAACACCCTCCACCATTCGGTCAATAGCGTACAGCCAACACAACCTCCACTGTACGGCCCTACACTCTGTATGCTCCTTGCCTTCTGTATGGTCAATTTGACTCTCCGTGTACGAACTAATAATCACGGCCTCGAAAAGATGGTTCCATTATATGCAATATGTTGGACAATATAATTAGTTTAACACGATTTGGCACAGGAATGAACACACCAGGCAAGTAGAAATTCAAATTCAATAATGATAACACTTCATATTACAAAAAAATCTCAGACTGAGGGCTGAGCAGAGTAGGGTGAGGAGTTACTCGAAAGAGCGGATGCCAAGTAGGGAGGATCTTCCATCTCCGAAATGGCAAACAACTGAACTCCAACTGGAATTCGCACGCACAAAGAAAACACCAAATTCGCATATATCTACAACTAAGCCAAACTCGGCCATATAAATGGGCTCCAGGAAGTTTCCCGAAGGGTTACAAATAGGCCGACACCAAAAAGTTTATAACTATCTAATTAATAAAAAGGGCCCGAAATAGATTATTAAGTACGGGGCCGTACAATAAATTATTTAAATTGACTATTTAATTATATAGGGGACATTACAGTCCTCCCGGGCCTAGAATTGCTTGCCCTCAAGCAATTGCAAACTCGAATGCTCCACGATCTGTTCGCTCTCCCATTTGGAATCTCCAATCGACAGGTCCTTCCATCGGACTAGGTATTCCTTGATGGTGTGTGACCTCATCTTTTTCTCTCTGACGTCAATGATCTCTGCGTGCTCCAAAATAAGTTTTCCTTCATCATCAATGGGTGGAAGTTCCTTAGAAATCGTGACACCTTTGTCGAGGAGTTCCTGGATCGTCCTCTCTAACTCATATTTAAACTTCTTAGGGTGGCGATAGGGCGTGGTGATAACAGGCTTGGCTCCTTCCTCTAGCTCGATGGCATGCTCAAAACATCGATGCAGGGTAATACCAGTTGGAATGTCTGCAAAAACCAAACTACGTTTGCCCAACACCGCCTGAAACTCATAATCCTGATAGTATGCATGTTGCCCACACAATGGTTTGTTTGAGACCAAGCAGTGTGCCTCCCAGACGATGTCATCATGTCTGAAGATTGCCTCCATTCGTCTAACCGAAATTTCCCTCACGCCGCCATTGGAAATTCCCCCTTAGTACCACCTTCTTACCATCCACTTCGAATGAGAATTCCATCCTATTGAAGCTTTGTGTGTACTGGTCGAGGGTCTCCATCCATTGAATGCCCAAGATGACATCTGTATCATCCAAATCAATCACGAAGAAATCATCTGTCACTGTGTAGTTCCCCATGGTGATGCTGAGTTGTGGAACCAGATGAGTACATGACAATAGATTTCCTCCTGCCACCTTAACTTCAAACCCCTCATGCTCTTTTGTATGCAAACCCCTCCTGGTGACGAGTGATGAGTTGATAGAGTTGAGAGTGGCCCCATTGTCCAACATGACTATGACCCGTTGCCCTTAGAGTGTATCGCAAACCCGAAACACACTGCACCCTCGAGTGTTGGTCAGAGCGGCAATGGCACCTCCCCTACGAACCAGTGTGGACATTCTCTCTACACGATTTATGTTTTCTTTAGCCTCCCTCGTGCTTTGTTGACTATCTTCCTCATTCTCTTCTTCGTTGTCGGACACCACTTCAATGCCTAAGCATCGGTGCCCTGGTTCCCACGGCTCCTTGCAGGTAAAGCAGAGTTTCCTTCTCTTGAGTTCCTGCCTTGTGGCTTCATCTAATGATGGCTTCTTCGGGGCTAGGGGTGGTTTGTCATGCGAGTAACACTTGGAGGAAGAAGATGAGGTAGCCATGTCAGGTTTGTTGCCAGTAAAGGCTTCTTCAAGGGTTTTATTATCAAGAAGAGAATGAGAACATCTATTTTGAATGTACACAGTTGTCCTAGATGCTTCAGCCCAAAATGAGGTTTCTATATTTTGGTCAAACAACATAGCCCTAGCAGCTTCTACTATAGTCCTATTCTTTCTATCAACTGCCCCATTTTGTTGTGGGTTATAAGGTAGAGTTAACTCCCTCTTAATCCCACCATTTATACAATAATCTTTAAACATATCAGAAGTGTATTCCCCCCCATTGTCTGTTCTTAAGGTTATGATTTTCTTACCTGTCATATTTTCTGCAAGAGCTTTGAATTCCTTAAATTTAGAAAGGATTTCTTCAGACTCTTTGTACCTCAGAAAATATATCCAGGTCTTCCTAGAATAATCATCTACAAATATTACATAATATAAAAATCCCCCTAATGAGTGTACAGACATGGGTCCACATAAATCAGAATGAACTAAGTCTAATACATTTTTGGATTTACTGTTGCTAGAATTAAAAGACCCTTTAGTATTCTTTCCCAAGCCACGCCCTTTGCAGGCTCCTTCAGATTTTTGACTTAGCTTGGGTAAGCCCATCACCATCTTCTCTATCTTAGGTAGGGCATGGAAATGAAGGTGCCCTAATCTCCTATGCCAAAGTTCATTCAAATCTGGAGTCTCATGAATCAAGGCTAGAGGTGGAGTGGTGCAAAGTTTGTAGAGGCTCCCTTGTCTTACTCCAATGGTGTGGGCTTTCTTGATGGTGGAGTTCTTTGGCCAAGCAAGTACCTTTCCTTCCATAAAGGTTAATCTGTAACCCTTATCTTCAAGTACAGAAACTAAGACAAGGTTTCTCTTTATACCAGGTACAAATAGAACTCCAGTCAGCTGTAGGGATATGCCTGACTTTAGGTTGATATTGCAGGTTCCTATTCCCATAACTGGATAATTTGAGCCATCACCAATTCTCACTTCTTCATTTGAACTTTCCACAAGTGCATCTAGGTGCTCACGAAATCCAGTGATGTGTCGAGATGCTCCGTTGTCAATCACCCATGTGTTGAAACTTGAGGTGACTTGACTAGAGAGGGTTGAGTAGAAGACTAGCTTCTCGGAATTACTCCCTTTCTTAATTTCTGCCATTGAAGCTTGTTGTTTGATCCTGTCTGGACACTTCATTGCATAGTGCCCATATTGGTCAAATCTAAAACATTGTACTTCAAAAATGTCTCTCTTCTTCTTTGAAGACCTCTTCCCATTTGAGTTGTTGTCCCTTTTTCTCTTAAAGTTCTTCTTCTTTCCTTTCTTGTGGGAATTAGAGTTTATAACTTGAATGTCTTCATTACCATTATTTTGTTTTATTCCTCCTGTGACAAGCCGAGATTCCTCTTGAATGCAATCGGTTTTCAATCTATCAAACTTAGGAAATTTAGAACGAGCACTGATTCCTTAAATGAACGATTCCCATGAGGTAGGAAGTCCATTTAGGGCCATCATAGCAAGTTCTTTGTTGTCTACTAGATGTCCAATAGTGGATAGTTGATCCCTAAGCTCAATGATCCTCAAGAAATAGGATGTAACTGTTTCTCCTTTATTCACTTTTATATGGTGCAGTTGATTCTTTAGGGTTGTTGATTTCATAAATGTCATAAATGTCAGCTAGAGCTTTGAACATCTGAAAGGCCGTCTCATATTTAGAAATAATTGGTACAATGTGGTCTCTTACTGAATCCACAATTATCTTAAGGGCCTTCTCACTGTCCTTGCTACACTGAATTTTCTTTGTATCATCAGAGGGTTTAGGAATTTCACTTTTGACATGGGAGTCAATTTTATTTTCTTTCAAAACAAGCATGATCGTGAATTTCCAAGATACAAAATTTGATGCTCCATCTAATCTATCTTCAAACCTAACTCTGGTTGCCATTAGGATTATAGGAATGTGATCTTAGTTAGAGCCTGGTGAAAGTCTATGAGATCGTTACAGAATTTTATTATGATCTTCCTTAACTTCACTCTGATATAATGTTAAGTTCTTTCAATATTCTGTGATCAAAAATAGAAGAGATGGAGATATCATCTGAAAATTGTATTTTATCTGCTATAGCATGATTTAAAGATGCATCACACTTATCAATTTCGGTGTATGCATCCTCCTCAATGTAAGCATGCTATATAAGTGGATGAGGGGTTACGTAGTGAAGAGATATGTCTTCCCACGTGGGAAGACACATCTCTTCCCTACGTACCTCTCACCACAGTACATAAACTGATCACCATTTACTTACATGATCGGAAAGAGTGCGACTTGTTTGAGAATCGCCCGATACCATGAACGGTGTAACCATTGGTCAAATGTGATAAATTAACTTTGGTTTTATTTATCATTAGTTAACGTATATACTACAAGTTAACATATTAGTATATGTAATCAAATTAATATATATATTGGAAGCATGAAATAGCACGACCGACGTTATAAAATTAACACATTGGACCAATTTGCAGCACCTGGAGGCTCCTGTATTGCTTTGTACACCAAACCCAGCATCAAAATAAGCTCATTCAGCAAGGCATTGGACACCTGGTAGGCCAATTTTGCCTCTAGTTGTCTTAAATAATCATTCTCTTGAATTTGTAATTTGCTGCAATAAAATCAGAGTTCTGAAATTTTATTTCAATCAGTTGTTTCTTTTATGTATTGCATTCTTTTGACAATTTCGCATTGGCATAATCAAGCAAAAACCTCAAAAACTAAAAAACATCAAAAAATTTCACCTCAAACCAATAAACAAATTCATTTGTCAAAGATTTGAAAGCAAACAAAAAACTTCAGTTTGGGTCAGATTCTCAGTTGGCATCTTTCATAGGAAGAGTTTTAGATTAAAGATTTCATATTACTATTAAAAAGATTTAATAATATGATATCTTTAAATAAAAATAGATTTCATATTAAATAGATTAAAGATTAAAGATCAATATTAATCTTTAATCTATTAAATATATTTAATCTTTAAAGATTTCACATTAATATTAATAGAGTTAATCTTTAATCTATTCATATTTATTATTTTATCATTTTTACTTATATTAAATAAAAATATTATATTTATTTAAAATTAATAATAATTTACTTTTATTTATATTAAATAAAAATATTACATATATTAAAAAATAATAATAATTTATATAAGTTGAAATTTTTTTCCAATGTTTTTGCCCTTGCCGAATTTCATTGGAATTTTATAGTTGTCGAACTCGAATACGAACACAATGACTTAGGCCAAAAGGACAAAGCAAACCAGAAAGCAACTCCAAGAAGGTTATCACATGTCACTATTGTGGTAAGCTGAACCATATGAAGAAGCAGTATAGAAAACGGTTGGCTGACGAGCAATCCAACCAGGGAGGATCTCAACAGAAGGCCCATGTTGCAGAGCACTAAGTAGGAGTCTACCTTTTATGTTTTTATGGCCAAAAGACTAGCAAACCAAGTTAAATCATTTGCCTGGTACATTGATTTTGGAGCATCTCGACATTTCACGCACAGAAGAGATTGGTTCACAAAGTACATGGCTTGCTCTGATCCAGTGATCTTTGGAGGAGGTGAAGAGTATACAATTGTCGGCAAGAGCAACATTCATATTACATCTAGTGGGAGGAATCTCATATTCCTCAACGTATACTATGTTCCAAGCATGGAGCTGCATCTGCTTTTTGTTAGTCAAATGATGTGACACTGTCTGAAGTTGGCCATTGTCTTCAGTGCACACAAGTGCCACATTGTTGATAAGGAATCCAAGAAGACAATTGTTGTTGGCCTCAAAAATCATGGATTGTACACGCTGAATGATATTGGAGAGTCTTCAGAGATTGCAATGGCTACGAAGAGTTCTTCCATTAGCACTCTTTGGCATCAACAATATGGGCACCTCAACCTACCATATCTCTCATGTTGGCTCGAGAGAATCTGGTAGAAAGCTTACTTGAGATTTAGAAACAACCACATGGTGTATGCGAAGTTTGCCAAGCAAGGAAGCAGCATCAAACTCCATTCTCTAACAAATAAGCTTGGAGAGCATCCAAGGTATTACAGCTAGTTCATGTGAATGTTTGTGGACCAATGAATATGGCATCGATCACTGGTGCCAAATATTTTATTCAGTTTGTCAATGATTTTAGTAGAAAAAAGTGGGTGTTTTTTCTCAAAGCAAAATCAGATGTGTTTAATGAATTTCAAAAGTTTAAAGCATTAGTTGAAAAAAAGTCAAGACATCAAATAATAACTTTTAGGTCAAAAAATGGAGATGAATTTTGTTCCACTAAATTCACAAACTTCTATGCTAAACACGGTATCAAGCGTCAATTTACCACACCCTATACCCCTCAACAAAATGGTGTTGTTAAGCAAAAGAATCGAACCATAACAGAGATAGCTCAATGTATGATAGAAAACAAGAATGTGGCTAAGAAATTTTCAGTTGAAGCAATCTTTACTGCAGTATACCTTTTGAATTGATCTCCCACACAAGCCGTTAAGAAGATGACTCCCAAGGAAGCTTGGTCAAGTAGGAAACCAAAAATCAGCCACCTCAACGTTTTTTGGTCAACTACATATACTTGGATTCTTGATGCCAAGAGAATAAAGCTAGATTCCAAGAGTCAAAAGTTGATGCTTACAGGCTACAATGATAATCATAAGGCCTATCAGTTGATTGATGTGGACACTAACCGTCTCACATTTAATAGAGATGTGGTTTTTGATGAAGATAGTGTGCCCTTTCAGCTCACTTCTTCCATCTTGCATCCTAAAGATCAGCCTCTTCAAAAAACGGATATAGGTGTTAGGCTTCCATTAGCTTCACCTTAAGGGAGGGATTCTAATGATTCTAAACCTGAAGTTGTGGAATCACCAAGGCATGATATTGTACCACCAAAGTTCCCTCAAGATAACTTGGATCAACATCCAAATGATTTTATTCCAGGCAGCCCAAATCATGTTGATACGCCTGATTTGGAAGTAGATAGTTCTGCTCTCCAACCTAAGTGGTGGAAAAAGTTTATCGGTGATGTTTGGGACGATGAGCTTTTCAAAGTAGATCTTTTAGAAGCAAGAACAAGAAAAACACAGTCAATTTTGCTCTTATGGCAAACATTCAAAGTGTTTATGAGCCCCAGACTTGAATAATTGAATGGGAAAAGGCTATGGAAGCTAAACATCATAATCTGTCAGATCTTCTACCCGGGAAGAATCCCATTGGCTGCAAATAGATCTATAAAGTCAAGTACAAAGCTGACAGAACACTTGATAAATACAAAGCTCGGTTGGTGGCTAAAGGCTTATCACAAAAAGGAGTTAATTACGAGGAAACCTTTGCTCCCACAACAAAAATGGGCACCATCTGACTACTTCTAGCTATTGCAGAATAGTCTAGCTAGAAAGTCCATCACATGCACGTAAAGAGTGCCTTCCTCAATGGTGATTTGGAGGAAGAGGTCTACATGACGCAGCCTCAAGGTTTCGACGTTGCAGGCAAAGAGCACCAGGTATGTAAACTAGTAAAGCCTCTTTATGGCCTAAAACAAGCCCCCAAGCAACTAGTTGGCAGCCTTATCTATCTTACGGCCACTAAACCTGATCTTCGTTATGCTATGAGCTACATATCTCCTTTCATGTCAGCCCCAAAAGCATAACATTAGGTTGCAATGAAGCATGTACTAAGATATGTGAAAGGGACACTTAACTTTGACATTACATACGGCAGAATCAAAGATCCTCGGCTAATTGGTTTTACAAACTCAAATTGGGTAGGTTCTGTTGATGACAAGAAGTCTACTTTTGGGTATGTCTTAAGTCTTGGCACGAGTGCAGTCACACGGACCCCTAAGAAGCAGCAAGCAATTGTTCTTTCCTTGATAGAAGCAAAGTCTCAGGGAACTGTTAAGGCAGCATGTGAGGCAATTTGGCTTTGAAGGATGCCTTCTGACATGAAAATGTCTCAAGCAAGGCCTTCACCCTTGTTTTGTGACAATCAAGGGGTGCTGAAACTTACCAGGAATCCTATCTTCCACGAGCGCACCAAACATGTAAAGCTTCATTGTCATTTCATTCACTAGTTTGTTGAAGATGGAATTGTAGTCTTGCAGTATGTTCCAACCGTGGACTAAACTGTAGACATTCTCACCAAGTCTCTGAGCCCGAACAAGTTTGTAGAATTTAGGGGGCAACTTGGTGTAGTTGATAGGATGACCATTAAGGGAGGGTAGTATAGTAATTAATAGTTATTTAATGGTCATTTAGTTTAAGTTTAGTTTGCCTAGATAGTTTCTATTTCTGTCTTCTGTTTTCGATTGTTTCGTTTAGAAACATCGTAATGTAATTGCCTTTATATTCTTCCATCTTCATTAATTCAAAATGCAATTACCATTTCAGTAATAAAATATGTATGGTTCATATTTAAAAGGTAAAAATGACAACATTACCACCCTTCAGATAATGTCATATCCTTGTATAGACAGCGGAAATGATTAGAAAACATAAACTATACGCAATATGTACATAAATATATATTTTTCCAAATATTCAAATTCATAAATTATTTTGACCGCTTAAATGCGTTTATATCTTAACTAGTATTAGTGATGAAAGGACACGTCCATTCCCAAGTCATCTCCGGAATAGATGCCATGTTTCCAAGGGAATCGTGTGGTTTCAAGAGGTATAAACCCCGCACCCCAAGGGAAGCACGGGAGAAGGAGGTGACAAGGAGAGAAGGGCAAGGAGAAGCGTCTAACAGGTAGCCCCGTTACTCGGCATTAGTATTGATTCCGTTTCATTTACCATGTGTCCAAGTGGCCCACGGGATAGTCTGTGGATGTATCAGGCTTATACCGTGGGGAGGAGTGTAGCTGGTTCTTCCCAGCGATGAAGAACCAGAGGTGCAGGACACCCTCCCCTCCCCATTGCCGGCAGGCTGATACGCTCCCAAGCTAAGCTGTCTGGGTGGCTCAAATCACCTATGTTGTTACCGTCCACTAAAGGATATTGTCATAAGCAAATTGCTCAATTTTAGTTTCTGTAATTTACTTGAATCTTAACAAGAATAACCATAGTTCATGCAGTAGTACAGGCAACATGCTAACAATCATATTCATTATTATTCAAAACATAATGCAGATCCGTAAATGAACATGTGTGTCAATTAATCATATTTATAATAAGTAGAACATACAGTAGTCAAGGTTATAATTAACTTATCGTTCACGCCAGACATAAGACCTGCAATATCAGGTTTTGTTATTAATTACTAAAATGAACTCTAACCACAGGCAGCAATGAATTGAGTGAATGTATATAAACCATTAATTCACAGTCACATAAATATGAGATAAGGAAAGAACTGTAATTAACAGCAATCATGCTTATGCAATTAAAACGTAATGAAACCACACTTCCATAAATAGAATGAAGTCAAGTAACACATATGCTGAATTTATTAATTTTTGTTCCCTGTAGACATGTGTAATCTTCCTACTGTTTTCTGTTTGTTAGCCCATTCGGAATAAGGGGGTCCCAGACAGGGGTGTGCTGGTCCCATCCTCAGGTAACCCTACGAGCCCTAAAAGACGGGATGGGTTTGGATGGGTAGCCTAGCCAACCGGGCGCGTCCCCAACATTCTGAATGGGTCTATTTTGTGTAACTGAATTACTATTATTGCTGATATATATATGTATTGCAATGTCTATAATGCTGCAGGGAACCCTTGATCTGATTTATTGCCCATTCATACCCATTGGAGTGACAAATTGGATTCAATTCTCAGGAGAGCAAGGCAGGGACAACAAAGGCACATTGCAGATTATCCCCACTCGCATCATTTCAATGGAGGTTCTGATTCCTGAGGAATTCTTGAAAGTGGAAGGATACTATTGATTTTGGGGAAGCAATGATCTAAATTAGAATTATATATGTTTTGAATAGAAGGTTTTTGATCTTAAGTTTGGATTATGTTTGATTAAGGTCTGTCCACAATTGTATTCTTAAGGTGACAGTTTTTGGTGTTTAGTTTAATTCAAGCCTTTCATTAATTGTTTTGCTATTTCAACTGACTTCAGACCTTGGACTGATGCTGATATATGTTGGTTTTGTGTAACTAGGATAGGAAAATAAATAGGATTCGGATGATGCCTTAAGGCATCATCCGAATCCTTATAGGGCAGGGCCCTATCTATTGTATTTATATGTAATGTGTAAAACCATTAAGGGCTGGACCTAACATGTAAAGGGGCGCATCTCTAGGTCCAACGTGTGGACCAATCTCCAGCACAAACATTTTGTGGCGTATAGTCTTATGTATTGACCATTTATGAGGGGCTGGGCCCAAATGATTGTATTATTAAAAGGACGCATCCCTTCTCCAAACGTGTGGTCCTATATCTTATTTTAGCACATCTCTATGTAGCGTGGGCTCTTGTAACGTGGAAACTATATTGTTTAGGTCCCATGCTTATGGTGGCGTGTGGAACTAATATTATAGTGTTGGCCCCAAGGATGGATTGGGCCGACCCAAGATAGGGCTCACCTCTTGTATATATGCACAAGTGTAAAGTTTTATTCAATTGCAATAAAAGAACAAATTATATATGTGAGAATTTTATATGATTATATTGTCTGATAATCTGATTGTTTTGTTGCAGGCTGAAGGAGAGAGATCATTAATATTTTTATATATCTTCTCCAAATGATTCATGTCGGGCTTTATATGTTTTAGAAGACCGGTCAATAGACGTCTTGACCGGTCATGTCTTTTAGACATGACCGATCAAGGCACCTATTGATCAGTGCCTTTCCATATTGCACGTCCCGATTTCGGTTATGTTTGGTAAATAACATTTAATACTTAAACACTCGGTTGAAACGGTGTTAGTTATGATGCTTTGTTAATGGCCCGATTATAAATGTTTATCGATATGAACTAAACCCGATAACAAATAGCATTACATATGCTATCGGGTTATTAGACCGATAGCATTTAGATCGACGCTTAACTATGTTAAGCAAGTCGTCGATCCAATCCATCTTTATCCAATGCCAATATCATAATCATGATCAATGTTACAATATGATAAACATATTCAGTTCGGAAAGCATAAATCAGATAATCTAATAGCATAGATGAATAAACCATAACAGAATAAAGGAGATTAATGGGTTAGAGAAGTCTTATCTTGCAGAAGCTACTAATGCATTAACACTCCCTCTTAGCTTTGGAAGAGAGATAAAGTAACCTGCATCACATATCTCTTTCATAACTAGAATAATGTCAGTCTCCAAGAATATATATCATCTATACATATGATATGAAGTACCATCAGGACACAAGATACAAATATAAAACATCACTCTAAGTATGTGACATAGAGTATCACCTAACCATGTGATATAGAAGATTCATCATTTCATTTTGACAAGATATCACCTGAACACGTGATATCAGTATTGCCTAAACACGCAATACTACGGATAAACATATGAGGATGGTTAAATTCTCATCTTATCCAGGTTGTGATATGTGCACAAACATTTTATACAAATGTTTTACCACAACACCATCATGGCACATCCATGACATACCAGAGATCCAACATGATAACTGGTTTAGAGAATCATAAGATCGTCACCTTATGATGTCTGCATACAAGTGTTCATAATCTGAGAGATCGTCACCTCTTAGATACGAACACAAGGGGTGAAACCCAAAATGTCCCAACATGACAAAAGAAGTTTACACATTAAATATCTTATTTACAAAGCAGATTACCTTTCTATCATACCTAAACCTTATCTGAAGTGATCAATCTTCACTCTGGAAAGAGGTTTGGTCAGAATGTCTACAGTTTGATCTCCTGTAAAAACATATTCTAATTGAATTACATTGCTGTCAACCTATCTCGTACATAGTGGTATGGGATCTCAATATGTTTGGACCTGTCATAGAATACTGGATTTACTGAAAGTTTTATGCAGCTCTGATTGTCACAATGAATAATAGTAGGTTTCATAGGTTCTCCAGACAATCCCACAAGCAACTTCCTAAGCCATACTGCCTCTCGGGCAGCCATAGAAGCTGCAATATATTCGGCCTCGGTGGAACTTTGAGCTACAGAAGACTGCTTTCTGTTGATCCAAGATATCATGGCTGAACCTAAACTGAAACAACACCCTGAAGTGCTTTTTCTGTCAGTCACGCTGCCAGCCCAATCTGAATCTGTAAATCCATGTAGATCTATATCAACTTTCTCATATTTAAGACCAAGGTTTAGGGTACCTTGTAAGTATCTCATAATATGTTTTACTGCCACCAAGTGTATCTCCTTAGGTTCACACATAAACTGACTTAGAGCATTAACAACATAACAAATATCTGGCCTTATATTTAATAGATACATTAGGGACCCAATCATCTGCATGTACTGAGCAGGATCAATGGACTGTGATTCTGAAGCTGCTTCTTTAAGTTTATGTAAGTTGGTTTCCATAGGAGAGGTCATGGGCCTATAGTTTAGCATTCTGAATCTCGTCAAAATCTCCAAGGTGTACTTTCCTTGGTTTAGTACAATATTATTGAAATTCTGCCATACTTCTAACCCTAGGAAGCAATGAAGTAGTCCCAAGTCCTTCATATCGAATTATGTGGATAGATCTTTCTTGCATTGATCTATAAGGTGATTATCTCCTGTGATTAATAGGTCATCAACATATAAAATCAATATTAGCATATCACCTTTATTTCTTTTGTAGTAGAGATTAGGATCTGCATCATTTTTAGTGAAACCTAGTTTTGAGAGATAGGTGTCAATTCTTTCATACCAGGCCCTGGGAGCCTGTTTGAGCCCATAGAGAGCTTTATTAAGTCTACATACATGAGACTCTGCATTATGAATTTCAAACCCTTCAGGTTGCTCTAGGTAGACTTCTTTTGAGATCTCACCATTTAAAAATGTTGTCTTAACATCCATCTGGTGTACCTTCCATCCCTTTGTTGCTGCAATGGCCAGTACAGCTCTTACCGATATATATCTGGCAACAGGTGCAAATGTTTCTTCATAATCTATTCCTTCCCTTTGTGAGAACCCTCTAGCTACAAATCTGGCCTTGTGTTTCTCAATACTGCCATCTGCAGCATGTTTGATCTTGAAAAGCCATTTAGATGAAACAACAGATTTCTTAGTTGGCCTAGGAACAATCTCCCAAACATCATTCTTCATAATGGATTGATACTCTTCAGACATGGCATCCTTCCATACTTGATGTTCAAGTGCATCTGATACATTGTTTGGTTCAACTTTAGAGAGATCATTCATAAGGGCAACATAGCTAGTGAATTTATTAGGCCTTTTACTTTCCCTGAAGGTTCCTGAAGGAGCAGCAAAGTTCTGAGCTTCTATTACAGTCTTGGTGGCCCATAGTGGTCTTTTCTTGAGTTTTTCTCTAGGTGGGTTTTGAGTTTCACCTATAGTCTCCTCAAGATTCTCCCTCTGAAGCTCAGGAGTAGGATCTTCTTCTATGTTAGGAGTAGGGATATAGATTTCAGGTTCTATTGTACTTTAAGCTCTTTTGAAGGCTAAGTCTTCTTCAAAGATTACATCCCTACTAAGTTCAATATTTCTTTGACCTTGTATATAAATTCTATAGGCCTTGGATGTTTCACTATATCCTACAAGTATTCCCCTTTTTCCAAAAGGTTCTAGTTTTAGTCTTTTCTCTTTAGGTACATGTATATAGACAGGATACCCAAATATCCTAAAGTGGCTGATATCTGGCTTTATTTTGGTGAAGACTTCCTCGGGAGTTTTATCTTCAAGGTGGGAGTGAGGACATCTGTTTTGTATACCGTAGTGCTAGTTGCTTCTGCCCAAAGTTTGATATTTAGATTTTGATCAAGGATCATGGCTTTGGCAGCTTCTACAATAGTCCTATTTTTCCTCTCAGCTACCCCATTTTGTTGAGGATTATAAGGTATTGTTAACTCCCTCTTAATCCCTGAATTTTTACAAAAATCTTTAAATAATTCTGAAGTATATTCCCCCCAATTGTCAGTTCTTAGGGTTTTAATATTATTTCCTGAGTAGTTCTCTATTAGTGATTTGAATTCTTTAAACCTATTGAGGATCTCTTCTGATTCTTTACATTTTAGAAAGTACATCCAAGTTTTCCTAGAGTAGTCATCAGCAAATATTACATAATATAAAAATCCCCCTAGAGAGTGTTCGGACATAGGTCCACATACATCAGAATAAACTAATTCCAATATTTTGCTTGTCTTCCTAGTACTATTTTGGAAGGCACCCTTGGTATTTGTACCTAGGGCACATCCCTTGCACGCCTCTGAATGATATTGCTTCAACTTAGGTAGACCTGTGACAAGATTTCCCATAGATGATAAAGCCTTATAATTCAGGTGGCCTAGTCTTCTATGCCACACCTCATTTGCATTTGTGGCTTCATGAATTAAGGCTAAGTTGGGCTCTGTGCATAGCTCATACAAATAGCCTTGTCTTTGTCCAATGACTTTAGCTTTCTTAATGGTAGAATTTCTCGACCAAGCCAACACCTTGTTTTCCATGAAGGTCGCTCTGTATCCATTATCCTCTAGTGCTGATATGGAGACTAGATTTCTTTTGATGTCGGGGACATATAGTACTCCTTCAAGTTGCAATGACATGCCTGTCTTTAATTTGATGATGCAGGTTCCAATTCCTCTGACTGGATGTGAGGAATCATCTCCGATGGTCACTTCCTCATCATTCTCCTCTATCATGGAATCTAGCACTTCTCTAAAACCGGTAATGTGTCTGGATGAACCACTGTCGATCACCCATGAATTAGACTTGTTTGTTGTATGGCTTGTGAGTGCTGAGTAGAGGACATAGTTCTCGAAGTCATCTTCCCTTTTGGATTTTCCTACTTTGACAAATGTGGCTTGTTTGGCTATCTCCAGACATTTCGCAACATAGTGTTCGAATTTGTCACACCTATAACATTGAATATGTGATAGGTCTTTCTTTGGAGTGTTCTTGCCTTGATGACTTTTTCTTTTCCTAAATTGTTTCTTCTTACTTTTCTTATTTGCGTTAGTATTTAAGACTTGAAGGTCTTCGTTTATGTTCTTTTGTTTTATTTCAATTTTGTTCAATCTCGACTCTTCTTGGAGACAATCATCTCTTAACCTTTCAAACTTAGAATATTTGCACTAATGCCTTGGACAAATGTATTCCATCCACTGGGCAACCCATCTAGAGCAATGAGTGTTAATTCTTTACTCTGGATCTCATAATCAAGGGTTGCAAGTTCATCTCTTAGGGTTGATATTCGCATGAAGTAGGAGTTGATTGTCTCCCCTTTGTTAATCGTGATATGATTTATCTCTCGTTTCAATGCCAGAGTATGACTTGCATTTGATATCTCAAATGTCCTTTCAAGTGCTTTGAACATTTTGTAAGCCGTCTCTTGTTTCTTTATGATGGGCATTATGTTGTTTCTTACCCCATCAACTATTATTTTAATAGCCTTTTCATTTCCCTCAATCCATGTTGTTTTGTCGGGTTCATTCTCGGGTGCTGCACTTTCAGTTTGAACATATGAATCAACTTTGTTTTCTCTCAAAATCATTTTGATTCTAAACTTCCAAGCTAAGAAATCATCGCTACCTCCGAGTCTATCTTCGAATCTAATAGCGCTGGCCGTTTTGAAAATGTGATGTAATATATAATTTTGTTCTTGAATTATTCAGAAATTGAATAGCCTCAGATTCGATTAGCCTCGCTCTGATACCATGTAAAGTTTTATTCAATTGCAATAAAAGAACAAATTATATATGTGAGAATTTTATATGATTATATTGTCTGAGAATCTGATTGTTTTGTTGCAGGCTGAAGGAGAGAGATCATTAATATTTTTATATATCTTCTCCAAAATGATTCATGTAGAGCTTTATATGTTTTAGAAGATCGGTCAATAGATGTCTTGACCGGTCATGTCTTTTAGACATGACCGATCAAGGCATCTATTGATCGGTGTCTTTCCATATTGCACATCCCGACTTCGGTTATGTTTGGTAACTAACATTTAATACTTAAACACTCGGTTGAAACGGTGTTAGTTATGATGCTTTGTTAATGGCCCAATTATAAATGTTTATCGGTATGAACTAAACCCGATAACAAATAGCATTACATATGCTATCGGGTTAATACCCCGATAGCATATTAATGCTGATTCATAAATGAATCGACATTAATATGCTATTGGGTTATTAGCCCGATAGCATTTAGATCGACGCTTAACTATGTTAAGCAAGTCGTTGATCTAATCCATCTTTATCCAATGCCAATATCATAATCATGATCAATGTTACAATCTGATAAACATATTCAGTTCGGAAAGCATAAATCAAATAATCTAATAGCATAGATGAATAAACCATAACAAAATAAAGGAGATTAACAGGTTAGAGAAGTCTTATCTTGCAGAAGCTACTAATGAATTAACAACAAGCATATCACTAGTCGTAAATGCAATCAAGGAATCCGAATATTAGACAATCAATGTGAACACCCTGTGCTCTGCAATGAAAGGTCAATGCGAATTCTGATCAAGGAATCAGCGAATTACTTCTGCCATCAGCATTTGCCATACATGCGATCTTGGACAGTGAATACATTGAAGAGGATAGCGAGTTCCTCTTGAAGGTCTACAAACACCATTAGGTCTGCAATCTTCAGTGAAGAACTACGAAGAGCTAGAAGTTGTATGCTGATGATATTCTTATATAAGAAAGAGATAAGTCTGCTATCTTCTGTTGTTACACTATGCCCTAGCTGGGTTACGACTGTAACTCTAATTCTGCCCTAGGTTGACAGTTATATCAGATAAGTAATCTGATCTTTATTGCCATTGTATTCTACAATTAATAAAAGGATCTAGATCTGATTTGTTGCTGGGTTTTTCCTCCAAGAGGGAGGTTTTCCCAGGGTATGTGTTGTGTCTTGTCTCTTTTGTATTCTTGCATTCACATTGTTCTCTGCAATCTGATCACTAAAGTTAACATGGTATCAGAGCCTAGGTTTGCATGTGCAATGATCAGATTTACAGCCTGGACTTCTATGTGACGGCTAGGGTTTTCAAATGATTACATGCACAGTCAAGGTCCTTCATTTGCATCAATGGATTCCTCATCCTCTTAGCATCTTAGAACCTTCAAAGGTGATGAATCTCAATTTATTTCAAGGGAGATAGGTAAGTGAAGTTGTGGGTGAATTGAAGCTACCTTATTTTGATACTTGTTGTCATCCTTATATATTTCTGCTATCATATACCTGCTATCACTTATATATTCAATGTATTCATGGCTGAATAGTGATAGTTGTTAATGCATTAGTAGCTTTTGCAAGATAAGACTTTCCTAACTCGTTAATCTCCTCTATTCTGTTTTGGTTTACTCATCTATGCTATTAGATTATCTGATTTATGCTTTCCGAACTGAACATGTTTATCAGACTGTAACATTGATCTTGATTATGATATTGATATTGGATAAAGATGGATTAGATCGACGACGTGCTTAACATAGTTAAGCGTCGATCTAAATGCTATCGAGCTAGTAACCCGATAGATGAATCGGAATTAATATACTATCGGGGTATTAACCCGATAGCATATATAATGCTATTTGTTATAGGGCTTGTTTGCTTTGACACCGATTCATTATCGAGTGTGTTTATATCGATCTGTTATCATTTGCTTTGACACCGATTCATTATCGGGTGTGTTTATATCGATCTGTTATCATTTACATTGGCACCGATTAGTTAGCATAAACACCGAGTGAATCAGTAGACAGTCACGACCAAGTGACATCTTGGTCGGACATGTCTAAAAGACATGTCCGATCAAGGTGCCACTTGATCGTGACTGCCTTACTATATATACATCATTCAAAAGAAAAGGGATGACATTGAAATTGATACATGTTCATCCTCCATACCTACAGAAAAGAAAGACGATAATATTATTGTCATAGTAATAATACCAAAATCTTAAATACACCATCTAGCATATAACTTGTTCATTAAATTGGAAATTGCAATAACATTTACATGGTATTAGAGCCACGTTGATCGAACTTGAGGCTATTCAATTTTGTGAATAATTTAAGAACAAGGTTATATACTACATCACATTTCTCCAATGGCCAATGCTATCAGATTCGAAGACAGACTCGGAGGTGGCGATGATTTTTTCGCCTGGAAGTTCAGAATCCAGATGATCTTAAAAGAGAACAAAGTGGATTCATTTGTTCAAACTAAAAATGACCAACCTGAAAATGATCCTGACAAAATAGCATGGATTGAGGGAAATGAAAAGGCCATAAAAATAATAGTTGATGGGGTGAGAAACAACATAATGCCCATCATAAGAAAACATCAGACAGCCTATAAAATGTTCAAAGCACTCGAAAGAACATTTGAGATATCAAATGCAAGTCGAACTCTGACATTAAAACGAGAAATAAATCATATCACCATGAACAAGGGGGAGACAATCAACGCCTACTTTATGCGGATATCAATTCTAAGAGACAAACTAGCAACTCTGGATTACGAGATCCAAAGCAAAGAGTTAACACTCATAGCTATAGATGGGTTGCCTAGTGGATGGAGTACATTCGTCCAAGGCATCAGTGCAAGGTCCAAGTATCCTAAGTTTGAAAGATTAAGAGACGATTGTCTCCAAGAAGAATCAAGATTGAACAAGATGGGATTAAAACAAAAGAACATAGACGAAGACCTTCAAGTTCTAAATACTAACACAAATAAGACAACCAAGAAGAAGCAATTTAGGAAGAGGAAGGGTCATCAAGGCAAGAACACTTCACAGAAAGACCTATCACATATTCAATGCTATAGGTGCGATAAGTTTGGACACTTTGTTGCAAAATGTCCAGAGAGAGCCAAACAAGCCACATTTGCCAGAGCAGGAAAATCCAAAAGAGAAGATGACTCCCAGAACTATGTCCTCTACTCAGCACTTACAAGCCATGCATCAAATAAATCTAACTCCTGGGTGATCGACAGTGGCTCATCCAGACACATTACAGGGTTTAGAGAAGTGCTAGACTCCATGACAGAGGATAATGATGAGGAAGTAACCATCGGAGATGATTCCTCACATCCAGTTAGAGGAATTGGTTCCTGCACCATCAAACTGAAGACAGGCATATCATTGCAACTCAAAGGAGTACTATATGTCCCCGGCAACAAGAGAAATCTAGTCTCCATATCAGCCCTAGAAGATAACGGATACAGAGTAACCTTCATGGAGAACAAGGTGTTGGCTTCGCCAAGAAATTCTTCCATCAAGAAAGCTAGAGTCATTGGTCAAAGACAAGGCTATTTGTATGAGCTGTGCACAAAGCCCAACCTAGCCCTAATTCATGAAGCAACAAATGCAAATGAGGTTTGACATAGAAAACTAGGCCACCTGAATTATAGAGCTTTATCATCTATGGGAAACCTTGTCACAGGTTTACCTAAGTTGCAGCAATATCATTCAGAGGCATGCAAGGGATGTGCCCTAGGTAAGAATATCAAGGGTGCCTTCCATAATAGTACTAGGAAGACAAGCAAATTTTTAGAGTTAGTTCATTCTGATGTATGTGGACCAATGTCCATTCCCTCTCTAGGAGGATGTTTGTATTATGTAATATTTGTTGATGACTACTCTAGGAAAACATGGATCTACTTTCTGAAGTGTAAAGAATCAGAAGAGATCCTTAGTAGGTTTAAAGAGTTTAAATCACTGATGGAGAACTACTCAGGAAATAAAATTAAAATCCTAAGGACTGATAATGGGGGGGAATACACATCAGAACTATTTAAAGATTTTTGTAAAAACTCAGGGATTAAGAGGGCGCTAACAATACCTTACAATCCTCAACAAAATGGGGTAGCTGAGAGGAAAAATAGGACAATTGTAGAAGCTGCCAAAGCCATGATTCTTGATCAGAATCTAAATATCAATCTTTGGGCAGAAGCAACTAACATTGTTGTGTATAT